>NC_091460.1:134366656-134672111 GCF_027789765.1 Dendropsophus ebraccatus | reverse complement strand
CAGTATAAGTGACCTTCCAAGTTTTTACAGTTCATAACTAAAGTAATGACGTAAAACAAATATATATATATATATACAGTGGTACGTTTTTTTAAGAGTAACTTGAATTAAGAGCATTTTGCAAGAAGAGCTCACAGTTTTTCAAAATTGTAACTTGGTTTAAGAGCATTGCTTTGGTTTAAGAGCTCCCTGTACTGGGTGGGAGGGGCATGGTCTGTATAGCGGGGTCTACAGCACTGTACTCTGACCCAGGAAGTCTCCCTCACCTTCCAAATCATACAAGATCCCCTTCAGGCTGGGGCTTACATCAGGGGACAGGACTGTGGAGGTAATCTCTTTATAGCTGTAACCCCTCTCTCCCCACACAGAGAGTGCTGCTATACTGTGTCCACATCTGCCCTGCTCATTCCTTCATGCTCCCTGCAGTCTCTGTCAGCCCTTGTGTTTCCCTTCCTCTCCATTCCTGCTATAATGTGCCTGCACTTACCCTCAGCTGTACACACTGCTGCTATAATGTGCCTACAATTACCCTCAGCTATACACACTGCTGCTATAATGTGCCTGCACTTACACTCAGCTATACGCACAGCTCTGTGATTCTTACTTACTGATTGTTCCATGCTGAACACACCCCTTCCCCATTGCTGTCATGTGACCACACAGACCTCTGACAGCAGCCCTGCTTCTCTATTCTAGCCTGTTGTACTACGCTCCTGCATTATGGGGATTTGCAGTCCCATCCTGTATCTACAAACTGCGGCTGTGTTATCAGGGTTATGCAGTTACTATACATTATACACCACATGCTGATTGTTATACTGTACAGTAACTTATAATATCACATATTCTGCTGTTTCTGAATGTTTGTTTCAATCCAAGCACCACTATGCGCATGGTGTGCTGAGAATAAAGGTAATTGACTACCTCCATTCTCTTCATCCTCCTCTCCTTTGGGGGTTATTAGTAGTTTAATCCATATGCTAATCCCCTGGTATCCTTTCCATAGATAGTGTCCTCCAAAATAGGCATCTTCCATTATATCCTACCCTCCCCAGTACATAGTGTCCCCCATGGTAGACATCTCCTTTGGTAGTACGATGACAGTCTATACATTGTATATGTAGATTCCAAAGTCTGGTGTGTGGACAATGAAAGATGAGCAACATTTATTGAGGGCCTGGTGCCTCTTAAAGGGGTATTCTGATATCAAAAACATGTATTTAAGCAAAACTATCCCCCAAGGATATATAACTTACTAACATAGCGTTATAACTAGTAATACTGGCTTCAGCATGCTTTTGTGTGATTCACCCCTCACAGGGTGTTGAAAATAGAAGAACCAAACAATGTATATTGTTCACAGCTCCTCGGCTCCTCCCTCTCTTCAACCCAAATCTTCAACCAGGAAGAACAGAACTAAAACCATCAGAACAAATCCTTTTTATTGTGGTTTCAGAGATAAGGAATACTATATGCTTCTGCAGCAGGTTTATTTTTTGTGTGATGTTGGAGTACCTCTTTAATTGATTTGGCGCATTTTAAGGCGATGTACTTTTTTTTTTTAATGACGATATTCCCCAAATTTCTTGATAAAGTCAGTATTTAGTGCAAATTTTGTAACCCAAAACCAGGAGAGAGACTGACACATAGCAAAATTATAATGAAAAGCATTGCACCCTTTTCTGTGTTTTGGCCCCACTATTATTTTGTGCTCAAATATTGACCAAAATGCACAGTGTGAACATAGCCTTATCGAAATCTTGCGGGCAGGGGAACCACAAGCTTATATGGGCTGGGTTCAGACCATGTAAAAATAATGTCCGTCTTTCGTAACAACAGCCGTCATTGAGCAAATAACATTATTTTTTAAATAAATAACGGACGCTATTTGCACAATGACAACCGTTGTTATGAAAGATGGCCGGCATTTTTACATAGCGTGAACCTACCCCCAAAAACAGTAGAAAAAAAAAGTAGATTTTATTCAACCAGTGCCAAATTTCCTACTTTTATGTGAATAAATACCTTAAAGGGGTTATCCAGTGCTACAAGACCATGGCCACTTTTGGGTGGGGTTTCAAACTCAGTTCCATTGAAGTAAATGGAGCTTAATTACAAACCACACCTGACCTGGAGACAAGAGAGGGGGAAAAAGTGGCCATGTTTTTGTAGCGCTGGATAATCCCTTTAAGTAAGACATAAGTTAGAGGCCTATAAATTATACTATAATCAGAAAATTACCAAAAAGTTTGGAGGATTGGAACTAGTTTTTCTGCCTCTTAGGGATTAAGGCTAGGTTACATTTTTGAAGTGGAATGTCCGTTTAAGGAGAGTTACAACCCAAAACAACGTGCAACTTCTTTACCTGGTTTATCTCTTAGTAATAAGTGTTGTGTTAAGTACTTAACAGAAGTACACGGGCCCGTCCTTTCATCCGCAGCTGTCAGCTCCAGCCCCTTGAAGTGTCTACACTTTGTCAAAGTGATCTGATGGCTGACAGATGTCATAGGTATTATGCAGGAACCTGTAGAGTAACTCACCTGACCGGCTTCAGTTGGCATCCTTTCTGTGAAAGCTTTGGTTAAATAGGCTGTGTGTGTGTGTGTGTGTGTGTGTGTGTTTGTGTGTATATATATATATATATATATATATATATATATATATATATATATATATAGATATAGATATTTATATATAATTTTTATTTATTTTTTCCCCAGATTCATAAAGTCATAGAAGACAAAGTTGGGATGTTCTTGTGTCTTTAAAGCAAATACACAAAATACACATAAGGTCCTGTTTATACTGGTTATTAACCCTTTCACGACCTAGGTTGCCCAGGTTGTCTTTGGGCATCATCTTATGGGGTCATAATGATCCCATAACCTGATGTCTGTATGTCTGCCCCCTCTCTTATGTCCCATGCTGCTCTGCTGTTACAATCTTGTGACAGCGGTAGGGGAGAAAGGGGAGGGGGCAGTGGTCACGAGCGCGCTCCCCGCATGCCCAGCCTTCACTCCCTCCCCTCGCCAGCCTCTATAGTTAGGAAACCGGAAGCCTCAGGCTTCCGGTTTGCATGGCTTCCATCGGGGCTCTGCGATCTTTTCGCAGAGCCCCGATGGACACCGGACAGAGAATTCTCTGACAGGAGCCCTATAGATGCTGCGGTTGTGCTGACCGCAGTGTCTATAGGGTTAACTCTTAGCACTGAGAGTTACGACGGGTCCACGGCTATCACTGATAGCCGGGACCCGCCACAGATGACACAGGCACAGCTCCTGGATCATTAATTAACACAGCATCAGGAATAGGTTGCAGCAACGTTAAAGGGGTACTCCGGGCAAAATTTATTTTTAATATGTTATTACAAAGAAAAGTTATACAAATCCCTAATATACACTAATTATGGGAAATGCACATTTGGTGCTATTTTCCCTCAACTCAGTAGATCAGGCAGGCTCACTTCCTGTAAAAAAAGGTGACGTCACGTCTCAAGTGCCGGGTCCAGCAGGGGGCGCATGTATGCAGATGTATGCATCTGTATAGATGTATCAGTGCCTTCTCCCTCTCTGTGCTGGCTGACACTGACCCACTGTGGAGGCCCCTCTCCCCAACTAGTTCACCCTGCCGCCCGGTCCCAGCGTGGTCAGCGGTCCCCCAACTAGCTCTGAGCCCACCCAGCCGCCCCGTCCTGTGCAGGAGTACTCACCCGCCGCTCGCTCCTGGCAGGGTGAGCGGCGCGCTCCTGCACCTCCCCATCCAGCCGCCCGCGCTCTGAGCCGCCCGGTCCCTTGCAGGAGCGCTCACCTGCCGTTTCCTCCCCGCGGGGTGAGCGCTCCTGCACCTCCCCATCTAGCCGCTCAGTCCCTTGCAGGAGCTCTCGCCCGCCGCCCGGTCCTGCTCCTGCGCTGTGGGTATCAGAGAGTATCGGGTTGATGCATATGGAGAAGGTGCAGGAACGCTCACAGCACCGTAACCGGGCGGCGGGTGAGCACTCCTGCAAGGGACCAGGCGGCTTAGAGCACGGGCGGCTGGATGGGGAGGTACAGGAGCGCTCACCCCGCTGGGAGCGAATGGCGGGTAAGTGCTATTGCAAGGGACGGGCAGCTCAGAGCACGGGCGGGTAGATGGGGAGGTGCAGGAGCACTCACCCTGCCAGGAACGAGCGGCGGGTGAGCGCTCCTGCACAGGACAGGGCGGCTGGGTGGGCTCAGAGCTAGTTGGGGGAGCGCTGATCATGCTGGGATCGGGCGGCAGGGTGAGCTAGTTAGGGGGAGGGGCCTCCACAGCGGGGTCAGTGTCAGCCAGCACAGAGAGGGAGAAGGCACTGATACATCTATACAGATGCATACATCTGCATACATGCGCCCCCTGCTTGACCCGGCACTTGAGACGTGACGTCACCTTTTTTTTTACTTGATATGAGTCTGCCTGATCTACTAAGTTGAGGGAAAATAGCACCATATATGCATCTCCCATAATTAGTGTATATTAGGGATTTGTATAACTTTTCTTTTGTAATAACATATTAAAAATAAATTTTGCCCAGGGTACCCCTTTAACTAACAGTGGAGTGGCGGGAGGAGGTTAAGTAATAAAGTAGAGGCTTTGTGTATACCTATTTTAGGTTATGTGAAAGGCATGGGCTTTCTACCATCTTGATTTCTCTTTCCTTACTAATATGATTTTCTAATGCCACAATGCCCATGATCCCTTAGGCAGAGGAGGTGGAGCCTCACTACTAAAAGTTCTCCAAGTCCTATCTGAGTGCGGCAAGTGATAAATCAGTGACATAGAACCTCAGTCCCCTGACACTTTATAAGATACATGCATATGACAGCTTGAAACAATGTTGCTGCTTACCCAGCAAAATATCCTTCCTGCTGTCAGCCATGATGAAAATGACCATCAGATGCCCCACAATGATTTTTTAAACAACTGCAGATGAGAATGACTTGTTAGAGGCAGTTAATGTAAGCTATATATTATCTTATCACTGCAGTTCAAGAAGCACTATTTTGGATATGTAAGGCTAACTCAAGAACAATAGTCTAGCAGATGTATTTTGTTTCGTTCCTGCTAGGTTGCATTTATAAATTTTGAACCCTTTAAATATTGACACCTGTGTCATGTGATTGCTGTCTGGCCACCAATAGGCAGCTTGCTGTCTTTTGTTAGCAGTAGCTCAGTTTCCCAAGTGTACAAAACCTCCTGAGTACTAAAGCAGTGCTTCTCAATTCCAGTCCTCATGACCACCAACAGGTAGTATTTCACAGGTGATATTATTATACTCATCAGGTATTATCACAGGTGATATAATTATGCTCATCAGGTATTATAACAGGTAATATAATTATACTCAGTGCGTCAGGTATTATCACAGGTGATATAATTATAGTCAGTGCATCAGGTATTATCACAGGTGATATAATTATAGTCAGTGCATCAGGTATTATCACAGGTGATATAATTATACTCATCAGGTATTATCACAGGTGATATAATTATACTCAGTGCATGAGGTATTATCACAGGTGATATAATAATCACAGGTTATATTATTATACTCATCAGGTATTATAACAGGTAATATAATTATACTCAGTGCATCAGGTATTATCACAGGTGATAGAATTATAGTCAGTGCATCAGGTATTATCACGGGTGATATACTCACTGCAACAGGTATTATCACGGGTGATATAATTATACTCATCAGGTATGACAGGTGATATAATTATACTCAGTACATCAGGTTTTATCACAGGTGATATAATTATACTCATCAGGTATTATCACAGGTGATATTATGCTCATCAGGTATTATAACAGGTAATATAATTATACTTAGTGCATCAGGTATTATCACAGGTGATAGAATTATACTCAGTGCATCAGGTATTATCACAGGTGCTATAATTATACTCATCAGGTATTATCACAGGTGATATTATTATGCTCATCAGGTATTATAACAGGTAATATAATTATACTCAGTGCATCAGGTATTATCACAGGTGATATACTCACTGCAACAGGTATTATCACGGGTGATATAATTATACTCATCAGGTATTATGACAGGTGATATAATTATACTCAGGGCATCAGGTATTATCACAGGTGCTATAATTATACTCATCAGGTATTATCACAGGTGATATAATTATACTCATCAGGTACATGGTGGCTCACTACTACTTCATTCAGTGGCAAAAGCCGGCCGTCTATCGATAATGACGGCCGCAAATAATGATCATTTTTTGCATCTTTCATTTTGCAATGAAAACCCATAATGGGACTATAGCCCAAATCAGACTGCCAGATAAGTGCTCTGAGCACCAATTGTTTGAATGACCGTGAGTGTAATGGATAAATACCGCACTATAAGGAGGTAACAGGTGATAAATAAATGGGAATTAAAAAATTCATAAACATGACATAGATAAAAAGCTGAGTGAAAATGAAGCAGAGACTGTTTCCTTATCGTACTTTATTTTGAGTCTTTTAAGAGGATTATTCATCCAAGGAATTTAAGGAGGGAGTCTTTGCTCTGAGTAATCCTATAATCAAAGATCTATCTATTTAATAACGAGATTTTTTGCAGGAAAAATAAATGTTCTACTGCTTAGTGCTTACATTTCCTTGTGGGATATTATTTATTGCGGTTCATTGTAAGGAAAGCCGACCACCCTCTTGCTTTCAGGGCATCCTGGTTTTGAGTTGTTGTGCCAACATGATTGTGGAAAAAATATAGTGAAAAGCCATTCCAACCATTATGCAACAATGTAACCCATGGATATACAGTAAATTACATATATTTGTTGTCATCATCTAACTTCTGGGTTACCTGGTATTCATAGGTTGAAGCCCTATAGCCCAGGTAGCAAATAGGCTTCAAAGACAAACCCACATGGAAGCATGAGGGGCCTATTCCTCGGATCATCGCTCCGTGGAATAGAGACAACGATCAGCCGATGATCGTGTCATCGGCTGATCGTTTATTTAGGTTCAAACCTAAAATCATTGGGCACCGACCCCGCATCGCTGCGTGGAATGGTGATGCACGGCAGCAGCCAACGATTTCACAAGCACCATGCTTTACCTACACATGTTGCAGGTCTTCTCCTGCGCTCCTTCTTCCTCCCGATCCTGTGCAGCAGCAGCTTTGGTGCGGCCTGTCTGAGCTGACAGACTGCTCAGCCAATCACTGGCCAGGACCGCCACGGCCAGTGATTAGCTGAGCGGTCTGTCAGCTCAGACAGGCCGCACCGCAGCTGCTGCTGCACGTGGGACCGGGAGGAAGAAGGAGCGCAGGAAAAGACCTGCAACATGGATAGGTAATGTATGGTGTTTAAACAAGGGCTGCAAGGACATGGGTAACGATTATCGCTAAACGATTATCGGGCCGTGTAATAGGCACAGTAAACGAGCACTGATCTAGCAGATCGGCGCTCGTTTACATTATTGATCGGACCCCCATCGGCCCATGGAAGAGAACCCTTAGAGATCAAAAACTACCAGCAGGATATCTTTTTCCCCTCAAAAAAAAAGTTTCTATATCTAAGGAGCTTCCAAGCCTCAGCTGGCTGCAATCTCCCCTAATTTATCCTGGGACTTACCTACAGGACAGAAAAAAATAATAATAATAATAAAAAATATTTAAAAAAATATTTTTTTTTAACTTTTTTTCTAAGAAGTTAATGATATTCATTGGTATTTTCTAAATAACACTAAATAGTACTGCTGAATGGAGCCAAGTAATTACATTGTGACAGTTAATGTAGCTCAAGGGTACAAGAAGCTGCTGGTACTTAACTCAAGTGATCCTTGAGTTACATCCAGGTTGTGCATGGCCAGCTTCCTCCACCATTATGCTTGTCAGTGTTTGAAGTGGCTATACTATGGAGTAAGTGTGGAGTTGAGTGCAACTAGTAAGAGGGAAATATGTTCTTCATCAATGGTATTTTATGTGTGTTTAAAGTCACCAATAGTGCTACCATAGAGTGGATGCCATGTGTTGGTGGTGTTTGTCACTTTTCTATTATGACGATTTGGTTTTGCATCCATAATTATCAATCTAACATACAAGTGCTGAGAAATTCTCTTTATATAGTAGCTATTTATTTTTGAAATAACGAACAGCTTAGTCTAATTTTTTTTTATTGACTGCTATACAATACATAAAGCGGTCTGACGTTATTCTGTTCTTTCCTCAGGATGCTGCTGTCTCACTGGTGTATTACGTTGGTCTTGTTCCCTGTTTGTTTGAGAGGTCAAAAATTGCCAACACGAGATGAAGAACTGTTCCAGATGCAGATCAAAGATAAAGCCCTGTTCCACGATTCATCTGTAATTCCTGATGGAGCCGAGATCAGCGGTTATCTCTTTAGAGACAACCCAAAAAGGTACATTTATTTATACTTTGAGCAGAAAAACAGTAAAGACCAGTCCACTCTATCTATCTATCTATCTATCTATCTCTCTATCTATCTCTCTATCTATCTCCTATCTTTTATCTCTTTATCTGTCTATTATATATCTTTCTTTTTTTTTATCTATCTCCTATCTATCTATCTATCTATCTCCTATCTATCTATCTCCTATCTATCTATCTATCTATCTATCTATCTATCTATCTATCTATTTCCTATCTATCTATTTCCTATCTATCTATCTATCTATCTATCTATTTCCTATCTATCTATCTATCTATCTATCTATCTGTAATCTATCTATATCTTTTACTACTTTGTTTAGCAGGTCAATAACACAATAATACCATAGTGTTTATTCTTGACAGACAATTGTTTTCCCAGCTGCAGGGAAACTAGCATAAACACTGAAGGTTAACAAGGAAGTGGGGGTCCCACAAGCGGAGCCACCCAAGTATTGGAAGTCCCTTGTTTTGACAAGTGGTTGGGCAATCCATGGATACAGCTGAAAAGCTTCTTTAGGACAGCGGATTGTAATTCTCATATGACACTAGTGTTTATGTGGGTATACTGTATTTTCATGACACAGGAATTTATTTTAAAATGTTTCATTTTAGGTATTTTTTTGTGGTGGAAGAAGACAACACTCCTCTGTCGGTCATTGTCACACCATGTGATGCACCTCTGGAGTGGAAGCTTACTCTACAGGAACTACCAGAGGAGGCTAGTGGGGAAGGATCAGGTAAATGGGCAATGTAATCTGCTCAAATATGTCTGATTAGTTTGTATTATAAGTCTAAATTATTTTAACTTAAATAACTTGAAATCAAAAGCAAAAAGATAGCAGTATTAAGCTTTTTTTTTACGCAAAAATATTGCTGTATTTTGATAATTACGGCCATCAATAACGGTCATGACCATTATTTGCTTTTTTTTTTTTCACTCTATGTGAACATAGCCGAAATCTTCTATAACCAGAAGCCACTGCATTATTTCCAAATATAAAGATATGGGGACAATTACTAAAGAGTCTAATCTGTGCGACTCTTCTAATGAGGATTGGAGTATATTTTGTTCCATTATCTTGTGACTGATTTATTAAAATGTAGCCCTGCCATAGTGAATGCATTGAAGTAAAAAAGTTGCAAAAAAAAAGGTCCCAAAAATTGTCAAAGAAAAAGTGAATTCACAAACAAATTCACCTGGTGCTGACCAGACGTAGGCCTACACCAGTTTGTGCAACTTTTTAAAAAGTCACAAACAATAAATTGGGTGCTAATCCCGGATTATGCCAACTTTCGGGTGAATACTCAAAAAAGTCAGATTTAAAAAATTTCACCCATCGAATACTGGTTCATAAACAGACCAAAAATGAGTAGTGACGAGCGAATACTGTTCGATAGTATCGAATATTATTGAAAAGTACACCGAATATTCGATAAATATTCGATAAGTGTTCAAATCCTCTTTCCCTGAGGTGTCATTTTGGACTTGGTGAACCTCCAAGTGGTCGAATAGATGTTTTTCAATAATCGAACACTTGTTCCCATAGTCTTTAATGGGATCGAATATTCGATCGAATCGTCGAATATCAGGGAGATATTCAAAAATTTCACTATTCGCTCATCACTAAAAATGAGTGAAAAATCCAATTTTTTTTTTTTACCTAAAAATAGACATGAAGCCCTTAATAAATTTCCTCCATTTTTGTGTTTGATTTTGTAGACTGTTTTTGTCAACATTGTACGTGCGTATGTGCATTTAACTGAGCACAGTTTGATCTAAAGTTTTTTTTTCCACTGCTGATTCACCGTTTCGAGCAGATGTTTAGTTCAGAAGTTATGATACTTCAGCAAGGTCAGAAATGCAGACTTGCATTTCCTTGTAATAACATGTACCCTGATCTATTTTCCTGTGTCTGACTTTGCAGGTGAGCCTGAACCGCTGGAGCAGCAAAAGCAGCAGATTACGAACGAAGAAGGCACGGAGCTGTTCTCTTATAAAGGGAATGACGTGGAATACTTTGTATCTACAAATTCACCATCTGGTTTGTATCAACTGGAATTAATTTCTACAGAAAAGGACACACATTTTAAAGTCTATGCCACAACAACACCAGAGTCAGATCAGCCATATCCAGAATTACCATATGATCCAAGGGTTGATGTGACGTCACTTGGAAGGACCACTGTAACCCTGGCATGGAAACCAACACCTACGTCTTCGATATTAAAACAGCCTATCCAGTATTGTGTTGTTATAAACAAGGAACACAACTTTAAAAGTCTTTGTGCAGTTGAAGCTAAAGTCAATGCTGATGATGCTTTTATGATGGCCCCTAAACCTGGTTTAGACTTTAGTCCCTTTGACTTTGCTCATTTTGGATTTTCATCTGAAAACGACGCCAGCAAAGACCGAAACTTCATGCCAAAGACCTTATCCACAAAGTTGGTCCGCCAGATGACTGCGAAACCAAAGGACGATCTTCAAAAGCTTTGCATTGGAAACAAAAACATATTTACAGTATCTGATCTGAAACCCGACACCCAGTACTACTTTGATGTGTTTGCGGTTAACTCTGCTACAAATATGAGCACTGCTTACGTCGGCACATTCGCTCGAACCAAAGAAGAAGCCAAGCAAAAAACAGTGGAGCTGAAGGACGGAAAAGTTACTGATGTCTTCATCAAAAGGAAGGGGGCGAAATTCTTAAGGTTTGCTCCAGTTTCGTCCCACCAAAAAGTCACCTTCTCAGTTCACTCCTGCTTGGACGCTATCCAAATCCAGGTCAGACGGGATGGAAAACTGCTTTTGTCCCAGAGCGTGGAAGGCGTACGTCAATTTCAGCTAAGAGGAAAACCAAAAGCTAAATATCTGATCAGGCTTAAAGGTAGCAAAAAAGGTGCCTCCATGCTTAAGATATTGGCCACGTCAAAGTTCAACAAACAACCGTTTCCTTCTCTGCCCGAAGACACAAGAATCAAAGCGTTTGACAAATTACGTACATGCTCCTCGGCCACAATAGCCTGGTTGGGAACCCAGGAAAGAAACAAGTACTGTGTATATAAAAAAGAGGTGGATGATGACTACAGCGAAGAGCAAAAGAAACGCGAACAAAACCAATGCTTGGGTCCCGACACCAGAAAGAAATCGGAGAAAGTCCTCTGCAAATACTTCTATAGTCAGAACCTGCATAAAGCAGTCACCACAGAGACAATAAAAGGCCTAGAGGCTGGGAAGTCTTACATGTTGGATGTTTACGTCATGGGTCATGGGGGCCATTCAGTCAAATATCAAAGCAAAGTCATAAAGACAAGAAAGTTCTGTTAGACTCCATGTGAACTTGTTGGTGAAATATATCCTATGATGGCCATACTGACGGACTACTTGTGCGGTAGAGAGATTGTGACCTGTCAAGTACACAATACCCAAAGTGGTGTACGGAAGAATGGTATCAACTTGTATACTTCTGTTTACATATCCAAGTGGTTGTTTGTAAGTGGTTATCCTGCTGCTTCTCTGGAATTTATGGAGAGATAAATTATCCCGTTTAAGGCACAATATCAGACTCTCGGTAGATGAAGTAATAATAGTACATAACGGAGAAGGAAGGAGAAGAAGAGACTATTTCAGTTGCATCACCCAGTGCATGAACTGCTTCTAAATTATTTTACTAAATCCACGGCCAAGGCATGTCCTTTGGCTTTATTCATATTCACGTAAATCCAATCTAGAGATGATAGACTATCTGTAAATTATTTTATAAAGTCTTGCCTGAAATGTTATGTTCTATGACAGTAAACTGCAAAAAGCAAAAAAAATAAAATAAAAAAATAATAAAAACTTGATAACTATAAATTGATCTTTAAGTATTAACTGGAACTTTTCCCCTTTAATTGATCAATCCTTGGCTATTGTACATTCCTACTAGACAGGTTTATTTTTTAAATATGTATTGTATGTATAAAGTTGTCAAACCTATATTCCTGTACATAAAAAAAAAAAAAAATATTAAAAGTACGAGATTATATATTTTTTTTCCGTTTTACCCAGCGTCTGACGTACTAAATCAAAACCGAGGCTGAACTTTGTACGTAAACGTTCCGTTCACTTGTTTTATTGTTGTACGCCAGTTTGTGTGCTAAAAAAAATATATATATAAATCTATGATATAATTTTGAGGACTAAATCTATGATATAGTTATATTAAACAGATATAGACAATATAAATGTAAAGAAATCACATAGCAAGGCAAAAAAAGAAAACAGACTGTGGATCAAACAAAGCACAAGGCAGACATTTGTATTGTGGTTGGTCTCAAAGAAACATTCAAAAAAAGGGCCACCCAGTATAAAGGGCAGCATAAAACACACAGAACTGACAGCACTTTGTAGTCTAATCCATAGAACTAAGCGGTTCAACCTTTTCAAGGTGCTGTTGTGATGACAAGATGTTATTAATGAGAGGCATTGTATTTCTTTCTATAGGAAGACAGAAACGGGCTGAATGTCGGTGTTACATTGTATCACTCAACAGTATTATTTTGTAATATACTATATAAACAGAAGGAATAATGCGCGATCAGCATCCACAATCCACACAAAAAGGAGAAAGAGATGAATGATAGTAAATATATAAATTTTAATGTAAAAAATTAAATTAAAGCACAGACATAGATATTCATTCAGTAATGGTAAAGGTTCAGTTTGGAGGGGTACTTCGGCGAAAATCTTTTTGCTTCAAATCAACTGGTTTTAGAACGTTATAGAGATTTGTAATTTACTTCTATTTAAAAAATCTCAAGTCTTCCCATACTTATCAGCTGCTGAATGTCCTGCAGGAAATTTTGCCCCCCCCCCCCAAGTCTGACACAGCGCTCTCTGCTGACATCTCTGTCCGAGACAGGAACTGTCTAGAGCAGGAATGGTATTCTATGGGGATTTGCTACTGCTCTGGACAGTTCCTGTCTTGGACAGAGGTGGCAGCAGAGAGCACTGTGTCAGACTGGAAAGAAAACAATATTTCCTACAGGACATATAGCAGCTGATAAATATGGAAAGACTTGATTTTTAAATAGAAATAAATTACAAATCTATATAACTTTTTAAAACCAGTTGATTTGAAAGAAAACGATTTTCACTGGACAACCCCTTTTAATGTCCCAGCCTTCTATTTTTAAACCTAGACACAGACAGTATGCTTCAATAGCCTTATTTCCCCAATGCGCCCATAAAGCAATAGTGTAAACTAAAATGTTTAGGCTCTATCAGAAAAACATGTTTATTCTCCAAAACCAGGGAGATATAGGCAGAAAATAAACATTAAAAAAATGTATAAAATTTGTGCAATCAGATATCAGTTTGAAGGGAATGTGCCACCTAAGATACTAAAAGTTGTTCTTTTATTCTAATCTGTTTCTACTTTCTGACTTCAGGTTTTTATTTCAATTTTTGTACATTATCCTGCCTGAGCTGTTCTTAACAGCAATTAGAGACATGCTTTACAGCAAGACTCATGGACATAGACGACAATAGACAGACCCTGACCCTTTGAGATGAATATGAAACATTACTGAGCATGCTCTGTGACCTTTAAAGAGGCCCTTCCACAGGCAGCTTCTATTGTCTCCTCTTAACTGGTGTCACATGTTGCTACAATGCTGTACAAATCACTTTACAGCAGCCTCCTCTTATCACAACAAACAGAACAGGAAGTCTCTGCTTAGTTTTTGCCCCAGTGGTGAGAATGAAAACTGCAAGATTTCAGGATTATTTTTATAATATTGACAGAAAACTAGAAAATTAGAAAAAGTCACCAAAATTATAAAAAAAAATATATAAAAATATTTTTGAAATAACTCATTTTCTGATGACACATTCCCTTTAAAAATTTTTTGAAAAACATAACAATTGTAGTCAATATCATCAGTAGACTATTCTAGGTTTATTAAACGCAATAGGCATGCTATAGAAACACCAGAGTACACAGTATCCTGACACATAATAGCAGAGTACCCTGGAAATGATGGCATGTGAATTAGGCCTGAGCTGCCATCTTCTATATATTATCTTTGGGATTCATTGGCAAACAGCTATGAGCAGCTTTACTGTATCTGCCAGTCAGTTTCTGATCAGATGTGTGTGTTTTAGAATCTTGAAGTATTTCTGTACAAATGTCACTATCTTTGTATTCTTTCATTTCTTATTTTTTATTGTTGTCTTTTTTTCTTTCTTTTTGTATTTGCTACTCGTGTAAAAATGTGTGATTACAAGGTTCTCATATTTCAAAGATGTAAAATAAATGATACATTTATTTATAGTGTTTAATATTTTTTTCATATGTTGAAGTCTACAATGCGGAAGGTATATACGGCCCTGCCCCAAACCACCAGGGGCTTTACATGCCCTACCCTTATTGTCTCCACCAAGAATGATATAAAGGATTAAATAAGGTTCAGGGGGGAAGTTTTTTTAAAAACGAAAACTAAACACAAGAAAAAAAGGGACACAATCTGAGGTTGGTTGGGGAAAAGATCAGAAGCAACATAGGAAAATATTACTCAAGTGAAAGAGTAGTAGATGCTTGGAACAAACTTCCAGCAGGTGTGGTTTGTAAATCTACAGTAAGTGAATGTACACCTGCCCGGGATAAACATATATCTAAGATAATAAGAAGGGAAATAAGGACAGACTAGATGGACCAAGTGTTTTTCTTTTTTTTTTAGAACAATCTACTAGTTTTATAAGCATTTTTATGTGGTTGGTTATAAATGATCATGATGAGTTTAGAGAAAAGCTTAAAGTGTTTAGCGACAACATAACAAGAAATTTATAATAAACAAAAAGGCTTAAAGTGTCATTGTCTTTACAAAAAACTTTCAAAAGTTTTTATCGGTTCAGCCCTGCGTGTTCAGACCTGTACCGATCGGGAAAACGAGTGGTGAGAGTACAGCGCTGCAACACACCCACTCTCTGCTCTCCATTATAAGTCCAACTCTTTTTACTAACTCAGTGCGGGGAGAGGACCTGCGGCAGCACCGTCCTCTCCCTGCTTGTTCTTCTGATCATTACAGGTCTAAACGGGTCTCTATGATGGATAAAAAGTATTTTGTAATGACAGAGACACTTTACTAATTCTGGTAAACAGGATTATCTGGCGATGTTTTTCCAGTGTCCCCCACAATATTCTATAATGTTGGGGCAAAAAAAAAAAAAGAAAAAGTTATACTTACCTTCCCCTAGTCGAACACAGGTCCAATTTCCAGTCCCCTGATAATTGTCTTTTCTGTCTGCTTCCAAAATGAGAGGTCCGG
This sequence comes from Dendropsophus ebraccatus, assembly GCF_027789765.1. Lineage (NCBI taxonomy): Eukaryota > Metazoa > Chordata > Amphibia > Anura > Hylidae > Dendropsophus > Dendropsophus ebraccatus. The sequence goes on along the minus strand of NC_091460.1, from coordinate 134,656,363 downwards.
AGCAGCATCTGCTCTGACCTCTCGTCTTAGTATCGAGAAAGGAGACAAGCATCAGGGAACCAGAAGGAGACAAACTGGAGCTGTAATGTGAGAATTTAATTGCTTCAGTGTAACAACATAGGAAAGTTTACAGTGTCAATTCAAAGCAACAAAAGATTTTTTAAGTTGTCATGAAGTGTAACCTCTAAGGCTGGCATCACACATGGTTCTTTTATTGGAAAACTGGGAACTAAAACTTGGAATAGATTTAAAAAGAATGGGAAATATAAAGGAAGGACTTATACTTCTGCTTACGGCTATGTTGACACAACGTTTTTTCAGCTCTGTTTCAAATGACGTCAATCATTTTGAGTCTAAAATAACGGACGTCATTTAGTTGTCTAGCCTTCCCTGCAATGACTGGTGTTGGTACATTATTCTAGTTTGGGTTTGCGGCTTAATTCAAAAGTCCATTGAATTTAAGAGTAAGAATAGAGAAAGAGTGATGAGAAAAGAAAAACCGTGTGTGAACAACTGTGTGAAAAAAAAACATCCGCTGTTTGCAGAAGACGACCGAAAATAATGATCATGATCATTATTTTGACATTGGCGGTAAAAACGTTCATTATTCAATACATTGTGTGTATTGGACGTCCGTCTTCCCATTGACTTCAATGCATTGCCATCACGGCAAAAACTGACTTTTTTTATATATCAAAATTGGCCACCTTTTCTCCATTTTTGACGTTGTGTGAACATAGCCTACCACTGTCTTTGGCTCAAAAATTGCAGAGGAAGTTTTACTTAAAAAGTTCAATTTACAAATTTAAAAGACAATTTTTTTTTGTTTGTTAAGAAATTAAATTCCTTACACATGACTGTTAGGTATTCCTAAGTAAGGCTTCTTTCATACTGCATTTGTGGTGTCTGTTTGCCATATTCATATATGCCAGTCACCTGACAGAAGACAAGAAGGTATCATTTTGACCTCCATTTAGGTGGATCCCATTGGGTTTTTTCACGCAGCACCCATCATAGCTATCAAAAGTATCCATCAGGTTCGACTCTTCAGGATCTTCGACTCTTGGGGACTCTTGCATCCAACTTCTTCAGTCATCGGCAATCAAATGCAGAGCGTCCTTGAGATTCGTCCATCTCTAATCCTTATCTTGTGGCCAGAATAAAGAATGTTTTTTCTATTTGTTCACATTAGACGTGAGCACAACTCATTCCGCCCAAACCTGAGTGTGTGGCATTTGATAAACTGTAGCTGCAGAAGTTTAATTCAGCCCTAAAGCTGCCTGGAAAACATGTCCAGGACTCACTATGGCTGCATCCAACTTCTGCTCAAGTTGCGCTCATCTCTAGTTCTCACCAATGAGCAATGCAATTTATAGCAATTTAAAGGGGACATATATGAGCATATAAACATTTTACATACAGTATGAGCATTTTTCATCCCCGGCACAGGGTTGCAGCACTTCCTGTCTTGTAGTTTTTTAATGCCATGAAAAAAATAAAATATAATAAAATAAAGAACTTGACAGAATCTCTATATTAATAAAGAAAACCAAGTAAATGTATACTTAAATTTTTTTACGGAAATCAATATGCTAACATTGATCAAAATAATAAAATAGTTAAAACATACATACAGTACATTTTAGGTAACCTTTCTGAATAATCTTTAGCGTGTGTGAAGAGTACTAGTGTTTAAAGAGGATGTACCACCAGGTACATCCTCTTTAATCTGAACCAACGGATCGAACGGCGCCGTCACAGGGAAGCCGGTGCCGCGGTCCATTTTTTGAACTTCGAGGCCGAGCCGCCCCCAGTGGGAGGGAATTCCCTCCCCTGTATGACGCTGCTCTATTCATTCTAAGGGAGCCAGAGAGGGAATTCCCTCCCACTGGGGGCGGCTCGGCCTACCTCCAGTGCCTGAGCACCGGCCGGTTACGGTGCATAGAACGGCGCCATGCACGGGAACCGGGCCGCGGTCCGTTTTTCGGCACCAGCTTTCCCGTGACGGCGCCGTTCGATCCGTCGGTTCAGATTAAAGAGGATGTACCTGGTGGTACATCCTCTTTAAAGAGTCACTGTCGTATTTTTTTTTTTTGCAGAAATCAATAGTCCAGGCGATTTTAAGAAACTTTGTAATTGGGTTTATTAGCCAAATCTGCCATTATCTGCATGTAAAAAGCCTTTTCCCAGGTCCCCCCCTCCTTCCTCTTTTTCATCCACTCTGAAAAATCTGAAAATTGTGACTTGTTGCAGGAGACGTCCCCTGTCTGCTCTAGGGAGAGGGGAGGGGGGAGGAGGAAGGAGGGAGTTAGCCGGCAGCAGAAAGCAGATAACAGAGGATTACAGGCACTGAGCTGGGTGACAGCTGTAATCTGAGCTCAGACAGGTCACTGGTGATGGTCAGAACAGATAACGGGTGAGGGATTTGTAGATTAACTCTTTGTTGTCCTGTTTTGGTCTTTTCTTTAGCTCTCTCCATAGGAGAACAATGAAGACAGGGGGGAGAGCTTCAAACTGCTTTTTCATGATAAAAATGCATTTTTCGGATAATAAACCCAATTACAAAGTTTCTTAAAATCGCCTGGACTATTGATTTCTGCAAAAAAAAAAATTCACGACAGTGACACTTTAAGGAGATTATATCACTTGTATCTGGCATTTTCACCAGATTTCTGCTTATTTTCCTCTGAGCTAAAACTAGCTGCTACGATATCCGCAATACACTGTACAAAGAGAAAAGAGGAGCCTGGACTCATATCATTCTATAGCACCCTTCAAAGAAGCAGCAACATGAAGGATATTTTAGAGTAGCACTGAGCAGCATGTGATGAGGTTACTTAAAGGGAACCAATCAGCCCGTTTCCCATTGTATAAAGCACCTGGAGCGTCCCCGGCACTTACTGGCCGCGGCCGCAGCAGGCGCTTTATAACGGAGAAAATGACTTTTATTCCCCGGCTCGTGACTAGATACAAGCGGGGAAGTAGTCATGGTGGGCGGCTCCCTGCCTGTATCTAGTCACTGCGCACTGCCTGTCAGCACGCTCAGAGGGGATGATTGACAGGCAGAGAGGTCCGTTACTGGCCTCTCGGCCTGTCAATCATCCCGCCGAGCGCTATGACAGGCAGAGCGCAGTGACTAGATACGAGCAGGGAGCCGCCCACCATGACTACTTCCCCGCTTGTATCTAGTCACGAGCCGGGGAATAAAAGTCATTTTCTCCGTTATAAAGCACCTGCTGCGGCCACGGCCGGTACGTGACGGGGCCGCTCCAGGTGCTTTATACAATGCTCAAGGGAACCATATCACCCCATATCAGGGCTGATTGGTTCCCTTTCAATGAAAGTTTTTGAAAAGTTTTTGCTGTGAAATTTTTTTACTAAAGAACCAAGTAAAGTTACCACAAGCATCAGGGTAAGTTATGTTACTTATTATAAGCTGCTGCATCCTCTCTCTCTTTCTCTGTTTTACCCTGCATCTATCTCCTCCATCTCCCCCCACTCCCCATAGATCTCTGCAGGCTGCATGTAACCTAATAATGCAATGAGCTAATCTATCTCGAAAGACGGAAGAAGAAAGTGGTTAAAGAGGATTTTTTTTCTCTAATAAAATATAGTACAGATTTTCTTATATTTATTTGTATTCATGTTTACCAATTTTTTTTATACAAAAATTGTTGAACGTGTGTTGGTCATTTGTGCTTTTTGACCCTTTAACGTAGATACTCAACTTTTAAAAGAAACAATTCTGACAGTAATTTGTTAACTGGAGAACAATCTTCTTAATGCTTATTTATCCCAATGCCAATTATCATTCACCTAAAGTCACAGATATTGAAACTTTTTTTAATTCTATCTTTGTATTATATATAGCTGCAATTCACAACAGAATAATTTAAATCTTGACAGCAGGTTTTCTTTTGCTGACCACGGACAGCTTTGTTGTCGATCATTTGCAGTGTACTATAGCAGAATTGCACAGAATTTTACCCATTTTCTTCTATACTTTTTGTATTTCCTCAAAATCAATATTGTGAACAGTTTTTGTAAAATGCTACAGAGTAAACTCATCAGGAATAATTATAATTAAACTTCCTGTTAAAAGCAAATACATGATTGTAAGCACAGTAGAATGACAAGGATTTGAACAAAATCTCTTGGGTAGCTTTAAATGGAAGGGAAGACAGACGCACAGCAGGAACCATGTGCCGGCTTGTATTTACTGGTAACCAAATCATTTTTATTAGAGTGGTGTTTAACAAAAGTCTGAAAAAAAAATCCTTGAAAAGTTTATCCAGGATTATAAAAACACAGCTTCTTTCTTGAAAAAACAGAACCCCCTCACACACACCACCGTCCTCATTTTATTTGTGGTATTACAGTTTGGCTACATTCATATCAATGTAATTGAGCTGTAAAACCAACAAAAAAAAAAACACAGCAATCACTGAACTCAAGGAGATCTGCAAAAAAAAAATCCAGTGCAGTACTTACTCAAGAGTCTCCACTCATACATTGCCCCCAATAAATTTAAATATGCAAAAGGGGGTCCGCGGAGCCTCAGTTACGAGTCTCAAAACACAGGAATAGCCAGATATCGCTCCTGAGAAGGAAGGCCTGTTGCCAAGGGGTGCCTCTCAGTAGGGAGTTCACCAAACCACCCTGATACATAGCCCCTTAACCCTTAGACGACCCAGGGCGTATAGTTACGCCATGGAAGTCTGTCCCCAGACGACCTAGGGCGTAACTGTACGCCCTGGGTGTTTCTCCCGCTATGAAGCGTGCTCCGGAGCGGAGCGCGCTTCATAGCAGGTGGGGGCCGGCTGCAGTGAGCAGCCGGGACCTCACCGGTAATGACACGCTGCAGCGATCGCCGGAGGTCTCTCACCTGCCTCCCTGCGGTCCGATCGGCGATCTGCTGCACTAAGCCTGCACAGGCAGGCTCAATGAGCAGATCGCCGATAACACTGATCAATGCTATGCCTATGGCATAGCAATCATCAGTGTACAAATCAAAGTACTGTATGTAGAAGTCCCCCAAAGGGACTTCAAATGTGTAAAAAAAAAAAAGTTAAAAACACTAACACACTGCCCCAAAACCCCTCCCCCAATAAAATTTGAAATCACCCCCCTTTACCATTATATAAATAAAACATATAAAAATAAATAAACAAACATATAATATACCGTAGCGTGCGTAATTGTCCGATCTATTAAAATATAACAAGCGTCATTGCGAACGGTAAACGGCGTACACGAAAAGAGGGAAAAAAGTGCGCGGATTACCGATTTTATGTTACATTATATATAAAAAAAATTAATAAAAAGTGATCAAAACATCCGATCTTCACAAAAATGGTATTAATAAAAACTAGAGATCATGGCGGAAAAAATGACACCCCATACAGCCCCGTAGGTGAAAAAATGAAACCGTTATAAGACTCACAATAGGGCCATTATATTATTAACTAATTGCCAAAAAAAGGATTTCATTTAAAAAAAAAATATAACATTAGAGAATCTGTGTAACCTGCATGTGGTTGTGTTCAGACTGACCTATAGAATAATAGTATCATGTCGCTTTTACCATATAGTGCATTACGTAGACACAGGAACCCCCCAAACCTTACCATATTGCATTCTTTTTTACGATTTCACCTATTTATATCTTCATAAATAATATATTTGGGATTCCATCATACATGTTATGGTAAAATGAATGACGCCATTACACAGTACAACTATTCCTGTAACAAAAAAGCCATTACATGGCCTGTAGATAAAAAACTGAAAGTGCTGGAGCTCTTAGAAGGGGAGGAGGGAAAAACGGAAACACTAAGATCAAAATTTGCGCGGTCCACTGGGTCATTTTGGGCCTGGTCCTCAAAGGGTTAAAGAGAACCAATCATGGGCGAAAATGTAATTTTTTTTTCAATAATTAGATTAAAATTGTTATTTTATTAATATTTGTAATTAGGATTAATTACTTTTATGGCCGCGTTTTTGCAATATACACATTTTCTTTTCCTGTCTCGCGCCGGCTCTTTTCAAAAGAGCCGGCGCGCGACAAGAAGCTCCCGGCATGCCGAGCGGTGGGAAGGGCTCCCATGAGCCTTTGCCGCTGCTCTGTAAATACACAGTGATCCCGCGCTATACAGCGCGAGATCGCTGTGTATGTCTATCCTAACTGGGCCTATTAGTCTGTCCCTGAAAATACAGACTGCCTGTGCAGTCTGTATATTATGCTTTTACCTAATCATGTATACCGGAGCAGTAAGGCCGGGAGCAGTAAGGCAGGGTCCGCGGCCATCTTGATGACGTCACAGTGGTGCGTTCCAGCGCTGGAACGCAAGGGACGTAATCAAGATGGCACCCGGCTTTACTGCACCGCTACAGAGGACTGGGTAAAGTATAAGATACAGACTGCACAGGCAGTCTGTATCTTCAGAAATAAACTTCATGAAGATACAGACTGCCTGTGCAGTCTGTATCTTATACTTTACCCACTCCTCTGTAGCGGTGCAGTAAAGCCGGGCGCCATCTTGATTACGTCCCTTGCGTTCCAGCGCTGAAACGCACCACTGTGACGTCATCAAGATGGCCGCCCCCAGCCTTACTTCTCCGCTATACAGGATTAGGTAAAAGCATAAGATACAGACTGCACAAGCAGTCTGTATCTTCAAGAATAGACTTAGGGAGAGATAGTCTTTTATTATAGGGACAGTTAATATCAGGTGATTGGTTCTCTTTAAGTCCCACTCGGTTGCGAGTATTGGAACATAAATAGGAAACTACCAGGGTGGCCCCTTTAGCGTCAAAGTCTAACTCTGTGGCGAGTATTGCGACATGACAAGGGTTACCAAGGCAGGCATCAATCCACAGACTGATGGTGATGTGAACCTAGCCCAAGGCTGGCTTCATACTGCCTTAACCCTTAGGGGACACAGCCAGTTTTCATTTTTGCGTTTTCGTTTTTCCCTCCTCGTGTATATAAGGCCATAGCGCCTGCATTTTTCCACCTAGAGACCCAAGTGAGCCCTTATTTTTTGCGCAACTAATTGTACTTTGCTATGGCAGATGTAATTTTTGCCTAAAATGTGCCGGGAAACCAGAAAAAAATTCAAAGTGTGGTGAAATTGAAAAAAAAAACGCATTTCTTTTATTTGGGGGAAATGTGTTTTTACGCCATTCACCCTGGGGTAAAACTGACTTGTTATGCATGTTCCTCAAGTTGTTACGATTAAAACGATATGTAACATGTATAACTTATATTGTATCTGATGGCCTGTAAAAAATTCAAACCGTTGTTAACAAATATACGTCACTTAAAATGGCTCCATTCCCAGGCTTATAGCGCTTTTATCCTTTGGTCTATGGGTCTGTATGAGGTGTCATTTTTTGCGCCATGATGTGATCTTTCTATCGGTACCTTGATTGCGCATATATGACTTTTTGATCGCTTTTTATTACAATTATTCTGGATTTGATGCGACAGAAATTGCGCAATTTTGCACTTTGGGATTTTTTTGCGCTGACGCCGTTTACCGTGTGAGATCAGGAATGTGATTAATTAATAGTTTGGGCGATTACGTACGCGGCGATAGCAAACATGTTTGTTTATTAATTAATTAATTTATTTTTATTTATAAAATGGGGAAAGGGGGGTGATTCAGACTTTTATTAGGGGAGGGGGTTTTGTGTTATTAAAAATACATTTGTCTTTTACTTTACACATATACTAGAAGCCCCCCTGGGGTTAGGGTTATTCCCCCTGGGGGACTTCTAGTATATGTACTCTGATCTCTCATAGAGATCCATGCAGTATAGTTATACTGCATGAATCCATGAGATCGGTGTTCTATTACTTTTGGCTGCTGCAGCCAAAAGCAATAGAATGCCGAGCCGGGATCAGCGCCATTACGGAGCAGACCCCGGCCCGGGATGGATGCAGGGATCGCCCCCCCGCAATCGCGCCGCAGGGGGGCGATCCCCCCACTAGACCACCAGGTATGAATAAAAGCAAGTATTTAGAAGCAGCTGTCTTTGACAGCTGCTTCTAAGTACTTAATTAGCGGGCACGGCGATCGGACCGTGCCCGCTAATAGCCGCGAGCCCGGGCTACACGCGGCACCCGGGATCGCGGCAGTTCAGAGGGTGGTCGCCGCGCGACCCCCCTCTGAACTCCCATAGCGGCACGAGGACGTTCAATAACGTCCTGGTGCAGCTATGGGTTAAAATATTGGAAAATCACCTATTACACCGTTATTGGTTATTATTTTTTTTTGGGGGGGGGCAAAGAGGTCAGCGGCCCGATATTAGCTGGAGGTCAATGGAAGTTTATGATTTGCCTTAGGGCCCTATTACACCAACAGGTTATCTGACAGATTTCCTTGAGCCAAAGCCAGGAGTGGACTATAAACAGAGTACAGGTAATAATGGAAAGACTGAGATTCCTTGTCTTTTCAAATCCATTCCTGTCTTTGGCTTACAAAAATCTGTCTCCGGCCGCACGCTCCAATGTGTGCAGCGGTGAATTCGGATGCGGATGCACATGGGTGCCCCCGTATCCGAATTCAGCAGAAGTAAAGATCATCTGGCCAGTACTGCAGTACCAGCTGGGATGATCTTCAGTAACACTGGCCGTTCTATGATCTGGCCGGGTCACAGAACGGCCGGTGTTATATTAAGTGTGCACATGGCCTTAGAACGCGTCATATCATTTGTATTATAGTTATCTTTGTCTTCATGCTTCTTATTATCCCCCATATAAGCAATTGTGACTACAATGTGGAAACAATATCCCATACTGGATCCTTTACACTCCATGGAACATTGTAGAATATACATCTGTGTAGTCTTTGCTTTGAACTTTGTGTGGGTGGGAATAAAACAAAAATACCAGCAGGAATTGGGAATAGGAGAAAAGAGAGGTCAACCGGTATCATCATACTCCATAATGGAAGGACGATGTAAGGGTAAGGCGTGTTACTGGACACAGCAAAAATCGGATTGTTTTACCAATCTATAGCATGAGATTTATCGCTTCCAGTGATATTAAAGTCTCATCGTCCTGTTATCTATGACACCACAAGGAAGCCGAGTCCTGGGGGCTTACACTCTGCGAGCCAACTATTCTGTATAAAAACTGATTGCAGAGGAATGAGGAATAGGGTTTATCTGCAGCGCTGGATACTTCAGGAGAGAATGTCGGGAAGGTTCGGGGGCCATTGCTGGGTTAAACTGATTATGAATTGATTAAACAATTAACTGTAGACCAAAGGACGACAATCTGAAGTTCTGTGAGGTTCAGACAGAAATATGTGGATTCTACACAAATATAAAAAAAACAAACAAAAAAAAAAAACTCCCTAACTTTCTATTCGGTATTGGGATACTTCCCTGTACAATGAGAATTTACAAGGGGGAGATTTATCAAACATGGTGTAAAGTGAAACCGGCTCAGTTGCCCCTAGCAACCAATCAGATTCCACCTTTCATTCCTCACAGACTCTTTGGAAAATGAAAGGTGGAATCTGATTGGTTGCTAGGGGCAACTGAGCCAGTTTCACTTTACACCATGTTTGATAAATCTCTCCCAAAGTATAAACATACTATAAAACCAGACACATATATGCGTCAAATAAGGTTTTCTATGCTACTCCTCTCTTATCCAGCCCTGTGATGTGATGTCCAGGTACAGGGTTCCTTCACAGTTAAGGCCTTATTACACAAAGCGATTATCGGACGTATTTGGCTGATTATCGGCCATTAAGGCCGATAATTGCTTGGTGTGATAGCTACTGTTAGGGCCCTATTCCACCGGACGATTATCGTTCAGATTATCGTTAAATCGTTCGAATCTAAACGATAATCGTTCGGTTGAAATGCAGTTAACGATTAACGACTGAATGAGAGATCGTTGATCGCTTTCTAAGACCTGGACCTATTTTTATCGTTGCTCGTTCTCAAAACGTTTGCAAATCGTCCGCATTGAATAAGACGTCGTTCGGTCGTTCGCAGTAGATACGAACACAATAGCGAAGAAAAAATGATTGCAAATACGATCATAAGTAACGATTATCGTTCCATGGAAATGAGTGAACGTTTTCAGGTCTTTCGCAATAGCGGTCGTTTGAGATCGTTAATCGTTAACGATTATCGATAATCGATAATAGTCCGGTGGAATAGGGCCCTTAAAAGGCAATGATCAGCCAACATGCACAATGATAACGACCGTCTGCAGGTCCGTGCAAGAGGAGCAGCGGAAAAGCTGTGTGTATTGTAAAGCAGCATGCCCATGAGAAACACCAGGACAGGTCTCCTTAGGGTCATTGTTGCTGTTCATTACTCCTCGCAGGAATAGGGTCAACGACATGAAAGGCCTTGTTCACACAGCCATGGGCGAGACCGTAATGCACAGTCCATGCAGTCAGGATTCTGATTTACTGACAGAAAGAACTGATGTGTGGTTGAGGCCAAATAGCTGTTGTCTCCAGGGCTGCAACCATAGAAGAGTGATGATTGGCAGGTAGGCCGGAGACTACACATCTAGCGGAGAGTCTCAGTTGCACCAGGAAGCTTACAGGAGAGGATAGGCTAAGGAGGGACTAGTGTTGAGCGAGTACTTACCTGTAAATGCTCAAGGGCTTGTTACTTTGTGAGTCAAGCATCTTGACTTGAGTAACGAGCCCCATTGAAATCAATGGGAGACCCATTTAACAAGGTGCCCTCTGCTCTGCATTTTTTGTATATTTCGTCCCTTGAAGGGATGTTTAATTGAAATATACAAAAACTAGAACAAAATTTTTTTTATGGGTTTCTGCAAGACACATTGGAGCTCCACTGGGATGTCGGCAGTTGCAGCACACATGAGGGTGGACCCCCAGTTTGCCATCTTGCCACCACAGCCATTGTTTGCCTCTGTTGGACAGTATTGACTGTGCAAAAAAGAAGCAAGTGTTGTGAATTGTGGGTAAATTTGCAGTTGTTGGCAACCACGTTTATGCCATGTATATATGTTGATACTGTAAACATACTGGATGATGATAAACAACAACAAAAAAAAACACAGTATTTTCAACCTGGTTTAGATCAGTGTCAAGCTTAAAGGGGTTATTCAGCACTAAAAAAAAAACATGGCCACCTGCTTCCAGAGACAACACAACTCTTGTCTCCGGGTGTGGTTTGCAATTAAGCACCATTCACTTCAATGGAACTAAGTGGCAAACCCCACCGAAACTGGAGACAAGAGTGGGGCTGTCTCTGGAAGAAAGTGTCCATGTTTTTGTTTTTAACCAGCTGCAAACATTCTTCATGTATTTGAGGCACATCTCATTTTTACCAGTCTGAGGCACAGACGTGTCCCTAGTATAAGGCTAAGTAAATACTTCCTTTAAGGGTTCCCTTTAAATAGCTAGATGGAAACTTGACCCTGCTTAGAATGCAATTTTTGACTTTTGATGACGCAAGAGTTACCATTTCCTTCGAGGAGCCGGCTGTGAGTATTAATGAACGCTCACTAAGCATTACAAGAATCTACAGAGGAAACACATATCTTGTGTCAGTATTGTTCCTTTTATTGAACAGGATTGTAAATTTATCAGGTTTACTGAATATTTCACTGCCCTATACATAAAGAGAAAAAAAAAAACATTGGCCTGTCTGACCAACAATTGGTACTGACCTACAGAGTCAATACCTAATACTATGTAATCTATGCAGTTCCTGTTATTATACTGGATTAAACAGCAGAGAGTGCGGGCAGTACACCTGGTCAGGATCTGCGCTTAGAGACTGTCGAAAGACCTTAAAGTGAAAGGTTACCTATTTATATTGACTTATTGCTGAATTTTGTAAACACAGGATTTGTAATAGCCGCTTTCTGTAACCCAGTCCGTGTATTGACCACAATGAGAGATCTCATCTGACACAAGCCCAGATGTTCTCCTCCAGAATAAGGTCATGCACAAAGGGCATGTAAGTCTTTGTGATCATGTTCTTGGAAAAACATATTTGTAGAAGATTGCACAGTTGTAGGTTGTTATTACTGCAAGAAAATCTCTAGGATTCAGATGAGTTTCTTATATATTTCCTAATATGTAACAGACACGTTATTTATGCAAGGATATATACCACAATGATATATACATATGTGTGTGCAGCCAAAAGTAAATACATATACATGATGCCACTAGGCTGCTTAGGCTTACTATTGAAAAACATAAAATATATAATTTTATATATATATATATATATATATATATATATATATATATATATATTATTATTATTATTACTATTAAATTTTTTTACGTTTTTCAACAGTAAGCCTAAGCAGCCTAGTGACATCATGTATATGTATTTATTATTGGCTGCATACACATATGGACTTTTAGGGGGCTCTGCTCCATACCATTGTATGGCTACTGTATGTTCACACAACGTTGTTTTTGAGTAAAGAAGGGACGCTGATTGCAAAGGAATCAGCGTCCGTTCTTTACTGCAGGGGCGGCATTGCATTGAAGTAAATGCAATGTTGTCCGCTGTGTTCACACATCGTTATTTTAACGTCCATTCTTTAGTTGTCCACCAAACAGCGTCCGGAAATAATAGCTGTTCACACAATGTAAAGCTGGCCGGCAGCCGTACTTTACATTGAAGTGAATGGTTAATTGATTTGCCAACGGTGCCCACAAGTCTATTGTAAAAGAAGAACGTTCCTGCAACCGATAGAGGTATCGGCTGTGGAAATGGACTGAATGCAGCCCAGCGGCCGGCAGTTTAGCAGCATCTGTTGCTATGCAACGGACACTGTTAAACCAAGTGTGAACATAGCCAATGGCTGTGATTTCATAGGCGGTATACAAAAAATGCAAAAAATTTACTTAATACAGACTTTCAGGTACTAAAGGGGTTTTATTTGTTTGTTTTTCAAGTTAAGATATGATAAAACACTGTTTTGTTATGACTTATGGCTTATTTCACTCCCTCTGCTTTAGGCTTCTAGCACAGTGAGCCGTGATAGCAGTCACCACTTGCTGTATAGAGGCTGCCGCTTTCTGCTATTGTGCTGGACAGCCTTCCCCCAAGTATTATATAAAAGAATATACAATACTCAGGAGGAGGGGGGCTCTGCTTTGTGTAGCGCTATACAGCAGTGCTTGATCAGAGCAGGAGATCAGGACAGTCCTGCAAGTATTCCAGTACTTATCAGCTGCTGTATGTTCTGCAGAAAATGGTGTATTATCTCCAGTCTGATGCAGTGCTCTCTGCTGCCACCTCTGTCCATCTCAGGAACTGCCCAGAGCTGGAGCAAATCCCTATAGAAAACCTTTCCTGCTTTCTAGACTGGAAAGAATACACAATTTCCCGCAGGACATACAGCAGCTGATAAGTACTTGACATTTTTTAATAGAAGTGAATTACAAATCTCTGGCACTTTCTGGGAACCAATTGATTTGAAAGATTTTTTTTTTTTTTTGAGGTACTACACCTTTAAACCCTAGACGACCCTTGCCATAACTGTACGTCATTGGCGTAAACGGAAAGAGTGAAAAAAGTGCTAGCATTGCAGATTTTTTGGTTATATATATATATATATATATATATATATATATAATGATCAAAACGTCCAATCTACACAAGTATGGAATTAATAACAACTAGAGATCATGGCGCAAAAAATGACACCCCATACAGCCCTGTAGGTGAAAAACTAAAATTGTTATAAACGTCACAATAGGGCCACTTTATTAATAATTATTTGCAAAAAAAAAAAAAGGATTTATTTGACAAAAAAATGTAACATTAGAGAATCTGTGTAAACCTGCATATGGTTGTGTTCGGGCTGACCTATAGAATAATTGTATCATGTCACTGTTACCATATAGTGCATTATGTAGACACAGGAACCCCCCAAAAGTTACCATATTGCATTCTTTTTTACGATTACACCAATTTATATCTTCATAAATAACATTTTTGGGGTTCCATCATACATGATATAGTAGAATGAAAGACGCCATTACAAAGTACAACTACTCCTGTAAAAACAAACAAGCACTTACATGGCCCTGTAGATAGAAAACTGAAAGTGCTAGAGCTCTTAGAAGGGGAGGAGGAAAAAACGAAAACACAAAAATGAAAATTTGCGCGGTCCACTGGGTCATTTTGGGCTTGGTCCTCAAAGGGTTAAAGCAATGTATTAACAAAACATTAATAAATGAAATTTTTTTCTCATGCTGTTCAGGGTTTAGTCTACCCTCTGCTTAATACAGGCCACTATGATAAATTGAGTTAAGTAGCCACATGCAGACAAAGCAATACAATCTATGAAATCTGAGCTCCCAATGTGTTCAGGATAAAGATATCATTAGAAGAGTTATTAACATTTTATTTCCAGAAACATTCATAGATATCCAGTAGTCCCCTAGCCACAAAAGGAGTCGTCAGGGGAACATAGTCATCTGCCGATACTAAAATCTGCTTTATCCTCGATTCATATGGGGCATGCTGCTCAATGGGAACTAGGCATCTGCTCCATCATTATATGTAAATGCATCCAGGTACAGTTCAATTATTGCCGTATTCATCTGGCTTTTTGAAATTAAACTAGACTTCTTTTTTACTGTAATGATATTTGGTTTGTTTGGAGAGTTTAAATTGCACATTCAGATATGTCAATTGTACAAGTAGAAAAAAGGAAATGGGCACTCACCAAACTGCTTGTAGCCTTCTTTATTCCATCTTAATGACAGTAATAAAAACTGCAGGGAGAGGGGAGAGGGAGCATGGCATAATGGTCGCAACAACGCACGTTTAGTGCTTGCTTAGCACTTCCTCTGGCTGTAGATTGACCAATTGGCAGTCTGATGAGTGCCCGTTTCTTTTTTTCTACTTGTACCTATGTATTCTAATTTATTCCAGTAAAGGGCCTGAGGGGGGTATGTGCATATCTCTCAGACCCTGTACTAGGCATAACACTGACCTTGGGAGATCAACACTAGAGGTGAACAAACTTTTCAAAAGGTTCGGACCAAACCATAAATGAACTGCACTAAAACAGCATGTTTTTGTTCCAATGTTCCTGTTGGAAACATTGTTGCTGATGGAAAAAACAGCAACATTGGAATAAAAACATGCTGTCTTAAGTAAATCTACACAAAAGAAGCTGATCAGGTAAAAAGTAACCAGCATACACAGGAATAGAGTCTATGTAAAGCTAGCATATAACTAGCATGAAACTAACTACAGTATTTGAAACTACTTAATCACCTAAAATAATATAATATTTTTTTAAAAATATATATTTTTTGGGTTTAAGCAGTTGTATACAGTTTCCTGTATTCTAGCTTTGCATAGATGGGATCCCTGTGTTTGCCGATTGCTTTCTACCCTTCCAGCTTCTTTTGTGTATATTTACTTATGACAGCAGTTTTTTTTCCCAATGTTTAGTTTTCAATAGCAACATTGGAATGAAAACATGTTGTGATAAGTAAATATGCACAAAAGAAGCGGGTGGAGGAAGAAGAACTTGACATATGCAGTGATGCATCAGCGGGGGACACAGGAGACCCATAGGAAGGCATCAGGGCAGAGCGGACTGGTAGGAATAGGCTCTTTTTTGTTTTTTATGTGTATTAAATTGTGCGGCCGCCATCTTTACCACTTCCTTACAAACTTTGTAAAGTTTAGTTTGGCAATAAACCAAATTTTTTGCAAAGTTTGTAACAAATCTTGGTTCATAAAGTTTGGTTTGTTCGTCTCTAAACAATACTCATTGTTCTGTCAAAGTTTTCAATTGCAATAAAAAAAAAAGTTGTGATATTTTAGCTATGCAGTTAATACAAAAACTTAGTGTAAAGTAGCATAATATCATCTGCCTAAAAACTCTGGGCAATTGTTCTAAGAAGGAAAAAAATCTATATAAACTAGGCTCATTGGAGCCACTAACACATTTCTAAACCATATTAAAAAAGAAAAAAAATATGAAAAATCCCACTCCTATACATTCAAGCAGGATGAGTTGGCAGCAGTGTTATGCCGCTGGAGGCATTGTCCTTTGCTAGGACTCTGATAAGAGACAATAAAAATCATTAAGAAGCTTTCAGCACGGCAAGGACACAAGCATTAATATGCAAAGCTGAGGGATCAAGTTCTGCATTAAGCTCATGATGTAAATCTAGTATCATTGTGTCAGCGGATAATGGTAAAGAATATCCTTTATGACATCCAATTAGTTAGAATTGTTTTTCCAGTCTATATCCAGATCCCCATGGCATTTGTTTAACGTTCCCAGCAATATAGGAATATCTTTAGTCCTAAACAGCTATACTTTGCTTCATAACGTTTCTAACAATAATGGTTGTGAATAATAAAATGTGACATTATAAATGGTTAACAGAAGAATAGGTGGTTTCATTGATCTGACTGTATGACTTACCGTAGAATACGGACAAAAATTTTACAAGTCTTGCATATATTTTTGGTAACATTTTCGGAACTGGTATACAATAGGCCTCATGCATGCTACTGTATTTTGAGTTTCTGGTATTTAGGACCATATCAGTGTCCTCTATGGGCCAAAATTATACCTATACTATTATAACATCGAGGGCACCCAACTATCCAATTGACCAGATAGTGGAAAGGGTGGTACCCTATTATTGCCAACCTGACTAACATGCCATGGCCCTACTGCACAGGTCTTGTCCCATTCTACGCGTCCTTTGGAATACAGCATGTATACAGTATCTTGAAAATTTGAAAATCCATCAGCCGGCAGGAGCAGTGGAGAATTTGATCAGTAGACACTTACCTCTCCCTAGGATCAGCCTAAAAACCTCTATCAGGCTCCGGGATCTCCGCCACTGACTTGTAATGACCAGGCTGTTGGACTGGCCGCTCAGCCAGTGGGTGTCTGGGGCAAGACCCTGCTGTCATCACAGTCACTGACGTCATTACAACTTGGGAGAAAATGCCTTCCCACAGGGGGTCCTAAAACTGGTCCCAATGCTCACCGCGGGCACAGGGAGAGGTAAGTGCCTACTCCTGATCAACTTCCCCCCTGCCCGATGCCTGATTTTCAAAACCCCTTGACTTCTCCTTTAAGTGCAGCTTCACACAGGACAGATCGCAGCGGAAATCTCGCTGCGAGTTGTGTAGTGATATCCGTTATGATCCAAGGATCTGTCAGTTCCTATGTAAATACATATTTGCAGCAGATCTTTCAGACCTCTATGACTATGTAAATCACCTGCCCCCTTAACCCATACGTTGCTGGCGCATACAGTACATCATCCGTCCTTAATCTGGCTTGCTGCACGGGGTCCCGGCTTCCTGCTCTCCCGCCAAGCCAATCAGTGGCTACAGCTGGGCAACACACTGATTGGCTGGGTGGGAGAGCAGGAAGCTGGGACCCCGTGCAGCAAGCCGAATTAAGGACGGGTGATGTATGCGCCAGCAACGTGTGGGTTAAGGAGGGGGGGGGGGTGATTTACATACTTGTAGAGGACTGAAAGATCCGCTGTAAGGCTATGTTCACACTACGTGAAAGGGTGGGAACAATGCCTTATTTTCAATGGGATCCCGGCCGGAGCGTATACACATCATATACGCTCCGGCCGGGATCCCGTGCGGGGCCGCATATAACTGACATGTCAGTTTTCTGCAGCCGCAATTCAGTGAATTGCGGCCGTAGGAAACCCTGTCAGTTCCCACAATGAAGCAAGCGTCTCTGGCTGCTTGCTTCACTGTGTGCTGCAGGAGATTCTGATGCGAGCGCGCGCTGATGCGCCCACATCAGAACCCTGCAGCTGGAAAGATCACCCGGCCAGTACTTAAGTACTGACCGGGATGATCCAGGCAGAGACCGGCCGTTCCGTGACCCGGCCGGGGTCACGGAACGGCTGGTTGTTCACGCTGTGTGAACATAGCCCAAATATCTATTCACATAAGAACTGACAGGACCTTGGATAATAACGTATCTCGCTGGAAAACTTGCAGCAAGATTGCAGCAAGATCCATTGTGTGTGAAGCTTTTCTAAAAGCCTGTTAAAGGAGACCTGTCACCCCAGCTGCTGAGGTGAAGGCCGCCCGACCCCCCACTGGAGCCCCTTATACTTTCCCCTTCCACGAAGTCCCAGTCCCGGACCCTGTGCCACCGTGAAATCCCCATCGGAAGCCGTGCGCTCGCTCACCAGAGATGAGTCCGACGCCCACAGAGAATGACTGGTGCAGGGGCGTCGGACTCATGGGCATTGGACTCATCTCTGTTGAGCACGCGCACGGCTTCCGACGGGGATTTCATGGCGGCGGGACTGGGTCCAGGACTGGAACTTCATGGAAGGGGTAAGTTTAAGGGGCTCCAGCGGGGGTCGGGCAGCCTTCACCCCGGCAGCCGGGGTGACAGGTCTCCTTTAAGTGTTTCAACAAATGTATTTGTACCATGTAACAATATTGGCTGTATCTTGTGTGGAAAAATAAATAAGTGGTGTCTCCTTCCTTGTGAATAACATAAATTGGGTGGTCTGAACCATCTTTAATGATGAAATTGATACAACCCGATTTAATAAAACACCAGTACTGACATAATATTACTAATGACATATCAAAACATTCTTCCACGGGAAAAAAAGCTCAGTTCAATTACATTTAATAATAACAAAATAATTACGATTTCCCTTGAGGAGGACGAAGTTCGAAGAATTATGGATATCACTGTTATTGTTTTGTCTTCCCGGACTGGCAGATTTATTTTGCCTTTTACGTTGGATAGATACGACACTGTTTTATCTGTTCTCAAAGCAGCTTGTGATTGTCCTGAAATTAAAACCCACATGCAGCGTAAAGGAAGATTGGTTTTCACATAATTTGGTTATTAGATTTTCCCCTCTCAGTAGTAACATTTTTTTACTGGTTACTAAGGTAACATTATTGCTTTAATTTGACCTTAATGTTCTCTTTTGTGTAGGATATTTAATATGTTGGCCAGCAGGCATCTCATTAACAATGGCTACCGGGAGAGGATGGAACTGGTACAGAAAATGAAGTGTTAATCTCAGGAACAAAAAGAAAGTGTGCAAAAAATTTTTGTAAAATCGGCAAATATATATATCGGCGAGCCCGGCAGGTCCTGGCAGTTCCCATACACTACATACTTGCTGCGGTCTAAACGACCGCAGCAAGTATGTAATTCTGCCGCCCTTAACCCCTTCTGCTCCCGCCTGGCTCCCCCGCTGTAAGCATACTTTACCTGTCCTCGCTGCACGGGTCCGGCGTCCTGCTCTCCCGTCCGGCCAATCAGTGGCTGCGGCTGGGCAACACACTGATTGGCCGGACAGGAGAGCAGGACGCCGGACCCGTGCAGCGAGGACAGGTAAAGTATGCTTACAGCGGGGAAGCCGGGCGGGAGCAGAAGGGGTTAAGGGCGGTATAATTACATACTCGCTGCGGTCGTTTAGACCGCAGCAAGTATGTAGTGTATGGGAACTGCCAGGACCTGCCGGGCTCGCAGCAAGAATCTCGCTGCGAGCCCGTTCGTGTGAATATAACCTAAGAGGAAATGTGTGATCCAACACAAGTTCTTCAGCCTGACCTTCTCTGGCCACCATCTCATCCCCTGCTACTTGAGGCATGTTCACATTAGCCACAGGAACAGCTTCTGGGACCTGACAAAGCAGAGATTCTATAACAATAAGTAGTGGCTGTTCTACTACTGTGTGACCACCACTAACCTCTTTCTGGCTCTGCAGTGTAGTATAGTCATCCACACCAGGCTTACTGTCATAGACATAGGGGGCGCTCTCAGACAAGCCATGTGCATACGGTTTCCTACCAGGCCAAGCACACCTGGCTATTTCCATGCAACATTTCTGTCTACAACCATATTCACACTGTTCACTTTTTACCCTTCTTTTATTTCGGAGATACCTTTTGGGCACAGCACAGCTGTTGTAGGAACGCAGTTTAGGTGTGAAAATACACAACGCATTTTCACTATGTTTCTGCATCTCATGCATTCTCACTGCATCACTTTGGGAAAAACGTGCCCCACAAACCCAGCATACATACCGCTTACTGCCACCGTCACTTCTCACATGCTGTTTGACTCTCCTGGCATAATGCAAACCCAAAGGCTTGTCAGTCTGCTTACCCTCCTTTTTATCATATGCAGCTATAGCAGATATCTGGTTGCCACTAGCAAACACATTAGCCTCACTTGAGTCAGTAAAGGCCACCAAACTCTCTGTATTGCTTTCCCTCACATCACATGCAATACTCTGGTCATTATACACCATGACCTCTAGGGGCAGCACAGCACATTCATCACATGCAATACTCTGGTCCTTACACACCATGACCTCTAGGGGCAGCACTGCACCCTCATCACATGCAATCCTCTGGTCATTATACACCATGACCTCTAGGGGCAGCACAGCACATTCATCACATGCAGTCTTCTCGTCATTACACATAATGACCTTTAGGGGCACACTAGAGCTAATCCCCTCTACTGCTTTTTCTGCTTTAGAGGTTAGTTCACACTCTGCATTCACTGGAACTAACGCTGTAGTACACCCATCATTTACCTGCTCAGGTTGTGGGACATAGTTATGGGTTAAATGCATATTAGGCAGCAAATCTGACATTACATTACTGCTATCACCTAACTGCTGGATGACATTACCGCTATCACATAACTGGGTGACATTTTCAACAAACATTGCATGCAATACATTTTTATCCTTAAGTTCATCTGACATTTCAAGTCCATGTTCAGACTGTGCAATAACCTCATCAGGTATCAGGATGGTCTTGTCAGCCACAGGATTCTTCTCCTCACTAGGCAGCATCACTGAACATTTGGACTTATTTTGGTCACAGTTCACACAGTCAGCCAGTGAGGCTCCGCCCACTGGTAACTCTGGGACTTTTGTATATGGTTCTCCTGGCTCCTCCCCCTTAGGCAGTGGTACAGCACAATTTACAGGGGATTCTCCCTCCCACAACTGCCAGAAATAAGGAAAGTCTCTGCCCAGTATGAACTCCACCTCAAGCTCCGCACAGACCTCCAGCACATGATTTACTGTCCCATAACTGGTTTTAAAGTCAATTAGAATAGTCTTACCATACGGCTCTGGCCGACTCTTCACGAATAGTATAATATCCGGGTGGACCCTGGACACCTCCTGGCGACAATCCAGGTCAACCATTAGCGGGATTCCACCCACCAGCAATTCACAGGTTTTTGGTTGAAATTTCTCTGATCTCCTGACCAGAGGACAATGAGAATCACAGACATCCGCTCCCGTGCACCTCCAACATGGCTCCCTCTGCTCAGTGACTGCCGCTTGCTGTTGGGGTTGGTTGCTCCTAGCGCCTCTGCAGAAGTGACTTTTTAACACTTGGGCACTTGGCAAAAGCACATCCAACTACACAGCAGTCCATTCTCATACATCCCCAGCGCGGCTCTGGCTGGTTGCCCTTAGGGACGGCACCCTCACGCTTTTTATCTGGAGAATCAGACCAGGATGCACCTGGGACCTTGGTACAGCAACCACTTAGCTTGGACACCGGCACTTTTTGGTTGGCCGCCTCCTGGAGTTGGGCTCGAGCAGCCTCTCGTTCTGCTTCAAACTGCGCAGGGTTATCACCAGTCTGTTTGGCCATGTCCTCATGGCGCTGTATGTCCCATATGCGTCTGACAAAGTCCTCTGCTAGACCCATGGCAACAATATTCTTTAAGCAGCAGAAACAACAGCTTTAACCGAAACAACAGCTTTAACCAGTCTCTGTATGTCTCTCTCCACAGCAACACAGTCTCTGTATGTCTCTCTCCACAGAGACACAACCTCTCATAAGGCTTCTGGTTCTTTAAATCCAGCCACAAACTTCATGTGCCATTTTTCTGCCTGCATCCTCCACCATATGTGACAATCTGGGGGTTACTCACTCGCTGGGATCGCCATCTCTTGGGCCTGAGACGGTTGGCACATCACAAATTGCAGTCCAGTCCACGCTGTACAGTTTTATACTGACCTTAGTCAGCTTTATTTATCTGTTCAAAGAAAACACAAGACATAGGCAACACTGCCAATAAATTAAAACCTTGTCCGTCTAGCCACTGACTAACACTAGCTGTCACTTCTGAGCCTAATGCTCAATATCACCAGCTCCACTGGTCTCACCCAGACTTGTCTGCAGCTCCCACAGGCCTAGAGCTGCCTGTGTTCTCCCACCCTGGGAGCCCTCACCTGGGAGCCATCACCTGGGAAGCTCTGGAGTCTCTAATAGATCCACCAGGTGGTTTCAGAGCCTCATTAGCTCTAAGGCTGGAGTGGAGTATCTGGACCAAGAGCTTCACCTGAACTCCAATTCCCACTCCAGAGGCACAGAACTGCCTCTTACAGCCCCACCATGCCACAATATATATATATATATATATATATATATATATATATATATATACAGTACAGACCAAAAGTTTGGACACACCTTCTGTATTTTCATGACTATTAAAATTGTAGATTCACACTGAAGGCATCAAAACTATGAAATGACACATGTGGAATTATATACTTAACAAAAAAGTGTGAAACAACTGACAATATGTCCTATATTCTAGGTTCTTCAAAGTAGCCGCCTATTGCTTTGATTACTGCTTTGCACACTCTTGGCATTCTCTTGATGAGCTTCATGAGGTAGTCACCGGAAATGGTTGTCACTTCACAGGTATGCCTTTTCAGGTGTAATAAGTGGGATTTCTTGCCTTATAAATGGGGTTGGGACCATCAGTTTTGTTGTGCAGAAGTCAGGTGGATGCACAGCTGATAGTCCTACTGAATAGACTGTTAGAATTTGTATTATGGCAAGAAAAAAGCAGCTAAGTAAAGAAAAACGAGTGGCCATCATTACTTTAAGAAATACAGGTCAGTCAGTCCAGAAAATTGGGAAAACTGTGAAAGTGTCCCCAAGTGCTGTTGCAAAAACCATCAAGCGCTGCGAAGAAACTGGCTGACATGAGGACGGCCCCAGGAAAGGAAGAGCAAGAGTCACCTCTGCTGCGGAGGAGAAGATCATCCGAGTTACCAGCCTCAGAAATCGCAGGTTACCAGCAGCTCAGAGACCAGGTTAATGGAACACAGACGTCTAGCAGCAGACACATCTCTACCACAACTGGTAAGAGGAGACTTTGTACAGCAGCCTTCATGGTAAAATAACTGCTAGGAAACCACTGCTAAGGACAGGCAACAAGCAGAAGAGACTTGTTTGGGCTAAAGAACACAAGGAATGGACATTAGACCATTGGAAATCTGCGCTTTGGTCTGACAAGTCCAAATTTGAGATCTTTAATTCCAACCACCGTGTCTTTGTGTGATGCAGAAAAGGTGAGCGGATGGACTCTACATGCCTGGTTGCCACCGTGAAGCATGGAGGAGGAGGTGTGATGGTGTGGCGGGGCTTTGCTGGTAACACTGTAGGGGATTTATTCAAAATTGAAGGGATACTGAACCAGCATGGCTACCACAGCATCCTGCAGCGGCATGCTATTCCATGCAGTTTGCGTTTAGTTGGACCATCATTTATTTTTCAACAGGACAATGACCCCAAACACACCTCCAGGCTGTGTGAGGGCTACATGACCAAGAAGGAGAGTAATGGGGGGCTACGAGACGGTTTGGGGTGAGCTGGACCACAAAGTGAAGGCAAAAGGGCCAACAAGTGCTAAGCATCTCTGGGAACTCCTTCAAGACTGTTGGAAGATCATTTCAGGTGACTACCACTTGAAGCTCATCAAGAGAATGCCAAGAGTGTGCGAAGCAGGAATCACAGCAAAAGGTGGCAGAATATAAGACATAGTTTCAGTTGTTTCACACTTTTTTGTTAAGTATAGAATTCCACATGTGTTATTTCATAGTTTTGATGCCTACAGTGTGAAAATAGTCATGAAAATACATAAAATTCTTCGAATGAGAAGATGTGTCCAAACTTTTGGTCTGTACTGTGTGTATATATATATATATATATATATATATATATATAGTACATACCGTAAAATTGTCCGTTGTCGTGCCGTGCCGTGACCACGGGCAATTTTTTGGTAACCATTAAAGTGAATGCAGCCATTCACAGGATCCCCCACCGTGGTCTTCACTGCAGAAAAATAGAACATGTCCTAGTGTGGATCACGGCACAGAAACACCCCCACCCCCACCATTTATTCAGGTCTGGTGTGGCGGTGTTATGCAGTCACAGTATGGCGGAGTTGAACAGGTCTAGCGTGGCAGTGTTATGCAGTCACAGTATGGCGGAGTTTGTCAGGTCTGGCGTGACAGTGTTATGCAGTCACAGTATGGCGGAGTTTGTCAGGTCTGGTGTGGCGGTGTTATGCAGTCACAGTATGGCGGAGTTGGTCAGGTCTGGCGTGGCAGTGTTATGCAGTCACAGTATGGCAGAGTTTGTCAGGTCTGGTGTGGCGGTGTTATGCAGTCACAGTATGGCGGAGTTTGTCAGGTCTGGTGTGGAGGTGTTATGCAGTCACAGTATGGCGGAGTTTGTCAGGTCTGGTGTGGCGGTGTTATGCAGTCACAGTATGGCGGAGTTTGTCAGGTCTGGTGTGGCGGTGTTATGCAGTCACAGTATGGCGGAGTTTGTCAGGTCTGGTGTGGCAGTGTTATGCAGTCACAGTATGGCGGAGTTGGTCAGGTCTGGCGTGGCAGTGTTATGCAGTCACAGTATGGCGGAGTTTGTCAGGTCTGGTGTGGCGGTGTTATGCAGTCACAGTATGGCGGAGTTGGTCAGGTCTGGCGTGGCAGTGTTATGCAGTCACAGTATGGCGGAGTTGGTCAGGTCTGGTGTGGCGGTGTTATGCAGTCACAGTATGGCGGAGTTGGTCAGGTCTGGTGCTAAATGTGATGCCTGAAGCTATTACCTACCAATCCTATAAATGGTAGGAAGATTGTCGGCCGAAAACGGACGATAATCGTTCCGTGGAATAGGGTCTTTAGTCTAGGTTTCCACATAGTCCTACTGTGGTAATCATCCTTACTATAAAGCTGATACTAGCTGTTTTGGGACCTTGACATATTCTGTATTACAGCAGTCCATGGTTCTTTTGTCAACTTGCACAGAAGGAAGGAAATACATTTTTTTTTATAACTCATTAGATTTTTTGTTACCGGAGAAAAAAGCAAATATCAACTGTAAGTGAGATAATGGAAGAATAACACAATGTGTAACATTAAACCAAGTGATGTGATTTAAATTCAGGGCATGCTATATATCACTTCCTGACAGTGGTGTGTATACTATATGGAAAGACCACCCGTCATAGTCCAGTTTTAAGGTTTGAAGAGTTTGTTTTTTCTTTCAGTTTTGGCAGGTTGGAATGTAGCCAGACACTGTAACGCCTCCAGCACTGCTATGTCAGGAGCAGCGACAAACTAAGGAACATACTCATTAAACTCCTAATTTCATTTTAATATGGTTCTATCAATAAACACTCAGCACCATGTTTGTAGTTTTTATATAGAAAATGACATATGGACATGTGTAAGCAAAGACAGCCCTAAAGAGAAGCACAAGACAGATCTAAGTCAATTACATAGGACGATTATTGTTTAAATGCGACCAATATAACGATTTTTCAGATGATAATTGTCCCGTGCAATGGGGTCCTAACTGACCAAAGCCTTTAAACTCAGCCTAATATTAGCAAAAATACTAGTATACGAGGGGCAAATATTACTACCACACCATGACCACTACTATTACTCCCATACCAATAATACCCACAGTTTGCAATGGACAAATACCATCCAATTCATTCTGATTATTGCCACCACTCTACTACCATTCTACTGAAGAAAATCCACTGTTTAAACACTAATTTCACCTCATACAGTGACCATATAGAGGTAGATACCAGCTCTACACAAGCTCTGCACACCATATAAGTGATTACAGTGCATTTACATCCAGTGACTCACCAGTAGCATCTTCTCTGAATCACAGGGACGTCTTCTCTAAGTGAGTAATAATTGGTGTCTTCTCTGAATGAATAACAGGGGGTGTCTTCATTTATTAGAGTCACTTAATTTGCCTTTTCTTCTTCGTTTGACCTAGAGGACTTCTTCCAGAATTTGCAAGACAAACATTTTAGACTCCTCGCACCATCCTTATCTCTTTACACATCTGTATTGACGCCTCTGTGCCCGCATATATTGGGTAGGCCAAGCTCTATGCCCAGCACTATATTAGGCCCCCTTTATGCTCCCATATAGTATTATGCCCTAAGTACAACTCCCCTATATTATTAGGTGTCTATGTGCAGGTCTCATATAGTATTATGCCCCTGAGTACAACTCCCCTATATTATTAGGCCTCTATGTGCAGATCTCATATAGTATTATGCCCCTGAGTACAACTCCCCTATATTATTAGGCCTCTATGTGCAGGTCTCATATAGTATTATGCCGATGAGTACAACTCCCCTATAATATTAGGTGTCTATGTGAAGGTCCCATGTAGTATTAGCTTCCTCTGTGGATCCCCATATAGTAGCTGGCCCCTTGTATAGCCCCCTTATTGTTAATGGTCTTCTGTGCAGCCCCCTATAGTAGTTAGCATTCTATGCTGCCCCATATAGTAAATAGCCCCGTGCATAGGTCCCTCTATAATCGATGTCCCCTTGTGTAGATCCCCCTATAGTAGATGCCCCCTGTGTAGGTCCCCCTAGATGCCCCCGTGTGGTCCCAATATAATATACGACCCCCTGAGTTATCCCATTATAAATGGCCCCCCGTGTAGTCCCTTATAGAAGATGACCCCCTTTGCAGCCCTCTATAGGAGACACAAACAGAAGCAATCAAAATGGTTGATCTCAGAAGATGGTGCAGTTCAGTAAAACTCAAAACTAAAAACAGCATATTGCTATAAGAACAGTAGATTTATAGAAAACAAATGAAATAAATAAAAAACAAATAAACTTTACATCGTAGCTCCCCCCGAATAGAAGATGCTATGGCCCCTGTGTAGTTCCCTACATAAGATGACCCCCTTTGCAGCCCCTATAGAATATACCATGGCCCCTATAAATGGCCCCCTGTGAGTAATTCCCAGTAGATGTCCACCTTTTCAGCCCCCTATAGAAGATGGCATAGCCCCCTGTATTGTTGCCCTTTAAATTACCCCCTGTGAGTAGTCCTCCTAGCAGATGGCCTACATGGTAGATGAGTAGATAAAAATAAAATTAATAACTCAACTCCTTCACACTCTCCCATTGCCGTGACTCCTCTCCCTATGCAGATCTCGTCTTCTGTCATCTGTAACAGGCTGCCTGTGCCAAAAGTCCCAGCCGCCTTATTGCGCTCCATCAATTGCTTGTCTGTCTTAACTGCGCACACACAATTTAAGGCTATGTTCACACAACGTATCTTTTCGTAAAAGTACGTCCGTTGTTGAAATCGGCAACAACGCCCGTACCTTTTGCGAAAAGATATGTAGCCTATTATTCTATGGGATCCTGGCCGGAGCGTATAGACATATTATACGCTCCGGCCGGGATCTCTTGCGGCGCCGCAAACAACTGACATGTCAGTTTTCTGCGGCCGCTATTCAGTGAATAGCGGCCGCAGAAACCCATGTCAGTTCACACTGTGGAGTGAATGGATCCGGCCGCTCGCTCCATAGCGTGCAGTGGAGTGTTCTGATGCAGGCGTGCACGCATGTGCCCGCATCAGAACTCTGCAGTCCGAAAGATCATCCGGCCGGTACTGCAGGGATGATCTTTTCAGAGACCGGCCATTCTGTGACCAGGTCGGGTCACGGAACGGGTCACGGAACGGTCGGTCTCTTACACTGTGGGAACATGACCTAATAGTGCACTCCCTGGGAATCCGGAACAAGGGCATTATAGGGGGCCCACTCAAATGTGGGCGGTTTGGACAGTGATGGGCCTCCCCCAGAAGCCTCGGACCCTGGGCGGCTGTCCAAGCCATCCTCTATTATGATCCGCCCCTCGCATGGCTCCTCATTTAACATCCAGCAATGTCTGTTAAATGCATTAATTTGCTTTTAACTAATTTTTGTAGATAATTTAGGTCAAATGTACATATTGCTTCACATAGGATGACATAAGGAGTTATTAAGGGAAAATATAGTATTCTAATAATATCAGACAATAAAAGTGATTAAAGGAAACTATGACTCACCTGTGTCTGTACAATGTTCCATCTCAGAATGATAAGACTGATTCTTTACAGCATTCAGGCTCCTCCTGAGTAATGTGGCCAAAGCATCACTTATTATTAAAAACATTCGGTGACCTTCTACTTCCTCACGCGAGACAATGTCTAGACCCTGACACAGCCGCATGTAAATTTATAACGCTATAAAACAGATGACGTTCTCCCATATGTAAATTTATAATATTTCATAAGTGGGGATGAAAGGTCAGATGGGCCACCTTACAGAGGCTTTACATATCATTTGCACCTAAGAGAAGCTCCTGGGGATCAGTGCAAACTGGCTGTATTTTAAAGGAGGAGTTCACTAAAAAATGTTTTCTTTCAAATCAACTGGTCCAAGCAAGTGCCGAAGATTTGTTATTTATTTCTATTAAAAAATCTTCTGTCTTCCAGTACTTATCAGCTGCTGACATGGACAGAGGTGGCGGCGGAGAGGACTGTGTCAGGCTGGAAAGAATACACCACTTCCTGCAGCTGATAAGTATTGGAAGACTGGATTTTTTATTTTTTTTCCAGAAATAATATATTGTAATGAGTAATGAGAAAGAAAAATAAATAATATTATCTGACATATATAAAATCGGATTAAATTAATAGGAATAATAAATGGTCCAGCGTGAGTGTCCCCCAGTTATAGTACGTGGGAAAAATGATAGTGCTGGATATAAACAATTCCGGAAATCATACATAAATACAATAAAAGAAAGAAATTAAAAAAAAATCATGGATCAACTGAAATACATTTAGAAATATTATAGAATATAGAACTATAATACTTAGAAAAAAAACATACATGAAACAACAATACATAACACAGACACAAACATACACTTTTAGGCCATGTTCACATGTTCTAAGACACAGGCCGTTCCGTGGCCCGGCCGGGTCACGGAACAGCCGGTGTCAGAAAAGATCCTACCAGCCGATACTGCATGGATGATCCGGATGATCTTTACTGCCACTGAATTCGGATGTGCCCGCATCTAAATTTCCCGCTGCTCACAATGGAGTGTGCGGCAGGAGCCACACGCTCCATTGTTTGCACATGTCAGTTTCTTGCGACGGCGCTAGGGATCCTGGTCAGATTGTGTATACTATGTATATACACTCTGGACAGGATTTCTTAAAAGGCAGAACTACGTAAGTTCCGTAGTAATCATTGCCTTTGTTACGGCCGTGATTATTACGAAACGTACGCAGTGGCAACATGGCCTTAAATAAAAATACTTTACACATCTATATAACTTTCTGAAACCGGCTGATTTGAGAGAAAAACATTTTTGCCAGAGTTCCCCTTTAAGTTCCCAACAATGTTCCAATGCATTGCCCTCATCTGAGAAAATGATTCAACAATCTACTGCTCTTTGCAATCCCCAATCCCTGCATCCCTTCTCCAAAACTTCCTTGAATAGAAATTACATTCTATTATTGCCTGGGAACTGTAACCTGTAACCCTTAATCTTAATCATATTATTGGTTTGGACCATAAATGGAAGGTCCAACACAGGTCACTCATCACACCATTGTGAAGCTGAAGGAGTTTTTAGATAGCTATAGCAATTTAAATAAATGTAGCCCCTCTTCAACCCTACTAAATAAAAAAAATATATAAAATTTGTTAAAATTTTTAAAATTTATAAAATTAAAATTATTAAAATTAAACTAAAGCTATCAAAAGTCATTGGTTAAATTTGTGAATTGTGTATCTCCCTGTAGTATCACAGCGTAGCAGTGATTTTACATAGGACTGCAGTAAGCCTAACCCTAACCTACCTCTGCCACATATGAATTTGTAGTCAAACTGAGATGTAAGAAAAAATATCCTTTGATGTCAAAATTTTTTTTTGAAGGATTCACTTTAAATACGTCGCATAAGCGATGATTACATCTGAAAGACGCTCAACAATGCGTAACACGTCTATTTTTCTACTTAGTCGAATGACATTGACAGAGAACCAATACGCTGCTTGGCCCTTTGTACCGCATTGGTATTTTTATAGTGACCAAAGGCGAGTGTAATTGTTTCAGAAAGTAGATTATGGCTTTGATTTTATTAAGAGACCTCAAAGTTCAGCATTAGAGATGTGACATGTGGTTTGTGTTGAGGTCATGTCAGTATGATTTGTTCTGGGTCTTTACTTGTAAAATCTCTGTTTGTTACATAGTGGGAAAAATTGGTAAGGAAATGTATCCACCGACAAAATCCAATGACAAATATCCAATGCTGTCTCCCATAAATCTATAGACTTAGTAGAACTGGCAAGCCTGGCATTTAGAGGCGAC
The DNA here is from genome assembly GCF_027789765.1 of Dendropsophus ebraccatus. NCBI lineage: Eukaryota > Metazoa > Chordata > Amphibia > Anura > Hylidae > Dendropsophus > Dendropsophus ebraccatus. The sequence continues at coordinate 134,625,836 of NC_091460.1, read as the reverse complement.
CATCAAAAGTAGAAGATTTGTTACGTAGCTGGAAACAAAGACATTGTTCACATCGTGTCTGGGCGACCGTATATTTTGGAAGAACTTCCCAACATATGCTCCTAAATGGGAAAAACAGAATGAGCACCCTTGTTTGTTTCCGTCTTCGATGTAGCCAGTGGTGGCATATGCTTGATTTCTGGATGCAGATAGAGATTTGAGGACTCATGTTAACAAAATTATTTGAATTGTTGACATATTTTAAGGAAATGCTGATTCTAGAGATCGAGAGGAGGCAAGCATGCAATAACCCATCTGGATTCTAATTTTCATACATTAGGGTATGTTCACACTGAGTAAAATAGGCAGAACTCTCCGCTGCGGAATTCCGCCTGCCTCAGTGTGCCATAGGCTATGGCACACTGAGGCAGGCGGAATTCTGCCTATTTTACTCAGTGTGAACATACCCTTAGAGCAGGGGTATGCTGTGCTCTTCAGCTATGAAAATTAATTTATGTATTCAGATGTAAAGTGCTATGGAATATATTACCATAAATGAGACAATACAAATAAAGAAATATAATATTACTATTAAAGGGGTAGTGCGGCGGTAAACAATTATTCACAGAATAACACACATTACAAAGTTATACAACTTTGTAATGTATGTTATGTCTGTGAATGGCCCCCTTCCCCGTGTCCCACCACCCCCACTCGTGTACCCGGAAGTGTGGTGCGCTATACATACCTGTCACGTGCCGACTCGTCTCCGATCTTCAGTCTGCGATTTCGTCTTCGGTCGTGGCTGAGCAGCCGATGACGCGGCAGAGGGCGGCCGGCACTCAGGATGCTCGGAGGGATTCGGCCGGGCCGTCCGAAGACGACATCGCAGACTAAAGATCGGAGACGAGTCAGCACGTGACAGGTATGTATAGCGCACCACACTTCCGGGTACATGGGTGGGGGTGGTGGTACACGGGAAAGGGGGCCATCCACAGACATAACATACATTACAAAGTTGTATAACTTTGTAATGTGTGTTATTCTGTGAATAATTGTTTACCGCCATACTACCACTTTAACTATCCATATTAACTAATTTAAAGGGGTACTTCTGCGAAAATCTTTTTCTTTCAAATCAGCAGGTTTCAGAAAGTTACATAGATTTATAATTTACTTCTATTTAAAAATCTCAAGTCTTCCAGTACTTGTCAGCTGCTGTATGTTCTGCAGGAAGTGGTGTTTTTTTCCCCCAGCCTCTCTGCTGCCACCAAAGCCACTGTTCCAAAGCAGGAGAGGATTTCTATGAGGATTTGCTCCTTCTCTGGACAATTCCTGACACGGACAGAGGTGGCAGCAGAGAGCACTGTTGCAGCCTAGAGACTACACCACAGGACACTGCAGGACATACAGCAGCCGATAAGTACTGTAAGACTTGAGATTTTTAAATAGAAGTTAAATAAAAATCTATATAACTTTCTGAAACCTGTGAATTTGGAAGAAAAAGATTTTTGGGAACCTGTCACGAAGGGAACTGGGCAAACAGCAGAGTGATCAGCAATCAGTAATTTCCTATAAATGTCAGATTATTCTCTATTTATTAGCATAATGAGCGTGAAGAATTGAAGCAGGGATTTCTCGCCAATGCAACCGGCATCCAGAGCGTCACTAGGACTGAGAAGGTGAGTATAAAAATATCACAGAGTATGGTGCTGTTTGCCCCAATTCCTCCATGACAGTTTCCCTTTAACATTGGTAATGTAAAATTTCACAATAATATCCTCGCCGCCATTTCCTTGCAGTCAAATATCAATAATATTGCAGAAACAAATCACACAAATAAACTATTCATAAGCAAAATATTATAGTATAGGTCAAAAGTAAGAAAATTAAATAATAATAATAATAATAATAATAATAATAATAATAATACAATTTAATGTTATGCATTTGATAAAATAAATAGAATTTATAAGACTTGTGAAGAGGATTGTTTTCCCTGCAGTGAAATGAATGCTTATTTTTTCAGCCAGTTGCCCCCATCATAAACAATTAGTTGGACAGAAAAGAACATGCCAATCTTTATTAGTAATAAGTAATCACATCCCCTTTCAGGCTTAAACTGTGAAGACATGGGTATACTTTGGAGCTATCAATCAAGCCTATTGATCTTATTTATGACACATCTGTTTCTTATGCTTTCTTTGTTGTCTTGACCTGATAAGAAGCTGGAGATTTCCTGTTTTCTAGCTGCAAGTCAGTGTAGATAACATTGTTATATGAGAGTCCTACTTCAATTTAAATCCCACAGAACCAAGTTTGGCATACTACAGGTAGTTACATGCAATACGTATCTTTTCTTTCAGGAATCATGATTTTATAAATATTTTAAAAAATAATATAGTGTCATGTGGAGGATTTTATGAAGGTCCATGTGCGAAGTGAAGGCCGCTGAATTTACTGCCCGGAGGCATATGGTGGAGATATACCGCTCTGTATCACCAAACAGCGATGATGTCTTGAAGAGAGCAATGAATAATATATGCCAAATACAAGATATCTTTTTTTTTTTAGTTTTAATGCAGAAGATCACTTATGTATAACTTAGGATCCATTTATACAGGCCGATGAAGGCCCGATCAATATTGCTAGATTGGCTGGGCCTGTTACACGACCCGATAAAGGTTTAGTAATGGAAGCACAAACATCGTAAGTAGAGATGAGCGAACCTGGAGCATGCTGGAGTCGATCCGAACCCGAACTTTCGGCATTTGATTAGCGGTGGCTGCTGAAGTTGGATAAAGCCCTAAGGCTATGTGGAAAACATGGATAAAGTCATTGGCTGTATCCATGTTTTCCAGACAACCTTATCCAAGTTCAGCAGCCCCAGCTAATCAAATACCGAACGTTCGGGTTCAGATGGACTCGAACCTGAACCCGGTTCGCTCATCTCTAATCGTAAGCGATGTCTGTGCAACCCTTGCCCAAACAGATAATACTTTACCTGTTCACGCTCCCGGTCTTCTCCTGTGCTCTGTATGAGTCCCGTCACGGCATGCTGAGGCTTCAGAGTGTAGATTTGGTACACTGGGCGCCCATTCAACCGAGAAAAGGGGGCGGGCCTAATTTAAGACCAGTATATGAGTAGGCCGTCTTGATAAATCCCCCCCATTGCCTTCAGCCTTGTTGTGTTCCTGTATGTATTGTCTTTTTAAATAGATGTATGTGTAATTGCCTAGGCGGTGGTGGACACGTTCTCGTTTTAAACCATTTATTAGGTCATAATTAGGGATAAGTGAATATGCAGTACTACCAAAGCTGATCGATAGGCTCGGCAGTCGGCCCATCAGCCGGCTGCCTTTGAACTTTGTTGTGTGCCGCTGTGCTTCAGGGGTCGGGAAAAACTTGATCCAGTTCTTTTTTTAACTGTGAATTATCCAAGATGCTTTTAGTATTGGCAAATAAAATATTTACAGTATATGTGAAGTAGTTGCATAAAAGAGATGCTGTGTGCCTAGGGTTTGGGGGTCTTGTAATACTTGAAAATAATGTCTAAATGACTGGAGTTGCATTTGCCATTAGGTTGGTTTATTGATGTTGTACGAGGTCGGATAATAGACTGACAACTCTTAGGCCATTATTTTTATGAGTCTTTATAAGCCATTTTCTTTCCTATGATTTGTCCTGTATGAAAAGACGTTGCAGGGTCATAATTGTTTAAATTACTTTGCTTAGTGGATTTGATAACATGTTTCTCACATCATTTATTCTTGGAACACAACAAGCAGGCTATTTTATGCTCACAATTGTTAATGCGCAGCCATCACATTGAATAGAACCTCGGTCTTTCAGACGTTCTTCATATAATACTAGTGCCGGCTATTGGAGAGCTATGGATTGAAACTTTGGTTCTTCAAACATCATTTTTTTTAAATTTCTTGCTTCAAAATATTACCTTGGCTGCACTGGATGATGCAGCTGTATGAGCTTTACCTTCTTTAAAAAAAAAAAAAAGAAAAAGAAAAAAAGAAAAAAAATATTTTTGTTTTAATCTCCAGGTGATCTGGATTTTCATGGTTTATTATTTCACAGATTTGATGAGAGACAAAGAATTGTGGTGAAAACGGCAAAGGTCCAATCTACGGTAATCATATTCGATTGAATTCTCGCTTACTGAGTTACGTTCTGTATATTTATTCTGGATTTCAGGCTTGTTTAAGAAGTTTTGATATCAATGGAAATATGAAAATATAAAGCATTTGTTTTAACAAAACAAAACTGTGGACAAAGGATGCTGACAATTGTTATGTAGGCTTGAGGTATTGGCTATACAAAGTTGTCATCAATAGGAACTTCTCTTTGTTCCTGCAGTGTACGTTGGTTTGGCCACCTTTGATAGAAAGGTCTAATAATTTTTTGCCTATCCACAAGATTTTGAGACCTTTGGATCAGTTTCTTAAAGGGGAACTACCAGCAGGTTAGACTTATTTAACCTACTGATAGCCCCCTATTGTGCACAAGGCGCTGAGGAGGATGGTATGGTACCTTCCTCCTCGGTGCTATTCCCATGCTGTTAGCAGTGTAATCCTCGGTCCTGAGCACTGTTAGGGTCCTATTCCATGGGTCGATGGGTGCCTGATCAATAATGTAAACAAGCGCGATAATCCACAGCCCGATAATCATTTAGCGACGGCTGCAGGGACATTGTTACCGATGTCCTTGCAGCCTATACTTACCTAAATATGTTGCAGGGCTTCTCCTGCGCTCCTTCTTCCTCTTGCTCCCACGTGCAGCAGCAGCTTCGGTGCGGCCTGTCTGAGCTGACAGACCACTCAGCTAATGACTGGCCGCGACGGTCCTGCCCAGTGATTGGCTGAGCAGTCTGTAAGCTAAAACAGGCCGCTCCGAGGCTGCTGCTGCGCAAGGGACCAGGAGGAAGAAGGAGCGCAGGAGAAGCCCTGCAACATGTGTAGGTAATGTATGGAGCTATTCCACACAGCAATGCGCGGTCGGTGCCCGATGATTTTAGATTTAAACCTAAATAAATGATCAGCCGTTTACACGATCGTTGTATCTATTTCACTGAGCGATAATCGGCCGAATTGGGCCAATAATCGCTCTGTGGAATAGGCCCCTTAGGATCACTGCCTCTCCACACACACACACTTTATTGATTATCATTAGAAGGAGCAGGTTGGCTCACGCTATGGAGCAGGGCAGTGCTCCTAACTAGGGATGGTCCGAAACTGCCGAGGTTCGGGTTCGTATGAACCCGAACGCTCGGCATCAGATTCCCGCTGTCTGTTCCCTCCGTGCAGCAGGTGGATACAGCGGGAGGACCGCCTGGAATACTGGGATACAGCCTATGGCTATGGCTGTTGCCCAGTTTTCCTGGCGGTCCTCCCGCTGTATACACCATCTCCACGGAGAGAGCAGACAGCGGGAATCATTGCAGAGAATTCGGGTTCGTACCATCTCTACTCGGTCTACACGGTTCGGACCATCTCTACTCTAACCATAATCCGGACCGAAGACTACACTGCTAACAGCATGGGAACGACGCAGAGGAGGAAGGTAAGACACATACCTTCTTCCATAGCCTGTGCACAGTAGGGGGCTATCAGCAAGTTAGATTCGTCTGAGCGCGATGACAGGCAGAGAGCTGTGACTAGTCACGGACAGCTCCCCGTCCGGATAACTAGTTGCCGCCCCTCTCCCGCCCCTCTTCCATCCTCACCCGGAATAATAAACCCCTTTTTCCCCTTTATAAAGCCACGGCTGCAGCCACGGCTGGTATGCTCCGAGAGCTGCACAGTAGTTCTATACTGTGCTGCAGGGAACCATATTAGCACAATTATGCTGATTGGTTTCCCTTTAAAGAAATCTGCAAAATTCTAAAATGTTTTGTTTGATCTTTAGTTTTTAAAATGTTCATTCTTCCTTATATCTACTATACATTTTTTTTTTTTTACCTACCACTGTTCTAAGTTGAAAGGAGGACAGCCATGAATTCCGGCATAGCAGAGCAATGACATCCACTGATTACACAGAGACATCCTTAGATGTGATTGCAGACTGACAGCATTCTGCACTTTATCTTACTTAGCCCAATTACATATGTTTTGTATATGTGTCTTTAATCAATCAGGTGATTCGGTAAGTTTACACTGCAGGATACATTTCAAAAAGGCGCCCAAGATCGTGTTTTTTTTTTTTTTATTTGATCAAATTAGTGTATAGTGACTATGCTCTACTCTTAGATGTAAGTAACATACAGTAGATCTTTGCTGTCTCATAACTGTAATTTACTTGTATGATGTGAAATGTAGCCTTAACAGAATGTTGTCATTTCCATCTCCACTTCATGTCTATTCCAAGTAACAATCATTCTGCTTTCGCGGTAGAACAAAGAAACAAAGATTACAAAGTTTGATCAAAATAATGAAGCTTATGGAACTTCTAGTAGACGTGATTGCCAGGAGTTCCATAGAGCGTAGATCAAGGGGCAGAGCGTGCCCTTCTAAGCGCTTCTGCCCCTTTGTTATAGAGATCGATGGGGTCTCAGCACCCAGACCCCAACTGATACAAATTTCTAACATTGGCTCTCTGTTCACACAGAGTAAAAGTGGCGGAATTCCGCTACGGAATTCTCCGCCGCGGAACCCCGCCAGCCTCCATGTCATAATGACAGTCTATGGGAGGCTCACGCGCCTCCTCTTTTGGTGCTAAAGAAAGAACATGTGTCATTATGACACAAGTAAGCTGGGAATTCCGCCAGTTTTGCTACGTGTGAACGGAGCCTTACACTTATGGTGCGTTTACACAGAGAGATTTATCTGGCAGATTTTTTAAGCCAAAGCCAGGAACAGACTATAAACAGAGAACAGGTCATAAAGGAAAAACTGAGATTTCTCCTCTTTTCAAATCCATTCCTGGCTTTGGGTTAAAAAATCTCTCTTATTGGTGGGCCGACCTTTCAGGAAATGGGGGGAGAGAGAAAGAAAGAAAGAAAGAAAGAAAGAAAGAAAGAAAGAAAGAAAGAGGAGAAGGACCTGAGTCACATGACCTGCAGGTCCTCAAATTTACTATGTGGACATCAGCGTGACTATAGGAGGGGGAAGACTGAGCTGGAACTGCTGTGTGTCAGTGAGTATGTGTGTGTGTCAGCCAGAGTGTGTGTATGTTTTTATGTATCTGTGTGTGTGTCAGTGTTTTTGTATGTACAGTATATATTTGTGTCAGTGGAGTGTGTGCGTGTGTGTGTGTTTGTAGTGTCTTTGTCAATGGAGTGTGTTTGTGTGTGTCAGTAGTGTCTGTGTCAGTGGAGTGTGTGTGTTTGTGGATGTCAGTGCCTCAAGTGATTGACAGATTTGTTTCCACAGATGTTCTGCAGCAGCTGCTGTGTACGTTGAGCTTTGATTTTAGTTGGAAGACCCCCTACCCCATTACACATGGAAGATGTTTCCTTTATACATTTCCTCCTTTTGCACTTTATTAGTATTTATCAGGTGATTGACAGGTCTTCTTCCAAAGAGTTTCTGCATCAGCTGCTATTAATACTGAGTTCTGATTTTAATGCTGATTTTTGGATCCGCGATTCCAGAAACCGGCGTATTTAGATGCAGTTGTTTAGGCGGTCTTAAGCGCTGACATTGAAATTTATGTGATGTATATTTTTGGCTGTCAAAGGGAGCTTTTGTGTATAATATACTAGTTACTTTAGATTCTTTACTTAAAGCAGTTCTTAGATTTTATAATATTATGTCTCCCAAAAAAATAAAAATTCAGAATTTTAAAAAATTTGTTACTTTCATGACTCTTCTCTTACACGTGACGATGTAAAATCGTTACATATCACTCGAATTTAAACGATAATTGTCCTGTGTAATTGCAGGCAACGTTCAAAAAATATTTCGCGTGTCGTTGTTGATTTGGATCTGACCCTAAAATCATTGTTAATTGTTCACTGTAATTCCGCATTATTTTACTAATCGTTCATTGTAATTCCACATAATTTCTTCTTTTGCCGGGATCAGATAAAGTAAACGATCGTTGTAACGACTATCGATCTGTGTAGTATGGTGAACGGTTTCAGGTTAATGATAAGCAATCTTGTTTGTGATCGTTTATCGTTAGTCGTTTAAAATTGCTTTGTGTAATAGGACCCTTAGGGCATGACGATTATCATGCGGAAATTGATGATATCATTTGAATTCAAACAATAATCGTCCTGTGTAGTTGCAGGCAACAATCGAAAAATCGTTTGTTTGTCGTTGATCGTTGATTTGGATCTAACCCTAAAATAATCGTAATCTTTCGCTATAATTCCACATCGTTCCTTCTGTTGCTGGGATCAGATGGAGTAAACGATCGTAGTAATGATCATAACTGATGACTGTGTTACACATTCTGTGTAATGCTACGTTTACACGGAATGATTATCGTTTACATTTTCAAAATAATGATCGCATTTGAGCGATAATCGTTCGTGTAAAGACGGCAAATGATCAAGCGTAGAGCAAGAAATCGTTCATTTTGATCTTTTAACATGTTCTCAAATCATCGTTCGCTAAAAATTCGCAGATCGCTTCGTGTAAACAGTCTTTCAAAGATTCACCCTATGTGAAAGATGGGCTTAAGGGATCTTAAAAGCGATGACAATAACGATTACGAATTTTCTAACGATTTTTTCGTCTACACGCTGATCATTATAAAAACCAAATCATTGCTTCAAAATCGTTAAACGATCGATTGGGCGATTTAGCGCTCCGTGTAAACGCAGCATAATACCACATCGTTCCCTCTGTTGCTGGGATCAGATGGAGTAAACTATCGTAGTAACGATCATAACGGACGACCATCGTTCTGTGTAATATGGTGAACGATTTCAGGCTAACGCAATCTACTTTGTGATCGATAATCGTTAAAAAATCTACTAGGACCATTGGTAACAGCCTTCTTATGGACTGGTGATAAAGTTACAAAAAGTTCCTAAAAACACATAAGAAATCTGTTACTTTCGTTTAGTTCATCTCTGCCTGTGTGTCTCCACTGTCTTCCCCTCCCCTGATCCCTCCTCCCCTCAGTTCACCAGGGGGCTTACACCACTCAGTAATAACCTCTCCCCCCCTATGAGTCACAGTCAGTGGAATGCCGGGAGTTGTAGTTTGCAGAGAAGGGGGAAGAACGCCCACGTCACTACAGCCTGCTATCCCTCCCACAGCCAAGGAATGCAGACATGAAATCCAACATGAGAAAGGAACTACACAGCCACAGATAAGTAATAAAAAAGCAGAAAAAAAAACACCCTTTTCTATGGTTATCAGTGAGGACCCTCTCTAAGCTGCTCTGTTCTATAGTTATTTAATGATGCCCTGAATTCTGTTTTTTTAAATAGCAGAGCCATAAAGATGCTGGGCATGTATGTGCCAGACAGATTTTCTCTGAAGTCTTCCCAAGTCCAAGACGGGATGGGGCTGTACACCAGCCGGAGAGTCAAAAAGGTTTGTGTCCTTGTGCGTTAAAGTGGTCGAGAGCGGCACAGATACCTAGAACACAGTGGTAGTAGTTCCTGAGCTCGGTGAGCAGGGTGAAGCTGCCACATCTACACATGAGGAACATAGAAGCTGTATGGGAGGCTGAGCCCGGCTCCTGGATACACTGCATACCTGTGTACGCTCCGTAGATTGTAAGCTCTTGTGGCTAGACTTTTTTAGAAACTACCTACCTACTTATTATTACTTGTTTCCACATTGGTTATCGGGTTTAGTTTATGTTTTTGTTGCAGTATATTTGTTACAGCTGCCAGATATTACATGACATCATCTTGTTTCTCAAAGTGAGCCGTGATTGGTCACCATCTGACTGCGACACACTCGGACACATTTATGATCTTTCTGGGCCAGGTTTTTTTTTTTTTCTTTCAAACAACTGTTGCTGATTGGAGGCATTTCCAAATTTTCAATTAGACTTAAAGATGATAAGACCAAAAAATAAATAAAAAGCATGTGAAAAATACAATGACATCTAGCGGTGCGGTTTTTCGTAGGAGCAGTTCTAAGAACATTAAAAAAAAAAAAATTACTACCACACTTACCATTAGAGGGATTATCCTTTTTCTTTCAAATCAACTGGTGTCAGAAAGTTATATAGATTTGTAATTTACTTCTATTTAAAAATATCAAGTCTTACAGTACTTATCAGCTGCTATATGTCTATTCATTCTGACACCGTGCTCTCTGCTGCCACCTCTGTCCAAGACAGGAACTGTCCAGAGCAGGGGAGGTTTTCTATAGAGATTTGCTACTGCTCTGGACAGAGGTGGCAGCAGGGAGCAATGTGTCAAACTGAAAAGAATACACCACTTCCTACAGGGCATACAGCAGCTGATAGGTACTGGAAGAGTAGAGATTTTTAAATAGAAGTAAATTACAAATCTATATAACTTTCTGAAGCCAGTTGATTTGAAAAAAAAAAGATTTTTGCCAGAGTTCCCCTTTAAACCAATTACAAACCACTTTATATTCTACATGTGATAGGCCTGCACAGTCTGTGCTTCATTAAAGGGGTTATCCAGTGCTACAAAAACATGGCCACTTTTGCACCACTCTTGTCTCCAGATTGGGTGGGGTTTGAAACTCAGTTCCATTGAAGTAAATGGAGCCTAATTGCAAACCACACCTGAACTGGAGACAAGAGTGGGGCAAAAGTGGCCATGTTTTTGTAGCACTGGATAACCCCTTTAACTGTCTATGAGTCCAAATGTTTTTGCGCTGGATTCGGAAACAGTCAGTAGTGGCGCCATAGTGGGTGAATGAGGTACAAGCAACGGTGGCTGCAAAGGCACAGTAAACCCAATTCCAAAGAACGTGAAATGGTAGCTTATGTTAGCAATATGCCACCATTTGTTAAGATCAGAACTCCCATTTAAGCCCTAGAAAACCCCTTTAAGGGTGCCTTCACACCTACCGTATCGCAGTAGAAAATCCGCTGCGGATCCGCAGCAGATCCGCGGCGGATTTAGCTAAATGAATGAGCACAGCACTAAATCCGCACTTACAAATCTGCTGCGGATCCGCAGCAGATTTGACAGTGCGTATTTAATGCTGTGCTCATTCATTTAGTTAAATCTGCTGCGGATCCGCAGCGGATTTTCTACTGCGATACGGTAGGTGTGAAGGCACCCTAAGAGTGCCTTCACACCTACCGTATTGCAGCAGAAAATCCGCAGCAGATCCGCAGCAGATTTAATTAAATGAATGAACACAGCATCAAATCCTCACTTACAAATCTGCTGCGGATCCGCAGCGGATTTGACAGTGTGTATTTAATGCTGTGTTCATTCATTTAGTTAAATCTGCAGCGGATCTGCTGTGGATCCGCAGCGGATTTTCTGCTGCGATACGGTAGGTGTGAAGGCACCCTAAGAGCTGATCATGAGGCTATAACCTAGTGAGTGCTAATATACAGGGTGGTCCATAATTAAGTGGACAGTATGGCCCTGTTCATACTGAGCAAGAAAGTCAGAATTCCGCGGCGGAACTCTCCGTCGCGGAATCCAGCCGTGCTCGGTGTGCTGCTTTGAGCGAATAAGAGGATGTGCGCGCGTCCGCTTCCTCGCCTCTCCGCTCAAAGAAATGACATGTCATTTCTTTGAGCGGAGAGTGGCCGCAGCGTAGTAGCGTGCGCCCTCTCATTTACTCAAAGAAGCACACCGAGCACGGCGGGATTAATTCTGATGTTCTTGCTCAGTGTGAACGGCCTATGGGGGTGATTTATTAAAGTGGTGTAAGGTGGAATTGGCTTAGTTGCCCCTAGCAACCAATCAGATTCCACCTTTCATTTTACAAAGAGTCTGTGAGGAATGAAAGGTGGAATCTGATTGGTTGCTAGGGGCAACTGAGCCAGTTTCACTTTACACCATGTTTGATAAATCTCCCCCTTCATAACCCTATTACACATACTGTCCACCTGCTTTTGGACCACTAAATGTCACAATTAAAATGGTAGTTGCATGCATGAGAGAATTTTAGCAGACCTCCTCAAAATCTACAGGGTTCTCAAAAATCACTGTTTAGAAACACGTAGGTAATATCCTACTTCAAATGTATAAGGCCTCATTCCCATGTTTCATGGATGACACAGACGTGGAAGGCCTGTAGTGGTGGAATCCCCCCCCCCCCACACACACACACACACGGCAGCATCTCCAATATTATACTAGGAGTAGGGAAACTGTATGAATATACACGGCGCTGTAATAAAGTGGTGTCATTACAGCACTGCGCATATTCATCCCCGCCGCTCCCAGCATCATATTGGAGATGCTGCCGTGTGTGTAGTGGGATTCCACTCCTACAGGGCCTCCATGTCCGTGAAACACGGAATATGGGAATAAGTCCTAAGGTTGGGTTCACATAGTGTAAAATGAACAGAAGTAAAATGAAATAAAATAGGTATTGTAATAATAATGTGTTCCATTACAATCTATGGAAAAGCAGCCAGTTTTTTTTTTTAAATACCAACCCCCCCCTCCCCCCGTTCCTATTTTACTTGATATGAACCAAGCTTAAGGCTACATTCTCAGGTTCCGTATGGACAATGCTGCGGAATGGAGTTCGGATCTCCCGGCATTATTCCTCATTATGATGCTGTGAGCTCCGAAACTGTTTAATCTTTTCACTACAGTAGCATGAAGATTGAAAGAGTTTTGTAGCTAATGGTATAACTCCATCCCATGTCATATCTTCTGTACATACTGACCATGCACGAAACTTAAGAATGGGGCCTAATGCTATGTTCATATAATGTACATTTTATGAAAAGAACAGCTGTTGTTTTCAACTTACACAGTGGACGTTCTTTTCATAATTCAGTTATGTGCATTGAAGTCATTACAAACAACAGCCGTTCACTCCATGTATTGAACAACGGCCATTGTTTGCTGTGGCAGTATAAATATCGATCACGTCAATTATTTCCGGGCTGTTGTTCATAGACTTCAATGCAATTTTAATTGAAAACAATGGCCGTTGTTTGATACTCAAAACAACACAATAGTCTGTCAAAAAGTTATAGAGGGAACAAACTGTTATTTTCATAGAGTCATAGAGCGAAGACATATCCCTCAGTCTTCTATGCCATTCTACTATTGTATTCATGAGCTGGACTCCGCCATGACTTTCAATGCAGATCAGTTACACTGCAATCCTAACCTAGGAACAAGTACTTGCTAATATTTTCTTGACATTCTATTTCTACCATTTTCTAATTTTGTAAAAGTTATTATTTTTGGCTTCTTTCTTTGTGGATAGGGAGAGAAGTTTGGACCATTTGCTGGAGAAAAGCGGATTCCGAGTGAAGTGGATGAAATTATGGATAACAGATTAATGTGGGAGGTAACGTCATAACATTATTATATCCTATGTGCTATTGTTTCAAGATAAAAAAACCTAGTTACTATAATAAAACCAAGGCATGAACTCAACCAAGTTCCAACCATATTTGCTGAAAAGTGTTCGGAACATATAGGAAAGCTGGAATCTTTCACTGGGTGTTAAAGGGGTTGTCCAGCGAAAATCTTTCAGATCATCTGGTTTCAGAAAGTAATATGGATTTGTAATTTACTTCTATCTAAAAATCTCAAGTCTTCCCATACCGAGACAGGAACTGTCCAGAGCAGAAGCAAATCCCCATTGAAAACCTCTCCTGCTCTGGACAGTTCCTGACATGGACAAAGGTGGCAGCAAAGAGCACTGTGTCAGACTGAAAAGAAAACAACATTTGATGCAGGACTGCTTTTTTCCCTGCACTTACTACTGCATCAAGACTTCACTTCCTGGATAACATGGTGATGTCACGACCCGACTCCCAGAGCTGTGTGGGCTGTGGCTGCTGGAGAGGATGATGGGGGACACAGGGCACTGGAGGGACACTGAGCATCCCTCTGCCATCATCCTCTCCAGCAGCCACAGCCCCCCACAGCTCTGGGAGTCGGGTCGTGACATCACCATGTTATCCAGGAAGTGACATCACCATGTTATCCAGGAAGTGAAGCCTTGATGCAGTAGTAAGTGCAGGGAAAAAAGCACTTTATAAGCATTTCCCATAATAAGTGTATATTGGGGATTTGTATAACTTTTGGGGGGCAATGCAATACTTTAATAAAAAATTTTACTGGACTTCTCCTTTAAGCATTCTTCATGTTCCTGGAATTATTACATCAGCGGGGATTAGTTTACTGTTAATTTTACTTTTATATATTTATAGGATGTTATGTAAACATTGTATAATGGAACTTTAACCTTATGAGCAGAACAGATATGATGACAAGAGAAAACGAGATCTGATATGGTCAGTTTTCACTTAATCTATAATAATATTGATTTTGTTAAACTATACCAGAGATAATGAGATTTATCCCTCTCGGGGAATCTAGGTTCCCTGCTAATACTAAGACCTACTTAGGTTAATTTCACAGAAGCTCTGGTCAAACAAGTCGTAATTTCCAATCTTACATATTGCAGAGAAGGAGACATAGAGTACATGTATAATGCTTAGTACATCAACATGGACTCTACAATGCAATGCTTGGCACCAGACTGACGATCAAGATTACTTTTTTTTAGCTTTAAAATACACAGAAAAATGTACCAAAAACAAAAGGGAAAGTTCCTCAATGCTTTTACCCTGAGGTGGAGTCGTCAGTAGAGATGAGCGAAACAGCCGAATTTTTTTCTCTCTCGATCTTTTTGGGTCAAATTCGTTAATATTCGCAAAAAGAATCTAAACTATTTTTGTTTAAACAGCCAAAACTATAGTAGCTACAATACTATTACAGAAGGGCGGATTTGTTAAAGCATGATGTTGCAAAAGTGTCAAAAATCACAATTTAAAAAGTCAGTCATCCAATTTCCGCCATTCCTCTCCTCTCTGTCCCTATATCGCTCTGTTAGTCTCTCCCTTCTCTGCTGTAACTGCCTGCTCCCATCCTGCTCTCTCCTCCACACACAGCCGACTGGCCGCCTCCATTACCGAACCTCCTTATATAGAGGTGGAGGGGCTGACATCACAGAGGTCCTGCAGCTGATTGGACGGGTGCTAGGGATTATGGTTAATCCCTGTCTCCCGCCCACTGACGCTCCAGACAGCATATGTGGCAGATTTCCTTAACAAATCTGCGAGAATTCGCTTCGCAGAAGGAAGCAAATTGACAGCGCGAATCGCCAGATTCTCTTCGCTGATCTCTACTAAATATCTAAAAACTTTAGCTCCCTTGGTCTCCAGTTTGTTCATAGAAATTCTTCTATATATTATATAAAAATTATGACTCAATTTATTTAAGTGTACAAGTCCAGCATAGTTTGGAAGGTTATTGTGTGTAGGATTTAAGGATGTAAAAGAAACAAATAATATGCTCTGATAAGAGATTAATACACTTTCTATATAAACATGTTATACTTCCTGCAGAACATCAAAGACCATATGTGGCCTAATCTATGACTCAGTCCTGCACCTGTTTGTTACTTGTAACTGGGATGTTGATTCTGTGTATTGTTTAAAGTAAATATTTGATATTGAAAGATGGTTCAGTGCACAGTTACTCATCCCTCTTTGATGTGCGCCAAATGAACTAAAAAGACTAACTCAAGTGGAAGTTTAACCGTCTTCTGTAAATATTCATTTCCATTATGGCTTAAATGGTTGTTATACTGTTAGATGCTGTAATACTGCTTTGCTGTTGAAATATCCTGGAGAACATCCTGAAAAATAAATCGCATTGTATTCTATTAAATCTACTAAAAACATCCACCAATGGAAATTAGTAAAAAAAAAAAATGCAATGTGATAATTAGTAGGGTATATAGGAAGTACTAAAGTGACCCCATACACATATAGGGGAGGTGGAACCACACTACGTGTTTTATTTTCAGGGGTTCATAGTTTATCTCCCTGTACCAAATTTTTTATTAAAGTATTGTAGTGCCCCCCAAAAGTTATACAAATCACCAATATACACTTATTACGGGAAATGCACATAAAGTGCTTTTTCCCTGCACTTACTACTGCATCAAGGCTTCACTTTTTAGATAACATGGTGATGTCACTTCCTGGATAACATGGTGATGTCACTTCCTGCTTAACATGGTGATGTCACTTCCTGGATAACATGGTGATGTTACGTCTCGGCTCCCAGAGCTGTGCGGGCTGTGGCTGCTGGAGAGGATGATGGCAGAGGAATGCTCAGTGTCCTGTGTCCCTCAGTGTCCCCCTGCCATCATCCTCTCCAGCAGCCACAGCCCGCACAGCTTGGGTCGTGACATCACCATGTTATCCAGGAAGTGACATCACCATGTTATCCAGGAAGTGACATCACCATGTTATCCAGGAAGTGAGGCCTTGATGCAGTAGTAAGTGTAGGAGAAAAAAAAGCACTTTATAAGCATTTTCCGTAAAAAGTGTATATTGGGGATTTTTAATAATTTTCTTTTGCTGGAGTTCTTTAATAAAGGTTATTCATTTCTTAGGTATACAAATATTGTTGTGCACCAAATTATTCTCTCCTTTTTCTGTAATTACTATGCGATTGTGCATGACTTGGTAGCAACCTGTCTACAGTATATATTTGGCTGTGGACACTAATATATGCTGACTGAGTATAATTCTTCATGAAAGTTATATCCTGGAATAACCCTTTAATAAGGTCAGATAGTTTTTTTGTGAATCATATAAGAAATAGGCCGTAGTTGGAAGTGACTGGCTCAAACTCAGCACCAAATGGTTTTGTCTTCTATCGAATCTTTAGGCCCATTATTGTGAGGTGTACCTCAAGATCCTGTGTTACTGAAGTGGACCAATCCTATGCAGTTCAGATTGCAATTCCTGGCTTTGAAATGTCACATAAGACCTTGATACAGGAAGTCATGGGCACATATATGTTCCAATCCAATAAGTAAATTAATTTAGAGTTTAGCACTAGTGATGAGCGAACATGTTCGTAAATGTTGTTGTTTGCCGGTCACGAAAAATTAGTTTGGAATGGTTATGATTATCATTTTTGAACATATTCAAACATGTGAACATTTATTTTGCAATGTACGCAACTACGTAAGTTTCCTTCCACCAATTTGAAAGAGCCAATGGACATGTGGGGAAGGAAGGGCACATCAGGTAATGTAGTAGCCATGTTCACTACTGGCATTACTATGATTGGCTGTACGATTAGCGTCATTACGTACGTAACGTACATGCTATAAAAACGCAACGCTAAGGCAAATTTTCTCAGTCTTTCCTGATTTTTGTGGCGTTCAGTAGGGAGAGTGAAACAAGCAGGGACAGCATTTGAATTTAGTTAGGCAGCAATATTCACAGTGGGGAGTAGGGAGGGAGAGTTGACCGAGTAGGGCTTAGAACGTTGTGAAATTGTCAGTGTAGGGAGGGTGACAGGATTCAGCATTTTAGCACTATAAGGATTCATTTCTTAACCCTGTAGTGACCGGCTCTGCTGTGTGCCGGCTCTGCTGTGTGCCAGTGATTGCCAGTATAAACACATCGGCAAATAAAAGATATGCTAATGCTACGCACCCCGTAATTGCCCTGATACTACGTAATTTACCGTTTACACCTGTATGCATGTGCGTAGACAGAAACGTATGCCTCTACTGTACGTTCGTTATTTGTTTGGCGAACGGGAAGCGATCTTGATTATTTTTTTTTATGTTTGTGGTCGAGATTCGAGAATTGGGATGTTTGCGCACCACTAGTTAGCACCTTTTTGGTTCTTCAGTCTCACATAAAAGTATGAAGAGTTGACGCCTTCCTCATGTAGATGAGGCCAGCATATATCTATTAACGTTTTTATTTTCCTGCTTCCGTTCAGTAGAAAGAACTTCAGTTTTTTTCTTTCCTTGTTTTATCATTTCTTAAAGGACCATATAAGATAAAGTCCATATTCTCACGGTATACTCAAATGTCGCCATGAGTGTTGTCAATAGGTCTTTTAAGAGTTGTGTACATGGTACGTTTTGTCTGTGGTTTGCCATTTTTCTATTCTGAAGAAAACATTCCATGTTTAAATTATTCTTTTTTCCTCTCCAGGTCCGGGGGAACAAAGGGGAAGTACTGTATATCTTAGATGCCACAAATCCACGCCATTCTAATTGGTTACGCTTCGTCCATGAGGCACCGTCCCAGGAGCAAAAGAACTTGGCAGCTATTCAGGTTACTTTTTCTTAATGCATTGGCACAATTGTGTTTGGATCTTAAAAACAACATTCAACTTCACAATGCATTCTTCTTTGGTTATGTTCACACAACGTCAAAAATAGAGAGAAGACGGACGAGTTTGCTATTTAAAAAGACGTTCGTTTTTTGCCGCAATTTAATTGACTTCAGTGCAGTGCATTAAAGTCAATAGGATGATGGACATCCAATGCACATACTGTATTGAATAACGGACATTATCACTGGGGACATCAAAATATTGACCATGTCAATAATTTTCGGACGTCTTTTGCAAACAGCAGACATTTTTTTTTGTTGTTCACAAAATTTTTCTTTGTCTTAACCGTTCTTTCTTTGATTTTACTATTGAATTCAATGGACTTTTCAATTAAGACACACCCAAAGGGAAAATAGTAACCCCAAACT
Source organism: Dendropsophus ebraccatus (assembly GCF_027789765.1). Lineage (NCBI taxonomy): Eukaryota > Metazoa > Chordata > Amphibia > Anura > Hylidae > Dendropsophus > Dendropsophus ebraccatus. The sequence continues at coordinate 134,607,209 of NC_091460.1, read as the reverse complement.
TGAATAGCTAGAACAGCCGTCATTGCACTAAGGGGAGGCCAGGCTGCTAAATGACGTCCATTATTTTAGGCGTGATTTTAAACTGAGCTGAAAAAATGTTGTGTGAACATAGCCTTTCAGTACGTTGTGGTATATAATATAGTCTTCCTACACCTATGATATAGACCTGGATAGATTTATGCAAGAAAGTTGAGTATGTCATTGTGGTATTCCCATCACCCGATACTGCTTTGTCTATTAAAGGGGTACTCCGGCGCTGATTGAAAAACAAACAATCAAACACCTACCATCCCTCCGGAGTCTGTATCCATTTAAATTTCCACTGTTTGCAGGTCCTTGAACCTCCAGTTGGTGTCTTCATTTTTTCTTTACTTCCTAGTTTGGGCTTTCCCATGATGCACTTTGTCTCCTGTGATGTCTAACTGACTCTGTAAAACTGTTAGATGGTTTACGTCTTGTTCAGCCAATCAGAGCTGAGCAACTTGAGTCATCTGACAAAGGGAGGCTGGCTTAACAGGGCTTAGACCTGCCTCCTTCTTGATTATGTCATTGTCACAAAATGGTTTCCTGGGGTCAACAGTCATTAGGTAAGAATGAGTTTACTTCACTTCCTGGTGGGGGATTGATGGGGGAAAAGATAGGGAAGGGGTAGATAGGGGATTAAAGCATATTACAGAGTTATATAACTTTGTAATGTGTTTCAATTACTGAGAAAAAGCTTTTCGCTGGAGTACCCCTTTAAGCCTATTAGCGATGTTTACTATCTATGTCTATGTGTACATATTTATTCCTGTATCGGCCACAACAAGGAGCATCAGTATTTTGCAACGAAAATCAGGAGTGGATCACACAAAAACACAGAAGGGCTATGTTCACACACTGTTGAAATTGAGTGGATGGCCACCATTTAATGGCAAATAATTGCTGTTATTTTAAAACATCGTCTGTTGAAATTTAGTGGATGGCCACCACTTAATGGCAAATAACAGACGATGTTTTAAAATAACAGCAATTATTTGCCATTAAATGGCGGCCATCCACTCAATTTCAACAGTGTGTGAACAGAGCCTTTCTGTGTTTTCGATCCACTCCTGGTTTTGGTTGCAAAATACTGAGCAAAAATACTGTGTGGGAACATAGCCTAAATGTGGATTATATGGACCGTCCAATAATCCTATGGACAATGAATAATATTTAATTTGCCACGTGTCATTCGAGGAATATGGAACACTCACTCTTCGCATGCTCTCCCACAATCATAGGGGATCAGTGGAGGTCCCGCTTGTATGACTATCTTCGACTACCTTACACCTAGAAAATTATTGTTAATAACAGAGAACTCCATTAACAAGGAATTTAGGATTTAAATATAATTCTGTAAATGAGGACGAATTCAGATTATTCCCCATATGAAGTGTTCTGCATTTTTGTTATGGTTTGATTAAAACAAAAATGCCTTTACTAGATGGATGGTCCTTTTACACAGCTTGATGTACAGTACATTGCAAATCAGCACTGATCAACAAGGGGTTGGCCACTTTTCAGTATAATTGTTCAATGTACAGTATTAGTAACTGTAATCACTGTATATACTGACAGCAGCTCCCTGTGTACTCACTGTATATACTGACAGCAACTCCCTGTGTACTCACTGTATATACTGACAGCAGCTCCCTGTGTACTCACTGTATATACTGACAGCAACTCCCTGTGTACTCACTGTATATACTGACAGCAGCTCCCTGTGTACTCACTGTATATACTGACAGCAGCTCCCTGTGTACTTCATAGAGCTAAAACCAGACTCCCCTCCTCCAGGCTGTGCTGTCCTGCTCTGTGGTGAGGCTGTCTATAAGATGGCCGACATGGAGAAGCATGTGACCATGCCCTGTCCTCAGTGTCCACCATTGAGCCTCTCTATGCCTATGCAGGATACTGGGGGTGGAGTACAGTCACATGCTCCTCCATGTCGACGATCTTATGGACAGACTCACCACAGAGCAGGACAGCACAGCCTGAAGTAGGGGAATCTGATTTTAGCTCTATCAAGTATACAGGGAGCTGCTGTCAGTAAGTGCTGTGAATACACTTACTTATAATATACACAAAACAATTTTACTATAAAATGGCCAATCCCTTCAATCATGCGGCCTATTAACTCTATGATAGTCTCAACGATAGTGGCCGGGTAATACAAGGGCAGCTATGTAATACTATTCTAAAAGGGGTCACAGACAAGTCCATCTTGGAAGTGGAGGCAGGGTCTTTTGGGGGAAACAGGAAACCGGTAAGAGGACACCAAGGGGGGGGGGGAGCTCGGAAGGATAAGCATAGGTTTGTTATTGTTCTTTGTATTGCTATAATTATATATATATATAATTAGGGAGATTTATCAAACATGGTGTAAAGTGAAACTGGCCCAGTTGCCCCTAGCAACCAATCAGATTCCACCTTTCATTCCTCACAGACTCTTTGGAAAATGAAAGGTGGAATCTGATTGGTTGCTAGGGGCAACTAAGCCAGTTTCACTTTACACCATGTTTGATAAATCTCCCCCTATGTTTTCCCTACCCTGGATAACCCCTTTAAACGATCATAGCTCAACTCCAGCTACTGCTATACATGTTGTCTCCTTCATATTTAAAAATGAAGTTACCCTAACATTATGTAACCAGACTATCACAGAACACCAGGCAGAAATGGAAGAACTCTTACAAATTGAGAGGGCACTAGATAAGCTACTTACTAGAATTTACATATTACCGAACTGTTTGGTGAACACAGCAAATCTACTACAGTCTTTTTAACTACAAAGGGAAGATTAACTTGTAACAGAACACAAATTGTAAATTGGAGATAGAATTTGTGTCAAGGATACATTAAGGACGGAATTAGTTCGCCGGCCTGATGTTTTTCTTTTAAAGGATGCTGAAATCCAGCCTGTTAAGGTTATCACACATAGGAAAGAAACGTTTATTTTTCTGTGTGTTGTTTGATAGTATTAACTTTAGTTAGACCTCGAGAGAATAGACATCGATTGAAAATATGGAGTAAACATAACATTGCCTGTGAACATAATTGGAAGTTATTTATTTCTGCATGGATGTGAGCTGCGAGATGCTCGGCAGCACAGCGACGGAACGGGAAGCTTTTATTTTTGCAGGTGTGAGAGACCTTTGACTAAGAAGATTTTATTTTGGTGTTAATTAGAGATGAGGGAAATTCTATTTAGGTTTGTGGCTGAAGAATTTGGATGCAGTCCTAAAGCTGCCTGGAAAACATGGATTCAGCCATAGGCTATGATTAGAAATGAGCAAAAATTTGCTGCAAATGGCGCTGTCAACATTCTGCGAAGCGAATTTACGTTGTTTCATTAGGAAAATTTGCAGAAAACAAAATGTCTGGAGCGCCATTGGGCGGGAGAAAGGAATTAACCATAATCCCCAGCGCCCGACCAATCAGCTGCAGGCCCCTCTGTGATGTGAGCACCTCCCCCTCTATATAAGGAGGTTCGGTAATGGAGGCGGCCAGTCGGCTGTGTGTCGAGGAGAGAGCAGGATGGCAGCAGGCAGTTAGAGCAGAGCAGGGAGAGACTAACAGAGCGATAGGGACAGAGAGGAGCGGAATGGCGGAAAATGGCTGGCATTATTTTTAAATTGTGATTTTCTGATTTTGACACTTTTACAACATAATGCTTTAAAAAATGTGTTCTTCTGTAACAGTCCCAGTACTGTAACTACTATAGTTTTGGCTGTTTCAATGAAATTAATTAACATTCAATTCGGGAATCATAACGAGTTTGACCGGAAATCTGCAAAGCTCGCGGAATGTATTTCTAGCTGCTTCGCTCATCTCTAGCTATGCAATCACAATGTTTTAGATCACATTTGGTACTATATATCTCACACTCTTTTCTATTAGGGCCCGGTCACACTACGGAATTTGCACAGAATTTCAAGCAGAATCTGCGCTATGGACCCTACTTGATTGAAAAGCATGTCTTACACGCACTTTGCCGTCTACTCAAAGAATTGACATGTCGGAGTGCCTATGAGACATCCAATTCAATCAACAGGACAGATGGAACTTCAAGCGGGGTCCATGGTGCTTGAAACTCTGTGCAAATTCCGTACTTACCCTTGGTGTGAATAAACATCAACAATAGTTGCATATTAACCTGCTTTGTCACATACTGTATAAAAACTGTTATGTTGTGTGATGTTTGGCGGAATAGGCCTACAGGTGGTAGGAAACTCTGGGCAATTGTCCCTTTGCCTCTACATATAATGTAGCTCTCACAATGGATGGGCAGGGATGGTGAACTTTTGGATATTCAGGCATGATAGGAATTGTAATTTTGGAATACCTGGAGGGCCCAAGGTACCCATCTCTGGCCTGGGGGCTAATTGAATCGGACTATAGGCGGCGGCCGGGCCCAGGAGGGGCTTCTAATGCCTCCTGTGCTCTCAACAAGCACATTAGTATATTTACTTTTCTTCAAACGGCACAGAAAAGTCGGGAGCTACAGGAAAAAAAAAAGAACAGTAGGTACACAGCTGCTCAGGGATATCAGCAGATATAAGGGTCCTATTCCATGGAGCAATAATCGGCCCGATTTGGCCGATTATCCCTCCGTGGAATTGATACAATGATCAGTCGATGAGCGGGTCATCGGCTGACCGTTTATTTAGGTTCAAACCTAAAATCACCGATCATCGACCTGCAACATGCGTAGGTAAAGCATTGTGCTTGTGAAATCGCTGCTCGCCCGCCGCGCATCGCTATTCCACCCAGTGATGCATGGCGGGCGACCGACGATTTCACAAGCACAGTGCTTTACCTAAGCATGTTGCAGGTCTTCTCCTGCGCTCCTTCTTCCTCCCGGTCCCGCTCGCAGCAGCAGCTTCAGTGAGGCCTGTCTTAGCTGACAGACAGCTCAGCCAATCACTGGCCAGGACCGCCGCAGCCAGTGATTGGCTAAGCGGTCTGTCAGCTCAGACAGGCCGCACTGAAGCTGCTGCTGCACGTGGGACCGGGAGGAAGAAGGAGCGCAGGAGAAGACCTGCCACATGTGTAGGTAATGTATGGTGTTTAAAAAAGGGCAGCAAGGTAATGATGTCCCTGCAGCCTTTGCTAAACGATTATAGGGCCGTGTAATAGTTTACATTATTGAACGGGCCCACATCGGCCTGTGTAAAAGGACCCTAAACCTGCTGATAGTTCCCCTTTAAGGCCCCTTTATATAACATTTTGGAGAGCTGCTCACCCATGCATCTTTTTAGAACAAATGGAGAATACTATAACATTTGCTGTTGCTTATGTGCAGGGACCCATTGAACAAAAACATCATATAGGAGAATGGCTCTCCACAACATAATGTATCATAAGTATTTTATACACAATGTTATATGGAAGTCCTACCTTGCATACAGTACATGTCTGATGTCTAAGCATCCTCAGCTAAATGCAGAATTTTCTTTTTCATGAAGATGTAAAATACACAAAGCTGCTTAAATATACAGTTGTAATTGTGTTAAACATAATTCAAGGAAGATTGTTTATATACCCAATCTAAACACCGCAGAGGATCTTAAACAATTAATGAGCCATGAGGCTTCTGCTTTATGTATGCATATAAACTTATTGTTTATGGCAGCTAGAGATGAGCGAATCACATACAAATGAATTAAAACAGGCAAACTATATAAGCTACACTGCTGTGACAATATCAAAATTGGAAAATGTCAATTTTTGAAAAATGTCAATCAGCCTGTCAATCATTCAATTTCCGCCATGGACAGTAGTGGACGTTAGTGGATCAGTGGCGCAATATCAATTTTCTCCAAGGACAGCAGTCGACATTGGTGAATGAGCAACCAATGAGGTATTAGGATGGACACTGTGTTCACTGTGACTTCCTATAATGCACACCCAGCACCCAGTGAGTTGGTATAATGCACACCCAGCACCTAGTGACTCGGTATAATGAACAACAGTCACCCAGTTACTTGGTATACTGGACATTGGCTTCACTGCTCATACCGAAAACCACCTACAATCCCCCTCCTCTCTGTCCCTATCTCTGCATTTCTTTCCCTGCTCTAACTGCTTGTTGCAACCTGCTCTCCACTATACACAGCTGACTGGCCGCCTCCAGGAAGCCAATCACATTTTATAGAGGGGGGGGGGGGGTTGCTGACATCACAGGGGAGTTTGCAGCTGATTGGACGGGGGCAAGGGATTATGGATAATCCCTGGTTCCCATCATAAGACAATACTGTAAGTTAACATGTGCGGCCAGCATGTTTAGCAAATTTGTAAAGCGAATCTGGTGAGTTCGCGAATCACTACAAAACCGATTTAATGCCCAATTCACTGCGAATCGGAATTAGACAGATTCACTTCGCTCATCTCTAATGGGATCATTCTACAGGGTCTTGATTTACAAGGTTGGTTATGATGTGTATGTGTACAGTGTTGGTCACATACAAGTACAAACCATTCCTAATTGGAGATGAGCAAACCTGCTGAAAGTTCGAGTTCACAAGAACCTAAACAATCCGAATTTCAATCCCGCTGCCTGGAGAAGGTGGATGCAGCCTGAGGACTGCCTGGAAAACATGGATAAAGCCATAGCCCTTGGCATGGGCTTAACTACCACTGTAGCAGCCATAGCGGCTGCTATGGGGCCCGCCACATCAGGGGGCCCGGTGGCCCACTCCAGCAATACACTGGGCCCTTTGAGCGGTCATAATTTGTAGCAGCAAATGGCCTCCTGGGTTTTGCAAATGTCCCTATTAACTGCAAGTACTCTTGACGAGTGCTTGCAGTTATGACTACACTTGATGGCTTAGTGGGCAGTTGGGGGTGGGGGCCCAATTAAAAGTTTGCTATGGGGCCCAAACATTTCTAGCTATGCCCCTGGGCCTTGGGCTGTATCCACCTTCTCCATGTCAGAAAAATTCAAATACCAATCGTTCAGGTTTGTGTGAACCCAAACTTTGGGCAAGTTCACTCATCTCTATTCCTAATCATATTGTTGCAAAAGTAAATGTTTAAACCAAAGGCTATGTTCACACAATGTATTTTTTAAGACGAGAACGGACGTTATTGGCGATTAAAACAATGTCCATTCTTATCTTAAAATAATGAACTGTGTAGAACTCTATGGGGAACAACAGACGTTTTACACACATTGCGATACGACCGCAGAAATAATTCACATGTCGATTATTCCCAGTCGCCATAAGTCTTTTGCAGATAAAACATGTTGTGTGGGTTGTCCTAAAGAATAATTAACGACCATATAACAACGTAAAAATGATCGATCATAAGGGTAATCGATGAATGTAATATTCTCAGAATGGTTCGCTACACCAGTTTTCACTAGCGATCGATCATTATAGCGCATCTTTAAACGATAATTGCTACTTGAAATAGGGACTTAAGTGGAGATATATGTATTTAAGATGAACGAGAATGTAACATATTTTATATAATATAGCTACATGCTGTAGTTTGTGAACTAAAGGTAAACTTACACTTTATTTTCTGATTTATATTTTTGATTGTTTCTTTGGTTTATGACTATTTCAGGAAGGAGAGAACATATTCTATTTGGCTGTTGATGATATAGACACAGACACTGAACTTCTTATTGGCTACCTAGACAGTGATATGGAAGAAGCCGAAGAGGAAGCCAAAGAAGTTGTTAACGTGGCTCCCAAAGAAGAGGAGGAGAACATTAAAGAAGTCCAGCAATCTGCGGAGAAAAGTGAAACAGGTTAATGCTATTCCTTTCTAGTCTAGTACATGTTTACAGGAGACCTGACCCCCCCCCCCCCCGGTGTAGCTTCTTATACTTACCATTTCCTCAAAGTCCCGGACCCCGTCCCGTTGCCGAGAAATTCTCTATGAGCGTCGGACTCATCTCTAATGAGCATGCGCACGGCTTCCGGTGGGGATTTCTGTGCAACGGGATGGGGAAGGGGTAAGTATTAGGCACTCCACCGGGGGGGGGGGGGGGGGTCGGTCGGGCTTCGATGGTTCCTGTACCAACTTTCTACACTGCGATAGGTCTAAAGGTCCCCATACACCTTCAGCACTCTCAAAGCCCACAACAGGCAGCGGAGTTTCGAGTTTTCACAACTGGGCACAACTGATGTATCCAAGCTAATATATTAGGCCAACCACAATGGAGCAATTTGTGAATTTATTAGAGCAACGTGTTTCAGCTCCGATATCATGCGGAGTCTTCGTCAGGAATAACCATATGGCAACAAACAAACATTTAAATACACTCCTCTGCGATGAGCACCGCCCTATGCGCCTCTGGGCTGGAGTAGGCAGGTGTCATATCTCAACTATATTAAAACACACTAAGCACATGTTCACAGTGTAATTTTTTAAGACAAGAACAGCTGTTGTTGGTGATGAAAAAAAACAAAACGTCCGTTCTTGCCTTAAAATAATACACTGCATTGAACTTTATGGGGAACAAAGTTGTTGACACACTGTATTGAACGGCCATTGCAATATATATATATATATATATATATATATATATATATATATATTCTGTTAAAGTGACTGAACAGTATTTACAGTATTAATAAATAACCACTAATGGATAAGAGCCATAAATGTACAGCTGCATTCTTAGAGTACACGTCTGTTAAGTGCCCTTCCTTTCCACTTTCTAGAACATAACAATTGTAAAGATGACCATGACTGCCCACTTTGTGAATCTAGTTTTCCAAGTCAGGAAATCTTAGCAGAACATCTTCAAACTTTGCATCAGAAGCCGAGTGAAGAGAAAGAATTCAAATGCAGAAACTGTGGGAAGAAGTTTCCAGTAAAACAGGCGCTCCAACGCCAGTACGTAGATGAAATTTGTTTTTGCTCTTTAATGTAATCTGCCTATTTCAGTTGTCCCATAAACATCCAATATGCTAAATGAGGGTGGAATTGTAACAAATACCGACTATCTATAACAAAAATGAAAAAAAAAAATTAAATTTGCATGTTGTTTCATGGTGTTATGTGGGTTATTTTGGATTGGATGACAGTTTTTCTTTTAGGCTATGTTCACACAACGTAAAACTACGTCCGTTGTTGCCATAATGGAAGTCAATGGAGAAACGGATCAAAACGGATGCACACAAAAAACTGTCAAACAGCAAAACTACTGGCTTTCCCAAAGCAACCAATGAGATTGATGTGATTGGTTGCTGTAGGGACAGTTTTTATTTATTCCCCCCCCAGTATGTTCTATTGTCACTATAGCCCGAATATATCAATGTGTGTAAAATAAAAACTGGTGCAAACTGCCGAAAGCTTCCATCCGTCTTGTTGAATAGACGGACGCTAATAATGATTGTGATCATTGTTACCAGCCGCATACTTGACAAAGACTCCAGTGGGGTTGAAACATTAATTTTTTTCTTGGATGCTCAATAAGGATTGAAGACTATCTCTAGTGGGTGCTGTTGGACTCCATAATTTACAGCTTATTACCAGCCATCTATGCAAGGCTGGGTCACACTACATTTTTGCAATGTGTTTTTTTTTTTTCAAAAACGGATAGAAAAATGAAAGGAAAAACGGCTGCAATTGTGTGCATTCGTTTTGATCCGTTTCTCCATTGACTTCCATTAAAAAAACTGTTTTTGTGCACATAAAAAAAGGACGTGTTTTGATTATATATATATATATATATATATATATATATATATATATATAATGGAGAAACGCATGCATTCATTTTTCCATCTGTTTTTTCATCTTTTTTGTTGTTGTTGCAAAAATAGATGGAAAAAAAAGTAGTGTGAACCCAGCCTTACAAGACGGCTGATTTTCCTGAAGTGGGAACATAGCCTAAAAATGTTATTCTTTAATTTACACATTACACTTCTAGCTTTTCCTTTATTCACTCCTCTACTGTATACCTAATGCATTTATTGTATCTCTCTTACCGGTTTACTCCCTATTGTATCTTTCTAATCGGTTTACTCTCTATTGTATTTTTCTTATCAGTTTACTCCCTTCCTCCCTTTTCAGTCTTTGGGTCTTTACATATTACTGTAATGTTTTCAAATATTTTAATGTATCCATAGACATTAGATTTTGTCAGCTGACACTTATCCTATGTCTATGGCCATCTTTATTTCTGTTTTTTATTTTTTAAATATGTTTTCCTTTCTTATTCCTTCTGTTTCTAAAAGAGGAAATTATGACATGCAGCCAACTAGCCATATATATATACACAGGCCTCTCATCATATATAGGTCAAGCATTCTCGAACGTTCTCTGCTATGTACGCAAACAGCCCTTGGGCATAGAATGAGGCTTTAGTATAGAGGACAGGATATGTTTTGTCGATAGATCTCCTTGTAATCCTTTATTAATGCAAAAAAGCAGCATCTGGATTTGATTTAAACGTGCACCCCACCCTGACTAATGCAAATGGGACAACAATTTAAGGAATTATAAGGCTCTTTTGCACATTCCTTTTTATTGGAAGGGTAGCCCAATGATCACGGGATCTGTCACAGGATGCTCGGTCCTCCTGAAATCAGCTAATATAATATATAAGCTAAAATATAGGCTTCTAGAGAAATTACCATAGTATCCTCATAATGCATGGACATACCTGGTCCTCCAGATCAAGAGCTGCTCTTTATTAGCCCCTTTCCATTTTAGTTAATAGATGAGAATACTGAACATAGAACCCCACAATTAATCCAAATGTACCACTAGGTAGATCGCTTTGTGTTTTCTACATGAACAGACCGGTGCCGGGGCTGGGATGCTGGTGCCGCGGTCCCTTTTTTGAACCACCGCCCAGTTCCCCCACACAACATTTGTCTATTCCCGAACACATGAAGCACTGGAGGAGGGCCCGCCGGCCCCCAGTGTGACGACGTCCTCTCCCCTCTGTGATGTGGCTCCATTCATTCTAATGGAGCCGTGTCACAGAGGGGAGGGGCTTCGTCACGCTGGCGGCCAATGCTTCATGCTGATCCGGTACTCGGGAATAGCCCCGCGCCATGCGCGGGAAACAGGCAGCTGTTCTAAAAAAAGGGACTGCAGCACCAGCATCCCCACCCTGCACCGGTCTGTTCATGTAGAAAACACAAAGCGATGTACCTGGTTGTACATTGACTTTAAAGTAGCCTTCTATTTTAGATAACCTCTTTGGGCTTTGTCATAGCAAATTTAGTTATCTATAGGAGACAACTGTAATAAAAAGTGCCATGAACAGCCCACGCTAGTGCAGTCATCTCACCTATTTACTGTATATGCTGGTTCCTATCAAATGAGATAAAGAAAATGCAAAATGTTTTCCTTTCTAGATAAGGAAGTCAAAAAGTTTAGTGCATTACTATACAAGTTTAGTGCTATACAAGTTAATGCATTACTATACAAGTTTTGTGCATTACTGTATACAAAAAACATAAGCATTTCCACTTAACCTATAAATATACAATAGTTTCGAGTGTTTATATTGCCTTTTCCATCATAGAAAGCGATCCCATAACCCTAGGACATACTGTATCACCACATTCTGATTGGCTGAGGTCTTACTGCTCAAATCTCCACCGATTCTGTAAAGCGAGGGTCTTCTACAGTTCATTCTTGCAGCTCTTTCATTCCGAGGATCAGTGGGGGTCATCAAGTAATTGCATATCCTAGAAATAGGCCTTCAATTTCTTTTTTCAAGGGTCAAAATTTTATATGGTATTTGTGTGAGAGTTGCAAGTAAGATCAATAAACAGCGTTACGCTGTTATGTTCTAGACTCTAAACTGTTCTCTTTTCTTTAGTGTACTTCAGTGCTCAGAAAGTATCATCTCCGGAGACACATCAGGGAGTTATCAGTGTTCCGTTTGCAATACCTTCTTCGGCTCAGCGTTGAGGTTTTGTGTTTGAATTACTGAACCGCTGTCTAATTTCTGGCTTCCCTTTTTGCATGCCTGCTTTCAAGCTTCCTCTTGTTCTTTTTTGACATCTAACCAAGAAAAGGAAGTTCCTCCTTACCTCCTATTTAGGTAATGCACGTGTTAACTTGTGTTCATACTATAAGGCCGCGGTCTGTAACCTGTGGCTCTGTGGCTGTTGCGAAACAACCATACTCACCGTGCCAGGAGTTGTGGTTTCATAACAGTGGAAGGGCCGCATGTTGTAGACCACTGCCGTGAGGCATGCTCGATTTTAAAGTGTGCAGATTCACCCGATTTTTCATGTTCTTTATCGTTAATCGTTTTCTTTATTGCAGCTTTGATCAACACAGAGAAGCCTGCAAGGGAGATGTTAGATTTATATGCAAGTCTGATAGTTGTGGGAAGAAATTTAGAAGCAAAGATGCCCTGAAAAAGCACAAAGAAAACGTACATGGTATGTTCTGGAAATAATTAAGCAAGGTAGCTACTTGTTCAGACAGTCTGTTTTTAAATTTATGTATTCAAAGGAAAAATGAAAAAATAATTAAAGGGGCAGTGGGCAAAAAAGTCACCTGTACCGGCAGCCGCGCAGAGCTGCATCCCGCTCATGGACCCTGTCGGCTGCTTTCTGAGCTCCCCTCGGGCTACATCACAACCCGGCTAACGGATGTCGCGCTCAGCCAGTCAGTGATTGGGCGGGACACTGCTGCAGTCATTGATTGGCTAAAAGGTGGGCTAAATCCCACCCGTCTGTGGCGTCAGGCCCGGGCCCTGATGTACCCAGAACCCGGGAGAAGATGACAGCCAGCAGGGTTTGGGAGCTCTGTGATGTGAAGCTCCAGGAGAGGTAAGCATTTTGACTTATTTATTTTCCCTCTTGCCCGTAATAAATTTTTGGACCATGGATGAAGCATACTTACCTGGCTGCGTTCCAGCATCAATCACTTCTTGTTCTCTTTTGCAGCACTGAAGACAATGCTTAGGGTCCCTGGGAAGCTGGGACACCAGGTCAATCACGCTTAGTGCCAGAATCCCCCTCTTGCTGAGAAATGTTAAACTTAAATGGAAACTGTCAGCTATAATTCATGTTCCAAACTGCTGACATTGTTATTTACCTATTAGGACACATGATATCTTTCATATCTCCATCAGTGCTCCCAGAATGTAAAAAATCTTTTATTCTATAGGATGAAGAGTCAAAGAGACTTTCTCAACCTCCTGAAGTGCAAAAAGTTGTAACACTTTCTTACTAGAGATGGTCGAACAGGGCCGAGGTTCACGTTCGTACGAACCCATACCATTGGCATTTGACTCCTGCTGCCTTCCCGTTCCAGGGGAAAGGTGGAGACAGCCTGAGTATCGCCTGGAAAACAGGAATACAGCCAATTAACTAGGCTGTATCCCTGTTTTCCAGACGGTACTCGGGCTCTCTCCACCTTCCCCACGGAACGGGAAGGCAGCGGGTATCCAATGCCGATGGTTCGGGTTCGTACGAACGTGAACCTCGGCCCTGTTCGATCATCTCTACGTCTTACTCCCACCTCTCATACCTGATACTGCTTGAGTCTCAGCTTCCAGGTGTCAATCAAGCAAGGGGGGGGAGACATTTTAGCTTGCAGCAGATCGGGAGCTTGGAAAAGCTGGAATTATCAAACATGGTGTAAATTGAAACAGGCTCAGTTGCCCCTAGCAACCAATCAGATTCCACCTTTCATTCCTCATAGACTCTTTGGAAAATGAGAGGTGAAATCTGATTGGTTGCTAGGGGCAACCATGCTTCACGGTTGTCCATTATGGCTTCACGTTAAAAATCGCTTCGTCTAATAGGACCCTGAACACACTGTCTCAAAACACCTTCTAAATCTCTGCTTTCTATACTTTTAGCTCTAACAAGGGCTTTTAGGGATCCTTCCCTACCTAACTTCACCTAAAAGCTTTCTCTCCCTGGTAAACAGTCTGTCCCTCTCTAGCTCCAACCTCTCTAGCAAGTGACACAAATCTGAAATTCACTATTCTTATACTCAAAAGGTGACGTAGTTTAGCCAGCCAATCACAGTTAATGCTTTTTTTTTTTTTAACGTCTTGCCTATTCCTAGTGCCTTTCCCTCCCCCCTGCATGTTTATTTACTGGAAAAGCGCCAGGGGTGGGTGGGAGGGTGAATCAAATTTTTAGGCCATTTTTGTTCGAATATTCGAACAAAAACAAATAGCTCGAATAGCGTACTATTCTATCAAATAGCTATTCGACCAAATACTATTTGCTCATCACTAGTTAAAACAGTAGGCACTGACTGGACACACCATCAGACATTTAACTTCACAGAATCCAGAATTCCTGCTGTCTACAAATGACGGATAGACTGTTGTCCTGCGATAACCAGACCGCTTAACAATAGGAGTATGAGAGTACAGGTTCACATGATTGGGACAGAGAAAGGCCTTCTTCTACACAACAGACTTTCCTTTACCCGGCACACATCAGAGGCTTGTCTAGCAGATGTGCCTGACAAGATTTTTTTTTTTTTTTGTCGAGTAATAGCTGTAAATTCTTGACGCCATTTGCAAATTCCAGCACGCATTGGTTACCATTGCGGTCACCATCTGGAGCCTGACACATAAATTCCTAGTCACCTCCCTACTGTTCATGATATTACCACGAAATCCTTGTTTCCCTTCTTGTTATGTCCTACAATTTTTCTACCGTATTGTCCATTTTTTACCAGTAGCTTTTACCCGGTATAAGTACAAAAATATGTATTGGTTTACTTGTGTCCTTAGGTATACTTGGTAATATCAAGCATAAGTGAGAGAGAGGACTCCAGGTCACTTGGGAGTTGGGAAGAAGTTATCATTTCTGCTGTCAGATGATTCTTTTATGCCTTAAGGCCCTATTACACTGAGCGGTTATAGTTTAAAAAGTCGCCATAACGACCGAAAATGAACAATTATCTACCCGTGTAATAACACCCAACGATGAAGGAGGAAAAATCGTGAATCCATGTCTTTCAACATGTTGAAAAATTACCCTTGGTAGTTCGCCGATCGTTCGCAAATCTGTTCGTCTAATAAGTCGTTCACAGACAAAACATGCTGTGTGGGTCGTCCTGAGTAACGATTAATGATCGTAAAAATTATTGTTTATAACAGCAATCAATGAATGTAAAAACATCAGAACTGTTCGCTACTAAATCGCTAGTTATCACTATTGACGGATCGTTATAGCGAATCTTTTACATGATAATCGCTACGTGTAATAGGGCCTTTAGGCTACATTCACACGTCCATAGTGAAGCCAACGGCCATGGACAGCACTACAAATCTCGCCACTTCATTAGCATAGCAATCCCTGGCGCAAATTACGGTCCGCGTTACAGCAGGTCCTATTTCTTTAAAGCACCCATTGCGGTCCTGTACAAAATGGATGTGTGAACGGGGCCATTGAATAACATGGTCCTATGATGTGTGAACAGTGTCGGACTGGCCCACCAAAAGACTGGAGAATCCTCCGGTGGCCCCCCAGCTAGAACCTGCACTAACAATGACTGACATGTTGTTTCTCACTGGTTCTTCAGAGGATCGTTTCCTCTGGTGGGCCCCAGATACCCCAGTCTGACACTGTGTGTAAATGTGGCCTAACTATTCACTTTAAAGGGGTTATCCAGCGCTACAAAAACATGGCCACTTTTCCCCCTCTCTTGTCTCCAGTTCAGGTGTGGTTTTCAATTAAGCTCCATTTACTTCAATGGAACTTTGTTTCAAAAACCCCACCGAATCTTGAGACAACAGTAGGGGGAAAGTGGCCATGTTTTTGTAGCGCTGGATAACCCCTTTAAATGTATTTTTTAAAAAAAAGGAAAAAGGCGTCCCCCTTTTTTTAAAAAAAAAAGACTTCTGTTATTAAAGATTTCAATGCAATGCATTGACGTCTATGGAATGATGGATGTACAATGCACACAGTGTATAAAATAACGGATGTTGTCTTCACGGACGTCAAAATAATGATCATGACAATTATTTTTGGACATCTTTTGCAAACAGCTGTTTTTTTTTTTTTAGTTGTTTACACACAGTTTTTCTTTTTTCACCGTCATTTGACCGTTTTTACTAATAAATTCAATGGACTTTTCAATTAAATACACACCCAAAGGCCAATCAGTCCACCTGAACTAGAATAATGTACCAGCAGCCGCCATTGCACTGACAGGCGGCCAAACAGCGAAATGACGGACGTCACTTTTTATTTTCAAAAACGTAGAGAGGAAAAAAAAACGTTGTGTAAACATAGCCTAGAAGTACATTGATAGACTAGTATTTATGTTTTCTTATGAAGTAAAGTATTTTTTGTGGTTCATTTGGTTTCAGTAGCCAGATGGATCAGAAAAGAGAGGTGACACTTGATACTCTCTGAAAATCTTTGCAAGCTTGAAACCGGAAAATCAGCCAATCCAGCAGTTCTGCTAACTGAAAAGCAGCTAAGAAAAATAATCAGATGTTCCTCGGAATCCCGTAGCATGTGGCTGCTTTCCTGTAGGAGAAATAGCGCTTTGTCAACTGATCATGTTATGGCATCTGCAAATGTTTTGAAAGTAGGAAACGTTGATAGGAATAGTGGCACTTCATACATGTCTGGTCATACTCCTTTATTTGTAAAGCGCTTAAGAACTGGCGGAATGTAATCACTAACAATAAGATTATAATAACGCAAGGCAGCTACAAAAGTGTTTGTTTAAAAAAAAAAAAAAAGTAATAATAATAAATATATATAGATAAATATATATATAAAAAAATCTAAAAAAAAAAAAATTTATATATATATATATATATATAAATATATATATATACTCTTATAGCTGTTTCCCACAGTAGTTCTATCACTCTTTTTCTCTCACTTACGGTGTATTCTTCTTCTTTGCTAGGGAATTCTAAGAAGAGGTTGATGTGCACAGTCTGTAACAAAAAATGCTCGTCCTCAGTTAATCTTCAAGAGCATCGTAAGGTAAGAAAGTATTACCAAATGTAACTCGGGAATGTGTCAGGTCAACATTTTATTAAAGTTCACAATTTACGTTCAAGAATTTAAAGGTTTCTGAAAGTTATATAGATTTGTAATTTACTTCTATTTAAAAATCTCAAGTCTCCCCATACTTATCAGCTGCTGTATGTCCCGCAGGAAGTGGTGTTTTCTTTTCAGTCTGACACGGTGCTCTCTGCTGACACCTCTGTCCATGTCAGGAACTGTCCAGAGCAGGAGAGGTTTTTCTATGGGAATTTTCTGTTGATCTGGACAGAGGTGACGAGAGCACTAAAAACCTGAAAGAATACACCACTTCCTGCAAGACATACAGCAGCTGATAAGTACTGGAATACTGGAGATTTTTAAATAAAATAAATTATAAATCTTTTTTGCTTTCTAAAACCAGTTGATTTGTAAGAAAAAGATTTTTTGCCAGAGTACCCCTTTAAGCAGAGAAAAAATTTTAACGGCATTGCATGAGATCCAAAAAAATAATGCCTGTCTCAATCTGGAAACAGCACCACTGTTATCCATTGCCTCTGTCAGGTATTACAGTCCAGCCCTATTCATCTTAAAGGAGAAGTCCTGCGAAAATTTTTATTATAGTTTTGTATTGCCCCCCAAAAGTTATACAAACTACCAATATACACTTATTATGGGAAATGCTTATAAAGAGCTTTTTTCCCTGCACTTACTATTGCATCAAGGCCTCACTTCCTGGATAACATGGTGGTGATGTCACTTCCTGGATAACATGGTGGTGATGTCACTTCCTGGATAACATGGTGATGTCACGACCCGACTCCCAGAGCTGTGTGCGCTGTGGCTGCTGGAGAGAATGATGGCAGAGGGACACTGAACATCCCTCTGCCATCATCCTCTCCAGCAGCCACAGCCCGCACAGCTCTGGGAGTCGGGTCGTGACATCACCATGTTATCCAGGAAGTGACATCCCCATGTTATCCAGGAAGTGACATCGCCATGTTTATCCAGGAAGTGACATCGCCATGTTATCCAGGAAGTGACATCACCATGTTATCCAGGAAGTGAAGCCTTGATGCAGTAGTAAGTGCAGGGGAAAAAGCACTTTATAAGCATTTCCCGTAATAAGTGTATATTTGTAATTTGTATAACTTTTGGGGGCCAATACAATACTTTAATAAAAATTTTCGCTGGACTTCTCCTTTAAGGACATCCTTGGTGTAGAATAATTGTCTGCATTTCAGCACACAACTACATTGTGGCTATGTTGCTCACGCCCAGTAGAAAATGCTACCATATAACACCCACATTTATTTTCCCTCTCCTTGTCTTTTCTGTGGTCCCAGACATCACACATCATTTACTGTTAATATCCCCTCTGCTCCCTGACTTATCCCCTCTGCTCCCTGACTCTCTGCCTCCATCTCTGTTTCAAGAGGGATCTTGTTTCACATGCTGGACATGAAGGAATACAGAGTCAGCGAGGAGAGGAACAGCAGACAGGTCTCTGTTGCAGATCTGTGTTGTGCATGAAACACCAAGTAGTTAAAACACAACCTTACACCTTGTTAAGTCCCAGTGCAGAGCTAGGCAAGGAAATAAATAACTATTTCAGAGCAATGGTTGTATCTTCTGGTGAGTATTCAGACACTAAGGCTGGGTTCACACTATGTTTTTGCAATCTGTTTTTTTGTGTGCATCCGTTTTGATTCGTTTTTTTTCTATTGACTTCCATTTAAAAAAAAAAAAAAAAAAAACGGATCAAAACAGTTTTTTCAACGGACACAAACGTAGCTGACCCTACTTTTGTGTCCGTTAAAAAAAACGGATCCGTTTTGTTTTGTTTTTTTACAATTGAAGTCAACGAAAAAACTAATCAAAACGGGTGCACACAAATTCATCCGTTTTTTTCATCCGTTTTTTGAAAAACTGTGTGCATCAGTTTTGATCCGTTTTTCCATTTACTTCCATTATAAAGAAAAAAAGCAGATCAAAATGGATCCTTTTTTTTGCGTACACAAAAACGTGGTCGACCTAATTTGTGTCCATTAAAAAAAAAACTGATCCATTTTGATCAGTTTTTTTTTTTTTTTTAATAATGGAAGTCAATGGAAAAATGGATCAAAACGGATGCACTCAGTTGCACCAATTTTTTTCATCAGTTTTTCATCCGTTTTTTGCAAAAAATGGATTGCAAAAATGTAGTGTGAACCCAGCCTTACTTCTAACTAGACATGAGCAAAGCAGCCTGAAATTCGTTTCAGGAGCTTTGCAAATTTTTGGTCAAACTTGGATTACAGAAGGGGGAATTTGTTAAAGCGTGTTGTTGTAAAAGTGTCAAAAATCCCAATTTTAAAAAAAATGTCAATCAATCATCCAATTTCCGCCATTCCTCTCCTTTTTGTCTCTATATCCCTCTGTTAGTCTCTCCCTGCTCTGCTGTAACTGCCTGCTGCCATCCTGCTCTCTCCTCCACACACAGCTGACTTGCCGCCACCATTACTGAACCATTAGAGGGGGAGGTGCTAACATCACAGAGGGGCCTGTAGCTGATTGGACAGGCGCTAGGGATTATGGTTATTCCCTTTCTCCCACCCAGTGATGCTCCAGCTATTTAGTTTTTTTGCATATTTCCTTAACAAATCGGTAGGAATTCACTTCGCTCATCTCTACTTTTAACGTACCCAAAAATATTGTCAACCATTTTTTTGTGTACGCAAAAAAAATGCATCCGTTTTGTTCCTTTTTTTTTTTATGGGAAAACAGATTGCACACAATTACATCCATTTCTTCATCATTTTTTTTTTTTTATAAACGTATATGCTAAAACGCAGTGTGAACCCAACCTAACACATATATTATAACAGAGAATTGCAGTAATATAAGCCATGTTGTTAGAAAATGCACAGAAATATTAGACGAGTAACATGAGATAAATGGCGATTTAATAACCTGACTGTACTGGTTTCCGGAAACGTCTAAATCAATGCTTTGCTATAGGGAATGTTTACAATACGGTTCTTTACCACCGTTAATTAAACTTGGCTTTAGGACCTTGTGCACATTAAGGTTTCCAGGTAGGGAAGAGACTGATTAGACTTGGAGATGTTTCTAAATCATTCCACACGTGGGCTGGATGTCATCCTTCATTGTCAGCTGTTACAGAGCCGTCACCTGAGCAGTGACATGACAGTGGACATGGGGTCTAATCAATGACTTTCCCTCTTAACCCTTTCACCGCCAGTGACACAAGCTAAAAAGCATTTTAGGAACACGGACATTTTTCCTTTGATTTTATCCTTGGAATTAAAGCTAGAAAGCTAGCCGAGGCTGACTGACTTACTTTTTTTTTTTTTTTCTTCCTTGCATTTTAATGGCACTCATGGGAGAAAGGGAAATCCCAATGAGGTCATTACTGGGATTTTCTGTTTAACGTCTTTGACATTCAGGTCTATCATGTATCCTACAAAAACATGTTACTAGAATCACAGCAATCAAACCTAATGAAAAATACATAAAAGCAATACAACATTAACCAATAATGCTAAGGCAAAATAAGAATTTTCAAATATTTGACTTCATACACATAGACCCCCCCCCCTTCCCCATCAATATATAGTATATGATCAAATGGGCAGTAATAACAGTTTGGTACAAATATCAAATACAGTGGTACCTTGATTTAAGAGTAACTTGGTTTAAGAGCATTTTGGTTTAAGAGCTCACAGTTTTTCAAAATTGTGACTTGGTGTAAGAGCATTGCTTTGGTTTAAGAGCTCCCTGTGCTGGGCAGGACGGAGAGTGGAGGAGGGGCATGGTCTGCATAGCGGGGTCTACAGCTCTGTACTCTGACCCAGGAAGTCTCCCTCACCTTCCAAATCATAGCAGATCCACTTCAGGCTGTGGCTTACATCAGGGGACAGGACTGTGGAGGTAATCTCTCCATAGCTGTAACCCCTCTCTCCCTGGACAGAGAGCGCTGCATGTATGCGCCCACATATACCCTGCTCATTCCTTCATACTCCCTGCAGTCTCTACCAGTCCTTGTGTTTCTCATCCTCTCCATTACTGTACAGTAACTTATAATATCATATTCTGCTGTTTCTGAATGTTTGTTTAATCTGTTTTACATGTTATTCAGAATAATAAACCATTATTTTTGGGGTGTGGAACCAATTGTCTGCATTTCTATGATTTCTTATGGGAAAATTTGCTTTGGTTTTAGAGTGGATTTGGATTACAAGCGCCGTCCCAGAATGAATTATGCTCGTAATCAAAGACACCGCTGTATATGTCATTAATAATACGAACTTTAATAATAATACAAACACATACATATATTACCTTTTAATAGTTTGGATTTAGACAGAATAATGGTACCTTTAACTACAAATATATAGGCAACGCTGGAAATGTACAAACTTGCACATTTTATTGTCAAAATTAAATTTCAGGCTAAAATACAGTACATGGTTAAAGGAATACTAAGTGTAAATCTTTCAGGTGTAATATACTCTTGTTTTATGCCTTGTGCAGAGTCTTAGTGGGAGGTACATCACACTCAGCGGGGGACACAGACTGTATAGTGCCCCTGTGCAATTAAAGTACTTGGATCCCCCCATAATCTAATCATATCCTCACCCTCCTTCTCTATATAAGTGATTACAGTGCAGTTACATCCAGTGACACACAAGGGGTATCTTCTCTGAGCCAAACACAGATGGGGTTGTTCACTTCTTTTTTTTCTTCCCCATCTGTCCTTGAACATCAAGAACACTACCAGCCACAAATGTCTGCAGAATCTGCCTGACAAAAATTTTAGGTTCTCTGCTACAGCAACATCCTCACCTCTAGACAAACTCCCCATCTTTTATGCCCCATACAGTAAAAGGTGCCCCCTTTGTGCCTCCATATAATAGGCCCTTTCTATGTCCCTATATAGTTGTTAGGCCCCCTCCCCACCACCATGTCCCCTCTGTTCCCCATATAGTATGTAGGCCCTCCTCTGTGTCCCAATGAAAATAAACTAACTTAGTTTCCAGTGCAGACAGTGTCTGTGTGAGAAGTTCCTGACGGCCTCTATCAGGCGCACAGCACAGACATTGGGGTCCACTGGAGGATTTTTTGGTGGGCCCTTATGTCTGTGCTGTATATACTGTAGGAGTAAGAAATGTCAGTAACCTTCTGCAGTGTTCCTTCATTTCCCTGTTACGATAACTCGGTTATCTGAAAAAAGTTAATGGCTTGCTCCTTTAAATGAACTTCCTACATGGTTAAAATTAGCATACATGTGAGGCCCAGGGAATTGTTTCCAGAAGTCATGACTCTTTGTAATTTGTGGGAAGTTGTTGTGGAAAAGTTAAGAAACACAGTAAAGAAATGAAAATGCTTAGAGGATTCTTTTCTAGTTTATTTTTTAAACAGATTCATATTTGGTGTGTTTCAGCTACAAACACTAAAACAATTGATCTAAATAATCTAATTGCCTGTAGCAATCAAGTGAAGATAACATTGATTAATGCAGTACATAGGTACTGCACTGATCTTTATGCACAAGTATTGTATTGCTCATAGAAGTCCCATAGGGAGACAATTATAATTTTTTTTTTTTTTTTAAATAATATGTAAAAATTCCTGTCCTATATTAACCCCTAGACGGCCCAGGACGTAGAGTTACGTCATGGAAGTCTGTCACCAGACGACCCTGGACGTAACTCTACGTCCTGGGTGTTTCTCCGGCTATGAAGCAGGTGGGGGCTGGCTGCAATCAGCAGCCGGGACCTCACCGGTAAAGACACGCTGCAGCGATCGCGCTGCCGCGTGTCATTAACCCCTTAAACGACACGATCGCGGCGCGGCCGCGGCGTTTAAGTGTAAGTGACAGGGGAAGTCCCCTGTCACTTACTGATCGGGACCCCCCGCAGTGTGACTGCGGTGGTCCCGATCGTTAAAACGGACCACCGGAGGTCTCTCACCTGCCTCCATGCGGTCCGATCGGCGATCTGCTGCACTGAGCCTGCACAGGCAGGCTCAATGAGCAGATCGCCGATAACACTGATCAATGTTATGCCTATGGCATAGCAATGGTCAGTGTAGAAATCAAAGTAGTGAATGTAAAAGTCCCCCAAAGGGACTTCAAATGTGTAAAAAAAAAAAAAAGTTAAAAACACCAATACACTACCATAAAAACCCTCCCCCAATAAAAGTTTAAATCACCCCCCTTTCCTATCATATAAATAAAACATAGAAAAATAAATAAACATATAATATACCGTAGCGTGCGTAATTGTCAGATCTATTAAAGTATAACAAGCGTCATTGCGAATGGAGAATGGCGTAGACGAAAAGAGGGAAAAAGAGTGCGCAGATTACCGATTTTATGTTACATTATATATATAAAAAAATTCATAAAAAGTGATCAAAACATCCGATCTTCACAAATATTAATAAAAACTAGAGATCATGGCGGAAAAAATGACGCCCCAAACAGCCCCATAGGTGAAAAAATAAAACCCGTTATAAGCGTCACAATAGGGCCATTATATTATTAACTAATTGCCAAAAAAAATATATATAACATTAGAGAATCTGTGTAACCTGCATGTGGTTGTGTTCGGACTGACCTATAGAATAATGGTATCATGTCGCTTTTACCATATAGTGCATTACGTAGACACAGGAACCCCCCAAACGTTACCATATTGCATTCTTTTTTACGATTTCACCTATTTATATCTTCATAAATAATATATTTGGGATTCCATCATACAAGTTATGGTAAAATGAATGACGCCATTACAAAGTACAACTATTCCTGTAACAAATAAGCACTTACATGGCCTGTAGATAGAAAACTGAAAGTGCTAGAGCTCTTAGAAGGGGAGGAGGGAAAAATGAAAGCGCAATGATAAAATTTGCGCGGTCCACTGGGTCATTTTGGGCCTGGTCCTCAAAGGGTTAAAAGTTTAAATCACCCCCATTTTCCTATTTTTTTTTGTTTAAAAAAGGTAAATATAAACAAAAAATATTAAACATATTTAGTATCGCTGCATACAGAATCACCCAAATTTATTACATCCGTGATCTCACACAGTAAACTATATAAGCACATAAACTTGCCATATTGCAAAATTGCTGATTTTTGGTCACATCTAGAGATCCGGCGCAGGCACACTGACTCGGCAGGCCTTCTTCTAGCCTAGTGCTGGATCAGGTCGCAACGGCATATGTGTAAAGGAGAGAGGATGCAGTTGCAGCCAAAGGGAGTCACTATGGTATGCTGGGGGTCAGCAACAGGCGGTTAGAGGCGGTGCAGAGCCAGGCGCGTCACTGCCATTGGGCAGGGGTGGTGCAAGGAGGACACACCACAGAAGCAGAGTTGGATTGGCAACGTCATTGCAGATGCGCCCGGTGGGAGAACAGTGACGCATGCGCAGTGACAGCTTACACAGTGCCGTCGGCCTGGGGGTGGAATAAGAATCCAGGGGGAGCGGAGAGCAACACCACATAGGCGGTGCTGGCCTAGGGCACGAGCACTCTAGGCCCCGCCTCTTTAACATGGCTACACCCCAACAAAGGTTGGATTTTTGGCCTCACCAAAGCAGCACCAGCGTTTTTGAAAACACCACCAGAAAGGATTTCAGTGCAGCTACACAAAGGTATAAGTAGTTTGGGGGGGCTGCACAGTGGGTACAGAGTCGCTTTAAACTCCTGCACTGTAAATGAACATCGCTGCAGCCTGTGCCTGTGTCATCCACGGTGGGTCCCGGCTGTCAGTGATAGCTGGGGACCCGCCGCAACTGTCAGCACTGAAGCCGCACTCTGGTGCTGACAGTTAACCCTATAGATACTGCGGTCGGCACAACCGCAGCAACTATAGGGCTTCAGACAGAGAATTCTCCCTCTACAGAGGGAGAATTCTCTGTCTGGTGACCATCGGGGCACTGCGATGTGGTTGCAGAGTCCTGATGGTAGCCATGGATGCCGGAAGCCTTAAGCTTCTGGTGTCCTGGCTAAAGAGGCTGACGGAGAAGGGAGGGAGGTAATGTTACAGGCTTCTAACAGCGGCAGGGGAGAGAGGGGAGGGGGAAGACCTAGGGACTTCAAAATGACTTGGGCATTGAGGCATTAATGACCCATGGCCTTGAAAGGGTTAATCTGCTCAGCTCCTCCCGCTCTATACCATGCTGCCTGCAGATTGGACTGCATTTGTAATGTTACAGGTGTAGTTTAAACATCTGTGAAAGCTATATTACGGCTCAGAGCAACTTGGAGGTTTACAACAACATCATTTGGTCATGTGCATGAATCCTTACGGAATACTGTAAAATACTCAGAAATATGACATATTGTCATCATGTAACTACCCTGTTAGCTCATAGAAAGTTACATTTTCCCATTTGTAATGAGACCCCTGATTACAAGTGTGTTTTTTTCCAATTGTGCATAGCAAATTGTGGCCTTCACTTGAGTTTCCTGTTTCAGGCCGCAGCGCTGCCAGATGTGGGAACAAAGCTTCAGTAAACGCTATACTCCAAAGTGTTACGTCTCGTTTTATCCAATTTACACTATTTACTTTGACTTAACATCCCTCTTCACTGTGTTATCGGAAGAAGTAAACAGAGCGCTCTGATCTGCAATTGGTATAATTACGCTGCCTTTGATAGGGAAAACGATACACTTTAGTGTTTATTAGGATGGTTTATGTGTCGGTGTCATCAGCTGATTAATGTTTGCTATGGTTAGAAGGTGGTTGTATCTAGTGCCGAAATGTCGTTTTCTTTTCATGCTAATCTATAGGAATTCGCTATTTTCAGTCTTTTTCTATTTGGTTCTGGAAAACCGAGATAAGGGAACACGTAATAAGATTATACAGTATAAATTTAACAGGTTGAAGAATTGCAGTAGCAAACCTACATGTAAGCTTGTAAATATCGCAATGCTAGGTTTATAGTAATTAAATTAGTTAAAAACCAATCCTATATCCTTAGGTCTCTTGTACACAGATTTTTTACCCCATTTATTTCCCCTTCTTAAAAGGTAAAAAAAAAAACCTGATTATAATTTTTTTTATAAGTGTATCTGGTGGCATTTCTTTTCTTTTAAATTTGCAGCATGTTTTTTTTTTTGTAATTTTTAAAGTTAAATTTAGAAGCCTTAGAGTCTTATTACGCGGGCTGACTATGGCCCAACCATTTTAGTAAATGGGCACCGATTGCTAGATCGGTGCTCATTTACTGGACCTGTTATGCTGCGTTTACACGTAATGATTATCGTGCGAATTTGCACGATAACGATTGAATTCGAACGATAATCGTACGTGTAAACGCAGCGAACGATCAAACGACTAGCGAGAAATCGTTCATTTTGATCATGTTCTTAAATCGTCGTTGATTGGTCGCAAAAAATTCGCAGATTGTTCCGTGTGAACAGTTGTTCACCGATTTAACCAATGTGTGAGATAGGCTTAAGCAATCGCAAAACGAATTTTCCATATGATATATCGTACCGTCTAAACACTGATCGTTATGAAAAAAAAAAACGTTACTCCGACATCGTTAATCGTACGATCGGGCCAATTATCGTTTCGTGTAAACGCAGCATTAGGGTCCTATTACACGGGCTGACTATGGCCCGATCATTTTAGTAAACGAGCGCTGATCTGCTAGATCGGAGCTCGTTTACTGGACCTATTATGGTGCGTTTACATGGAACGATTTATTATCGTTCGAATTTTCACGATAACGATCGCATTTGAGCGGTAATCGGCTTGTGTAAACACTGATCGTTATAAAAAACACATTGTTACTTCTAAATCGTTAATGGTTCGATTGGCCGAATTATCTCTCTGTGTAAAAGGACCATTAGCCTGATAATTGGGCAGTAAGGGCTGCAAGGACATCGTTTGCGGAATGAAAATTCTGCTGCGAGCATGTAAACCTATTCAAACTGAGTGTCTGGAATTGCATCAGATTTTACTGCGGAACTAGAAGCGTAAAAACCGCTGTGAATTCCGTTATGTGTGAGTCCACCCTTCAAATGAATAAAAATGAAAAAAATTAAAATAAATAAATCACAATGTGAATCTATCCTAAATAGCTACCGTACGTTCCTGTGTGATCCCTACATGACCAAGGTGGATTTTTACCAAACTATAAATGTTCCCACTAAACATTGCAAACAGAAATCTTCAGGACCTGACACAGGAAGCCCATTGAGAAGTAGGCTGGGTTCACACTACGCTTTTGCAATTCGTTTTTATCCGGATGCATTTGTGTGCATCCGTTTTGATCAGTTTTTCCATTGATTTCCATTATCAAAAAAACGGATGCACACAAATGCATCAGCCTTAGTATTTTTGTAATATAATGAACTATGTTTATTTATTTATTTCTCATGAAGCCATATTACGCCTTTTAACGTATAGATTCATCCTTTATTCTGTATTCTGTTTTTTCACATTCTGCAAGAAGAAGCCATGTGAGAATTCAGATTATAGCTAGGAAGGAATCTCCAGCGCTTAATACATGCAGTGTGAGAACAATCACATTTTTAACATCATTTTGCAGGTTCATGAGATCTATGAGTGTCAGGACTGTGACAAGAAATTCATATCGGCTAACCAGCTAAGACGGCACATGATAACTCATTCAGGTAAAATCACCCTTCCCCCTTGTGCATCTATTTACACGAATAGTACAGTGAAATATTGTACACGAATAGTACAGTGAAATATTGTATTGTCTATACGCACTGACATGTACACTAGCACACTATAAAGCAGGCGTAGGAAACCTTGGCTCTCCAGCTGTTGCAAAACTACAACTCTCATCATGCCTGGACAGCCAAAGCTTTAGCTTTGGCTGTCCAGGCATGATGGGAGTTGTAGTTTTGTAACAGCTGGAGAGCCAAGGTTCCCTGCCTTATAGAGTGCTAGTGTACATGTCAGTGCGTATAGACAATACAATATTTCACTGTACTATTCGTGTCCATATTTTGGAAGAAATCATTGTATTATCAATAAAATGCATTGCACATCTTCCTACTTAAGGCTTCTTTGAAGTCGTTCTTTTGATTTAAGCTAGTTAATGCGATATCGGTTTGGAAAGATTATTGGGAAGAATGTGGCGGTGTCTCGCTATTTCATCCACTATGAACCATTGTGTTATAGAGGGCATTAGATGCTTTTCGAATTGGTTAATCTTAATTGGACTGACTTAAATTCAGTACTCTCTCCGGAGCAGACTGTTTGCCTTTCATCTTCTTAAACGTACAACAGATTGACATGTCGCCAATCATTTCCCCCTGCAGAGAAGCGCCCATACACCTGCGAGGTTTGCTGTAAGTCCTTCAAACGGCTGGATCAAGTGACCGCACACAAAATAATCCACAGCGAGGACAAACCATACCAGTGCAAACTCTGCGGGAAAGGATTCGCCCATAGGAACGTTTACAAGAATCACAAAAAGGTAAATAACTCAATCATTTACAGTCTTTGATGCCGAATGGTAAAATGCTGAAAAATAAAAATCAAAAAAGTTCAAAAGGAGATAATAGATCACATGTGTCATAAAACACTAAAGTATCAGGGCTTAACAACTTTGCCAAACAAAAAACAATAAACAGAACACTAAAATTGCTTTAATGTATAGGAAAAATAAATGGGGTTTTTGTTTTGGCATTCGTGTACTTATCCAATGAGAGGTTTTCATTAAGCATTATGCACATGGCTACATTGCAGTTCCAATTTCTGAGGACTCTCATTCTAGTGCTTGTGGCCTTGTATAGTCTACCCCTGCATTTTCTGGGTTCAGATTGTTTTATTTTATTTTTTTTAGTCCATTTTTTCATCCATTTTTTTGCAAAAATATGGATAAAAACAGATGAAATATTCTGGGCTACCCTAAGGCCATATTATTAGAGATGAGCGAACCAGGTTCGGGTTCGAGTCGATCCGAACCCGAACGTTCGGTATTTGATTAGCGGTGGCTGCTTGGATAAAGCTCTAAGGTTGTCTGGAAAACATGGATACAGCCAATGACTATATCCATGATTTCCATATAGCCTTAGGGCTTTATCCAACTTCAGCAACCACCGCTAATCAAATGCCGAAAGATCGGGTTCGGATCGACTCGAGCATGCTCCAGGTTCGCTCATCTCTACATATTATCTTTCTGCCTTTTGTCATATAACAGATGTTGGCTATGTTCACACAATGTTTTTTCAGCTCCGTTTAAAATGACGTCCGTTATTTTAAGGCTAAAATAACGGACATCATTTAGCAGCCTTGCCTCCCCTGCAATAACTGATGTTTGCGCATTATTCTAGTTTGGTAAGGGTTAGAGATGAGCGAATCTGGAGCATGCTGGAGTCCATTCGAACCCGAACTTTCGGCATTTGATTAGCGGTGGCTGCTGAAGTTGGATAAAGCCTTAAGGCTATGTGGAAAACATGGATATAGTCATTGGCTGTATCCATGTTTAGCAGCCCCAGCTAATCAAATACCGAACGTTCGGGTTCGGATCGACTCGAACCCGAACCCGGTTCGCTCATCTCTAGTAAGGTTCCATTTACACAGAAAGATTATCTGACAGATTATCTGCCAAAGATTTGAAGCCAAAGCCAGAAACAGACTATAAGCAGAGATCAGGTCATAAAAGAAAGCCTGAGATTTCTCCTCTTTTTAAATCCATTCCTGATAATCTTTCTGTTGTAGCCTGGGTGACGTAGACAGGGGGTATTAGGGTAGCAGTCCAAGCGCAATTTAAGGTAGCAGTCCAGGTTTTATTTCTTAAAACTTAAAGCGTAACTGTCATTTCAGGGTCATTTTTCTGAAAACATTAAATATCAACAGTACAAGCGATTTTAAGAAACTCTGTAATAGGTTTTATGTATTAAGGTTACAAACCCACTTGGCGGGTCTGCAGCGTATTGGCGGGTCCCCTCGCTGCGTATTTGCAGCGAGACTCGCTGTAGATCTCGGCCCTATACTTTTAATGGCAGACAAACACGCAGCAGGGATGTACATCCCTGCTGCGAGTTTGTCTGCAGCCCACCCCATTAACCCCCCTGCCGCCGGAGCTGATACTTCACCTGATCCCGGCTCCGGCGGTTCCCAATGTCTTCAGCAAGCCAGAGCAGGAACCAGGTGAAGTATATGCTCCAGCCAGCCGCCCGCAGCCCCTTTAACACCTCCCGCAGCCCCGGCCGCCCGATCGTCCGCCCGCAGCACCGATCGCACGCCCCCCCCAATCGCCCCCCTGCAGCCCCGGCAGCACCGATCGCCCCCCTGCAGCCCCCATCAGGGGGGGCGTGCGAGCGATCGGTGCTGCAAGGGGGCGATTGGGGGGAGGCGTGCGATCGGTGCTGCGGGGGGGGGGGGGGGGGGGGGGGTTTTGCAATCGGCGGCCGGGGCTGTGGGAGGTGTTAAAGGGGCTGTGGGCGGCTGGCTGGAGCATATACTTCACCTGGTCCCCGCTCTGGCTTGCTGAAGACATCGGGAACCGCCGGAGCCGGGATCAGGTGAAGTATCAGCTCCGGCGGCTGGAGGGTTAATGGGGTGGGCTGCAGACAAACTCGCAGCAGGGATGTACATCCCTGCTGCGTGTTTGTCTGCCATTAAAAGTATAGGGCCGAGATCTGCAGCGAGGGGACTCGCTGCAGACCCGCCAAGTGGGTTTGTAGCCTAAGGGTATAAACACACACACCGTATACGCAGCGTATTTACTGCTGCGATACGCAGCAAATACGCAACAAATACGCAGCAGATTAGATCTAAATAACTGAACACAGCATCAAATCTGCACCATCAAATCTGCTGTGTATTTGCTGCGTATACGGTGTGTGTGTTTGTACCCTTAAAGAGTTTCCTTCTGGACTGAAAAAGCAATCTCCCAGCCTCCCCCCTCACATCAAATGAAGCAGGATTTCTGTGTCCATTATGTGGCTATGGAGAGGGGAAGGGCTGTTAGGAGTGACTGAGCACGGAGGATTTCTGCACAGCACAACACCCTGCAATCTTCTCTCAGTAAGTTCATAGATAAGCACTGACCTTTCTGACCCCAGAATCCTGCGTTTTAGGCAGTAGTGGATTATAATAGGGGCGCTTCGGGCGGCAGCCCGGGGCCCATGACCACCCAAAAAGACTTATACTTTCAGCGGTGTACTGTCTCCTGGCTACACTTCCACCATGATTTGCAAAAAAATCACTGTTTTTTTTATGGCAATTTTGCACAAATCAGGACATCATGACATTATCTGTCCTGTACTATGAACGCCAGGCTAGTGCTGCCATAGTTACAGTGGGGTGGGGGGGGGGGGCAGGCTTGGTAAACAGCCCCGGGCCTATGGTAAAGTTAATCCACCCCTGGTTTTAGGTGCCCAGACAGTCTACAAACAGCTGACCTTCAGGTCACCTCTTCCTGCTCCCTCATCTCCCTCAGCCCCTCCCCCCTTCATAGGCTTACAAATAGGCTTTGCAAAAAATTCGCAGATCGTTCCATGTGAACAGTCGTTTGCCGATTTAACCAATGTGTGAGATAGGCTTTAAGCGATCGCAAAACGAATTTCCGTATGATATATCGTACCGTCTAAACGCTGATGGTTATGAAAAAAAAATCGCTACTCCGACATCGTTAATTGTACGATCGGGCGAATTATCGTTCCGTGTAAACGTAGCATTAAGGGTACAAACACACACGGCATATACGCTGCGTATTTACTGCTGCGATACGCAGCAGATACGCAGCAGATTAGATCTAAATAACTGAACACAGTATCAAATCTGCTGCGTATCTGCTGTGTGTGTTTGTACCCTAAGGGTACAAACCCACTTGCCGGATCTGCAGCGAGTCTCCTTGCTGCGTTTTTGCAGCGAGACTCGCTGCAGATCCCAGCCCTATACTTTCATTAGCAGAGAAACTCGCAGCAGGGATGTACATCCCTGCTGCGATTTTGTCTGCAGCCCTCCCCATTAACCCTCTAGCCGCCGGACATTATACATTACCAGGTCCTCGTTCCTACTTGCTTCGGGGCTCCCGGTGTCTTCACGGCCCGCCCGGCCAATCAGTGCGCTGCGGCGGGGCAGCGCACTGATTGGCCGGGCGGAACGTGCCGGGAGTCGCCAAAGCAAGCAGGAGCGGGGACCTGGTAATGTATATCCTGCCCGCCCCCCCCCCTGCAGCCCCGATCGCCCCCGACCGCATGATCGCCCCCCGCACCCCCCGGCCGCATGATCGCCCCCCGCAGCCCCGGCCGTACGATAGCCCCCGGCCGCACGATCGCCCCCCCCGCAGCCCCCTGCAGCCCCGATCGCCCTTCGCAGCCCCTGGCCGCATGATCGCCCCCTGCACCCCCCGGCCACACGATCGCCCCCCGCACCCCTGGCCGCACGATCGCCCCCCGCAGCCCCCGGCCGCACAATTGCCCCCCGCACCCCCCGGCCGCACGATCGCCCCCCGCACCCCCCGGCCGCACGGGCTGCGGGGGGCGATCGTACGGCCGGGGGGTGCGGGGGGCGATCGTGTGGCCGGGGGCTGCGGGGGGGCGATCATGCGGCCGGGGGCGATCGGAGCTGCAGGGGGGCGGGCAGGATATACATTACCAGGTCCCCGCTCCTGCTTGCTTCGGCGGCTCCCGGCACGTTCCGCCCGGCCAATCAGTGCTCTGCCCCGCCGCAGCGCACTGATTGGCCGGGCGGGCCGTGAAGACACCGGGAGCCCCAAAGCAAGCAGGAACGGGGACCCGGTAATGTATAATGTCCGGCGGCTAGGGGGTTAATGGGGCGGGCTGCAGAGAAAATCGCAGCAGGGATGTACATCCCTGCTGCGAGTTTCTCTGCTAATGAAAGTATAGGGCTGGGATCTGCAGCGAGTCTCGCTGCAAAAACGCAGCAAGGAGACTCGCTGCAGACCCGCCAAGTGGGTTTGTAGCCTAAAAGAACACCACAATGGGAGTAATGGTGCATTTACACAGATTTATCTGTCAGATTATAGAAGCTAAGGGCCCTATTCCACAGGACGATTATCGTTTGCATAATCGTTAACGATTAACGATCTCAAACGACCGCTATTGCGAAAGACCTGAAAACGTTCACTCATTTCCATGGAACGATAATCGTTACTTATGATCGTAATTGCGATCGTTTTTCTTCGCTATTTATTCGCTATTGCGTTCGTATCTATTGCGAACGACTTAACGATGTCTTATTCAATGCGAACGTTTTGCGAACGAGCAACGATAAAAATAGGTCCAGGTCTTATAAAGCGATCAACGATTTCTCGTTCGGTCGTTAATCGTTAACTGCATTTCAACCGAACGATTATCGTTTAGATTCGAACGATTTAACGATAATCTGAACGATAATCGTCTGGTGGAATAGGGCCCTAAAGCCAGGAACAGACTATAAACAGAGAGCAGGTTATTCAGGAAGAACTGAGATTTCTCCTCTTCTCACATCCATTCCTGGCTTTGGCTTAAAAAATGAGTCAGATAAATCTGTCTGTGTAAACGCACCATAACCCCTCAGTAATACTTATTTGGACCACTACAGCACTGAGAGGAACAGTCTCAGTATCACATACCTCCCATTTACCACTTTGCCTGTGGGTTGAATACACTGTGTAAATGGACCTTTACTAATTTCCCTTTGGATGCGGCTTAATTGAAAAGTCCATTGAATTTGATAGTAAAAACTGAGAAAGAACAGTGACAAAAGAAAAACTGTGTGTGAACAACTAATAAAAAACGTCCGCTGTTGCAAAAGACGTCCGAAAATAATGATCATGTTCATTATTTTGACGTCCACAGTAAAAACGTCCGTCATTCAATGCAGCGTGTGCATTGGACGTCCGTTTTCCCATTGACTTCAATGCATTGCCATTGCAGTCAGTTAAATCAAGGCAAAAACGGACGTTTTTTAAAATATCAAAATCGACCGCCTTTTCTTTATTTTTGACGTTGTGTGGACATAGCCATACAATGATAACTTATTATATGGTGCCAATGCCATGGTCAGACAAAGTGAACTGGCCGATGCTTTGCTCATCTCTATACACTATGCCCGGGTGCGTTCACACCTACAGGATCTGCAGCAGATCTGCAGCAGATTTGATGCTGTGTTCAGTTATTTAAATGAAACCTGCTGCAGAAAATCAGCTGCAGATCCTGTAGGTGTGAACGCACCATTAAAGGGACAGGCGTCAATGGGAGGTATTGCACAGGGCACCAGTTACCATGGTTTACAATACATGTATAATATTAGTAACAATTTATGACTTTCTTAAGCTGCGTTCACACTACATTTTTGCAATCCGTCTTTTCACAGGTTTAAAAAATATTTATAAAATAAAAAAGCAGTTGCATTTGCGTGCATCTGTTTTGAAAAAAAAAGGATCAAAATGCATCTATTTTTTTAAACGTACACAAATATAAGGTCAGCTACGTTATTGTGTTAAAAAAAAACAGATGCGTTTTGATCCTTTTTTTTTCAAAACAGATGAAAAAAAATGGATTGCAAAAAATGTAGTGTGAACCCAGCCTTATGTAATTATTCTGTTCCTATAAATTCATGTGTTTTATATTGCATTTATATTACACTTTAAGACATGGACTTGCCTATTAGTCAAGTGCACAGATGTCAACTTTATTTAGCACAGAAGAAAAAGTGTGGTCCAGAAACCTTTGTTTAGTTTATTTGCATATTGAGAACCAAATGAATACAACAATCTTATTCTGCATCTGTTTTACATTGATACTGTTTGCAGCGCACACACATTTGGCCGGCTTTTACAGCACGCATTGTCAGTGAGCACAGTGTACAGATGTTTTTTTTTTCTTTCTGTTAACTCTATTCTTTTCTTTAGCCAATATGTATATACTGAGCATTAACCTGGTTCTTAAGCTGCAACCAAGAAACCATTTAAATATGTCACAAGAAGCAACATTCGTAATGCACAATGGGGGAGATTTATCAAACATGGTGTAAAGTGAAACTGGCTCAGTTGCCCCTAGCAACCAATCAGATTCCACCTTTCATTCCTCACAGACTCTTTGGAAAATGAAAGGTGGAATCTGGTTGCTAGGGGCAACTGAGCCAGTCTCACTTTACACCAGTTTGATAAATCTCCCCCCATATGCTTAGAGATTGTACAACAATACAAAGAGGTCCTAATGTTATCCTATAATATGGCTGTGCAGTGTCGGACTGGAGTATCTGGGGCCCACCAATGAAGAACCAGTGAGAAAAGACATGTCAGTCAGTGTTAATGCAGGTTCTAAAGCTGGGGGCCCGGTCCTCTGGTGGACCAGTCCAACACTGTGTCGGTGTGCATGATACCTCTCCATGAATTGTCATGGAGACCTTGACTGGCTTTATCTGCAACATTGCAGCTTCTTTGTAATGCCTAGAGGGTTATTCTGAAGTCAAGTTGCTAACGAGCTCACTGTAATTAACCTTCCTCGTATTTTAAAGAAGCTACAATGGTGCAGATACAGCCAGTCAGGGACTTGTTTACCTCAGCTTTCTCAGAAGGGAGGGGGGAGGAGGGGGAGACAGAGAGAAAAGCTCACACACAGATTTTTGTGTTTTCAGCAAAGAGCAGCAGCTGAGAACTGGAGTAAGGAGACTAAATAGATAATAACAAGTATGGAAGGAATTGTTACTCTCACAATGTGCAGCAACATATCAAAAGTTACGTTTGAGTAGAATACCCCTTTAAGTCCGTAAGAAGTCATTTTAGATTTCCCTACCGTTTTATTATCCTGTATTTCTTCTACTACTTAGACTGGTCATAAAATGGTCACCAATTTTAAGTTGCATTGACAAAATATTGACTTGTTCTTGTCATAGAAAGTTGGCTTAGAAGGACCCCTCCGCATGTATTCTGTCATAGCACAAAAACATCGGTGAGAAAATGATGACAAAGCTGATCCCTATAATCCTTGTTGTATCCAGAGGCATTGGCCGTATAGATAGATGCATACAATAGCAATAAGGCCACATGCCCTACATGTGGTTATCCCCAGGCACCAAACAACTTGAAACATTTTACCCATTTAAGTTTGTGGGGCCAAAAAGGAGAAAGTGAATCCAAACTATAGATTTGTATGTTTCTCTACTATTATCACCAGCGGCAAGCATTATGTCTGTGACCTGGGTCTTTCTTTTCTTGGATGGTACTTTGATGCAGTGATTGTTATTCTTTGATCCCGACATGTTTCTCAGTTTGACACACCTAGTAATGAAGAACTTCCCAGGCTTTATAATAAGTGGACCGTCGCAGAGGGTCAATTCAGCCAAGCGCTTATGGCTAATGATAATTGTTTTCTTGTGTAGCCTTTATATATCTATCTGTCTACTGCTTTCTGTGCTCTGCTCGCTGCATATCCAACAGCTGTGCAAAGAGAGATTGCTGAAGTAATGTGGGTAGTCTCCTTCTTGGTATGTAGTGTTCACAATCATACGTTACAGCATACAATGTTCTTATACTTTAGATACCTCTGTATGTCTTATGAAGAAGGACGGGATGATTTCTATTAGAGATGAGCAAAGCAACCAGAAATTCGTTACGCGAACTTTGCAAATTTTCGGTCAAATTGGTTAAGATTCAGGAATCGAATCTTAACGAATTTCATTAAAACAGCCCAACTATAGTATCAACAATACTGGGACTAATACAGAAGGGGGAATTCGTTAAAGCATGTTGTTTTAAAAGTGTAAAAAATCAGAAAATTACAATTAACAAAAAAGTCAATCAGCCAGTCAGTCATCCAATTTCCGCCATTTCTCTCCTCTCTGTCCCTATATCACTCTGTTAGGGTATGTTCACACTGAGCAAATACGGCGGAATCCCGATGTGCTCGGTTTCCTGCTGTGAGTGGATGAGAGGACGTGCGCTTCTCCGCTGCCGCCGCTCTCTGCTCGGAGAAGTGACATGTCACTTCTTTGAGCGGAGAGCAGCGGCTGCGGAGGAGTGCGCGCTCTCCCATTGAGATGATATGACACATTGAGGCAGGCGGAATTCCACGGCGGAGAGTTGGCCTGCTGCCAACCTGCTCTCTCCTCCACACACAGCCGACCTCTGTTACCGAACCCCGTTATATAGAGGGGGAGGTGCTGACATCCCAGAGGGGCCTGCAGCTGATTGGACGGGCGCTAGGGATTATGGGTAATTCTTTTCTTCCACCCAGTGAAACCACTTCAGACAGCATCTACCTGCCATCAATCTGTCTCCTATCTATCTATCTATCTATCTATCTATCTATCTATCTATCTATCTATCTCCTATCTATCTATCTATCTCCTATCTATCTATCTATCTATCTCCTATCTATCTATCTATCTATCTATCTCCTATCTATCTATCTATCTATCTATCTATCTATCTATCTCCTATCTATCTATCTATCTCCTATCTATCTATCTATCTATCTATCTCCTATCTATCTATCTATCTATCTATCTATCTCCTATCTATCTATCTATCTATCTATCTATCTATCTCCTATCTATCTATCTATCTATCTATCTATCTATCTATCTCCTATCTATCTATCTATCTATCTCCTATCTATCTATCTCCTATCTATCTATCTATCTATCTATCTATCTATCTATCTATCTATCTCCTATCTATCTATCTCCTATCTATCTATCTATCTATCTATCTATCTCCTATCTATCTATCTATCTATCTATCTATCTATCTATCTATCTCCTATCTATCTATCTATCTATCTCCTATCTATCTATCTATCTATCTATCTATCTATCTCCTATCTATCTCCTATCTATCTATCTATCTATCTATCTATCTATCTATCTATCTCCTATCTATCTATCTATCTATCTCCTATCTATCTATCTATCTATCTATCTATCTATCTATCTATCTCCTATCTATCTCCTATCTATCTATCTATCTATCTATCTATCTATCTATCTATCTATCTCCTATCTATCTATCTATCTATCTCCTATCTATCTATCTATCTATCTCCTATCTATCTATCTATCTATCTATCTATCTATCTATCTATCTCCTATCTATCTATCTATCTCCTATCTATCTATCTATCTATCTATCTATCTATCTATCTATCTATCTATCTATTCTATCTCCTATCTATCTATCTATCTATCTATCTATCTATCTAGCAAGAGCCCTCCCCACCGGTGATCTCTCTACCTTTGTTATGAATTAAGTTGGTGCGTGACCCCGTACCTCCTTTCATTCTCTATGGAACCGTCAGGTGATGTGCTGCAATCAAAGGAGCGCAGTTCGATTCATAACAAGGATCCAGGTTGCCGATGGGGAGATGTCCATGGGTGGGGGGGGGATTCGGACATGGCAATTGGACCCCCCTGAGATCTCATACTTGTCCTCTGTTCTGTGGACCCCTTTAAGAATGTTCTACTTTATATGTGTATGTTCCTTAATATACTAGAGTTAAAATAAGCCAACAATGCTTGAGCTGAAGGAGTTGTCTACACCAGGCATAATCTTCCATAAGGTTCCTCAATTCTGCCATCACTCACTAGGTGCCACACTTGAAATATGGAATATAGCAGCACCACAGCCTGTCCAACCATGGGATACCTATATTATGTGCATGCAGCGTCAAGTCCCAACCTTCACAGACCCCCTCATGTATCAGCAGAAGAGAAACAAAAACCTGCAGCACCATTTCTTCTGTTCAAATACAAGAAAGCTCAAGAGGTTTATGGCTAAACAAAGGCGAAACATTCCATTACTGTTTGGTGAGAATAAACTCAATAATAGGCTATGTTCACACAACGTACTATTTTTTGAAAAGAACAGCCATTCTTTTCCATTATTAAAAAAAAAAAGTCCTTTCTTTTCATACTGCACATGAAATGCATTGAAGTCCAGTGAACAATGGACGTTGTTTTGAGTGCCAAACAATGACTTTTGTTTAGTGCGTTGTGTAAAAACAACAGCCATTATTGACTTTAATGCATTTCTTTGTAGTATGAAAAGAACGGCTATTGTTTTAATGGAATATTTTCAAAAATATTTTCAAAAATAGTACAGTGTGCCAACATAGCCTTGCAGTGTGTACTGAAGATATGGTGCTGCAGTCGGTTCTCCCTTTTTTCTTATCTTACTGATCAGTGTGGACGTTTATCGCTAGATGAAGTAACCAATCGACTCTCATCATCTGTGATATTACAGAACAAATGACAGATTACCTGGCAACCTCTGCATTGCTGGTGCATAGAGACCCCCTTGTCTTCTCTCCATATGTCCCAGCAGCAGCTTGTTAATTGCCACTTTATTATTGCCTTATTATTGCTTCCTTGTTTGTCTTTTCCACCTGAAGTCTTCTGTAGGAATCTTAAGAATGATCCGAATCATTAACATTCCTGGTGAGATTGTTAAATCTAGAATATTAAGCGATGTTTCCGGACTCTTTCTCTAGTCTCCCCGAGGTTTACTTGTTTCCATCGTTATCATTGTAATTAGGCTTAATTAATTTGCGTAAACTTTTTACCCAGCGCCTTCTCTTATTTTACCCTCTTTACAGACGCATTCAGAGGAGAGACCATTCCAGTGCGAGGAATGTAAGGCTTTGTTCCGCACTCCCTTCTCGCTGCAACGGCACCTGCTAATACACAACAGTAAGTGCTAATTTAAGGGCAAAAGGACACCCATTCATTTACATGTCTATATCTCCCTTTCTTTTAACCTGATAACAATTGTTCCCTTCTATTACCCCATATATTAGCGAAAGTAAAAAGATTAATTACATAGTATAATACAACATAACAATGTAGTGTAAAGCATCAGACCAAATCAAGACATGGCTTCAGGGTGAAGAATGGACAGACCTTTTCGCCTTATTCCCATCAATGCTGGCCTTTCCTTTAGTCCTGGAAGACACATTGAATATCACGAGCAGTTTGGTTTATTCAGCTTTGTCACTGTAACAATGGAAGAAATGCATCACAAATAAGCTGTAACTGATACCTATAGGTTGGGCTTGTCACTTGTCCCCCCCCCCCCCCCCTCTGACGCATTTTCTTTGACCTATGCAGCCAAAATGTTTTCCAACAATATAATATTCTGATCATCTTTTTTTCTTTTTTTTTTTTACAGTACAATGTTGCACTAAATCTTCAAACCTAGTGGTCTCAGACACTAGGGGTAGAGATTTATCAAAGTGTGTAACATTTAGACTGGTGCAAACTGCCCACAGCAACCAATCACAGTTCCTCTTTTATTTTTCACTGTTCTCCCTGAGTTCAGTGATTGTTGTGTTTTGTTGGTCTATTTATCATTGCCCCAGTAGCCAGAATCCTGCTCCACACTGACGAAGGGCAAATACCCCGAAACTGCAGTCTGTGAATGGATGCCTAGCCTTGGTAACCCTTGTCTTATGTCGTTATACTCGCCACAGAGTTAGACTTTGACTCACAGGGGCCACCCTGGTGTTTCCCTATTAAGGTCCTAAAGCTCGCAACAGAGTGAGGACCTGAGGGACTACGTATCAGGGTGGTTTGGTGCTCTCCCCATTAGGAGGCACCCCTTGGCGATGGGCTTCCTTCTCTGGAGAGAGGGATATCTGGCTATTCCCGTGTTTTGAGACTCGTAACTGAGGCTCCACGGACCCCTTTTTTGCCTCTTTTATTTTACCAGAGCTGAAAGCTGAGCTGTGATTGGCTGCTGTAGGCGGTTTGCACCAGTCTAAATTTTACACCCTTTAGTAAATCTCCCCCTATGTGGCTATGTTTCCTCTAAGTTTGCTGCTGGTACATTATTCTAGTTCAGGTGAACTGATTGTTCTTTGGGTGTGTCCTTAATAGAAACGTCAATCGAATTTAATGGTAGAAACGGTGAAAAAAGGAAAACTGTTTGTGATCAACTAAAGAATAATATTAAATTGTCTAAAAAAGACGTCAGAAAATAATTGACATGATCATTATTTTGACGTCCGTGCAGGCAACATCCGTTTTTCTATACACTGTGTGCATTGGACGTCCTTCATTCAATTGACTTCAATGTATTGCAGTCAGTTAAATCGCAGCAATAAGAGACGTCTTTTTAAATAGAAAAAGCAGACGCCTTTTCCCTTTTTTTTTTGACGTTGTGTGAACATAGCCTTACAATTCAGTTTGCCAGAGTCATTTTTTTTTACAATTTTGAAAACCCTAAAACTGTACAGTCCTCCACTGACAAGGGAATAACTTATGCAGTAACTTTCCGACTTTTTTAATTTTACAGCCATCTTATGTTAGAAGAAGCTTAGAGGGTTGCCATCTACTAGTTATATTTTTATATGGAAACAAGAATGTAAAGCAGCACTCGAATTGGGAGTAGAGATGATCAAACCTCGGGATTTGCAGGTTCGATCGAATTCGAACATTCTTGAACCTGCAGCATTTGATTCCCAATGCCTTCCCGGTCCGCGGGGAAAGAGGAGGCAAGTACCAAGTACCCAAGTACCGCCTGGAATTCCGGGTTACAGCCTAGGTAATAGATTGTATCCCGGAATTCCAGGCGGTACCCGGGCTGTCTCCTTCCCCACAGACCGGGAAGGCATTGGGAATCAAATGCTGCAGGTTCCAGTTTGTTCGAGTTCGATCGAACCTGCAAAATCCCAAGGTTCGATCATCTCTAATTGGGAGATGGGCCTCACCAATAGTTCTCCCCTTGTTGTTGGTAAGGCGCAACTGTAGAGACAGTTATCAGAGAAGCTATTATTAGAGATGAGTGAACCAGATGGATTTCTGGTTTGTATGAATCCGAAATCTCAGCATCTGACTCCCGCTGCCTGCTCCCTCCGTACAGCGGGTGGATACATCGTAAGGAACGCCTGGAAAACTGGGATACAGCCAGTGCCAATTCATACGGACCAGAAATCCGTCTGGTTCGCTCATCTCTAGTTATTATCAGATAAAAAATACTTTGCCTGATAACACCAAGCTCTGGTTTAACAATGTACTTGACTTCTTGTGTGTTTTTTTTTATATTGTTACATTGAATTCAGGAAACAAAAGGTATACTAAACAAATTTATTTTACTGTGCAATGACCTTCAACCACTAATGGGAAACACTGTGGTCTAAAGGACTATAAGAGTTTCAGAGGTTTTACTTCCACCTAGGGGCTATTGCCCCCCGTATCGAATAGGGGGAGGCCAAAACTGTAAAAGGAGCATGATTGTTAGTGGCCCTGGTACAGAGTTTCCATGCAGTCAGAAGATTTAGTCTTGCCTCTGAATAGACTTTATATTCACAAATAGAGATGAGCAAATGACTTGGAAATTCGTTTTGTGAATATTCGCAAATAGCATCCAGACAAATATTTATTGAAACAGACAACTTATAGTAGCTTGAATAATGGGACTATTACAGAGTAGCAATTTTTTTTAACAGCTGTTGCTGTGACAGTGTCAATGTCACAAAAGCGTCAATCAGCCTGTCAATCATTCAATTTCCACCATGGACAGTAGTGGACGTTGGTGATATCAATTTTCTCCCAGGACAGCAGTGGACATTGGTAAATGAGCACCCAGTGAGGTATTAAGATGGACACTGTGCTCACTGTGACTTCCTATAATGTACACCCAGCCCCCAGTGACTTCCTATCATGCACACCCAGCACCCAGTGACTTGGTATAATGCACAACCAGCACCCAGTGACTTTCTATCATGCACACCCAGCACCCAGTGACTTTCTATCATGCACACCCAGCACCCAGTGACTTGGTATAATGAACAACAGTCACCCAGTTACTTGGTATACTGGACAATGGCGTTACTGGTCCCACAGAAAACCAACCACAATCCACCCTGCTCTCCCCTCTCTCCCTATCTCTCTGTATTTATGCATAACTACCTGCAACCTGCTCTCCACTATACACAGCCGACTGGCCGCCTCCAGAAAGCCAATCACCTTATATAGAGAGTTAGGGGAGGGGGTGGCTGACATCACAGTGGGGTTTGCACTAGCCAAAAAGACAGAAATGGCTGCACATTGCACCCATGGTTGACACGAAAGCTTGTTCAGCTACATTAAAAACCAACATCAGAAGTTAGTATATAATTTGATCAAACCATATTACCTCATGTACCAACGTGCACGTCTCTGATACACATGAGTCCCTAACAATAAAAACATCACTGTGCTGGTCAGCGAACACAATCCCCGCAAAACGTGCGCAAGCAGAGAAGGGGGGCCACAGAATGGCCTGCGACCCCAATGTCACAGGTCCAAACCCCAAAGGGCCCTCCCGAACCCCACAGGCACCGCCGGCAGAGAGAGTGGGCGCCAAACAACACAAGTGTGAACAAGCTCTTACCTCTCACTATTACTCCTGCAGGTAGAATGGGAGAATCAAAGGAGGTACTTACCATATGTTCACAGTGGGGTTTGCAGCTGATTGGACGGGTGCAAGAGATTATGGATAACCCCTTGCTTCTGGCAAAAGAAAGTACTGTAAGCTAACGTGTGGTCTCCATGTTTAGTGAATTTGCAAAGCAAATTTGGCAAGTTCGAGAAAAGCAAATTTAATGCCTGATTCACTGCAAATTGGAATTCGCCAGATTCGCTTCGCTCATCTCTATTCATAAAACGTCCTGCTTCAAATAAGCCTGTGGGATGCACAAGTAAAGACCCTTTTACATTAGTAGAGTATCGGCCAAATGTGAATTTGCACTCATTCTTGATATGTGGCCAGTGTATAGGGCCAGCCATTTGTTTGTTCTTAGGTGATTGGATTTATTTTTTTTTTATTATAATTTTCAGCCGCACATCTTCCTGTGTAAACAAGGGATGT
Organism: Dendropsophus ebraccatus; assembly: GCF_027789765.1. Lineage (NCBI taxonomy): Eukaryota > Metazoa > Chordata > Amphibia > Anura > Hylidae > Dendropsophus > Dendropsophus ebraccatus. Next base: position 134,563,474 of record NC_091460.1, on the reverse strand, counting down.
GCAACCAACAGTAAAAAAATTAAAGGGCCACACAAATGATGCAGCAACTACCCCCTGCGAGATAGCAACTACCCCCTGCGAGATCAGCACTCATTATAATGAAGCCACCAGTCCATCTAAAAGAGTCTTAAACCCCTACAGATGGACCCTTTATGTGTTTTTTTTACTGGCCAGGGGTGGGGATGTGGTTTTTGACACAAGTGATTGTATTCAGAAAAGGACTTTCTTTGGCATCAGCAATTACTAGCTCAATAACACTATTGACCCCTTTCGTAGTTATGTTAATGGTTGATTTACTCTACAATACTGGGCTCAGGATGCAAATTTTAAGATTTTAAAACAGTGATAAATTTTTTCAAAGTTTGGCATGGACTAAGATTAATAGGAGGATTGAGGAGGATTGAGTAGCCATTCTCTAGAGGGGAGATATTCTTAATTGGTGCTCTCCACTCCAGCTAATAAATGGAGACCCTAGTAATGGTCTGGCTTGACATATGCAAGGATGTCGTTCATAGCGGGATACCAAGTTGAATGCTTTTCATTATGCACCTGGGCTTGCAATAATTTTTTTAATAATGTTTTATTCTAATATCTTATTCAATACTTTCCGCAATCAGCCATTCCTTGAGTTAGCAGTTATATTTTTGTTATTCAATACATGGAACTACAGTCTTTTTTTTTTCTGAAATACAGATCGTAACTAGAGATTTGCGAGTCACTTTCGCAAAATTCGAATTTCGAATATTCGCAAATCACATACAAACACATTTTTATTAAAACAGGCAAACTGTAGTATCACCCAGTGAGTTACTAAGATGCACACTGTGACTTCCTATAATGCACACCCAGCACCCAGTGACTTACTATAATGCACACCCAGCACCCAGTGACTTCCTATAATGCACATCCAGTACCCAGTGACTTCCTATAATGCACACCCAGCACCCAGTGACTTCCTATAATGCACACCCAGCACCCAGTGACTTCCTATAATCAGCCTGTCAATCATTCAATTTCCACCATGGACAGTAGTGGACGTTGGTGATATCAATTTTCTCCCAGGACAGCAGTGGACATTGGTAAATGAGCACCCAGTGAGGTATTAAGATGGACACTGTGCCCACTGTGACTTCCTATAATGCACACCCAGCACCCAGTGACTTCCTATAATGTACAACCAGCACCCAGTTACTTCCTATAATGCACACCCAGCACCCAGTGACTTCCTATAATGCACACCCAGCACCCAGTGACTTCCTATAATGCACACCCAGCACCCAGTGACTTCCTATAATGTACACCCAGAACCCAGTGACTTCCTATAATGCACACCCAGCACCCAGTGACTTCCTATAATACACACCCAGCACCCAGTGACTTGGTATAATGCACACCCAGCACCCAGTGACCTCCTATAATACACACCCAGCACCCAGTGACTTCCTACAATGCACACCCAGCACCCAGTGACTTCCTATAATGCACACCCAGCACCCAGTGACTTCCTATAATGCACGCCCAGCACCCAGTGACTTCCTATAATGTACACCCAGCACCCAGTGACTTCCTATAATGCACACCCAGCACCCAGTGACTTCCTATAATGCACACCCAGCACCCAGTGACTTCCTATAATGCACACCCAGCACCCAGTGACTTCCTATAATGTACACCCAGAACCCAGTGACTTCCAATAATGCACACCCAGCACCCAGTGACTTCCTATAATACACACCCAGCACCCAGTGACTTCCTATAATACACACCCAGCACCCAGTGACTTCCTATAATACACACCCAGCACCCAGTGACTTGGTATAATGCACACCCAGCACCCAGTGACTTCCTATAATGTACACCCAGTGACTTCCTATAATGCACACCCAGCACCCAGTGACTTCCTATAATACACACCCAGCACCCAGTGACTTCCTATAATGCACGCCCAGCACCCAGTGACTTCCTATAATGCACACCCAGCACCCAGTGACTTCCTATAATGCACCCAGCACCCAGTGACTTCCTATAATGCACACCTAGCACCCAGTGACTTCCTATAATGCACACCCAGCACCCAGTGACTTCCTATAATGTACACCCAGCACCCAGTGACTTCCTATAATGCACACCCAGCACCCAGTGACTTCCTATAATGCACACCCAGCACCCAGTGACTTGGTATAATGCACACCCAGCACCCAGTGACTCCCTATAATACACACCCAGCACCCAGTGACTTCCTATATTGCACACCCAGAACCCAGTGACTTCCTATAATGCACGCCCAGCACCCAGTGACTTCCTATAATGCACACCCAGCACCCAGTGACTTCCTATAATGTACACCCAGAACCCAGTGACTTCCTATAATGCACACCCAGCACCCAGTGACTTCCTATAATGTACACCCAGCACCCAGTGACTTCCTATAATGCACACCCAGCACCCAGTGACTTCCTATAATGCACACCCAGCACCCAGTGACTTGGTATAATGCACACCCAGCACCCAGTGACTCCCTATAATACACACCCAGCACCCAGTGACTTCCTATATTGCACACCCAGAACCCAGTGACTTCCTATAATACACACCCAGCACCCAGTGACTTCCTATAATGCACACCCAGCACCCAGTGACTTCCTATAATGCACACCCAGCACCCAGTGACTTCCTATAATGTACACCCAGTGACTTCCTATAATGCACACCCAGCACCCAGTGACTTCCTATAATACACACCCAGCACCCAGTGACTTCCTATAATGCACGCCCAGCACCCAGTGACTTCCTATAATGTACACTCAGTGACTTCCTATAATGCACACCCAGCACCCAGTGACTTCCTATAATGCACCCAGCACCCAGTGACTTCCTATAATGCACACCTAGCACCCAGTGACTTCCTATAATGCACACCTAGCACCCAGTGACTTCCTATAATACACACCCAGCACCCAGTGACTTCCTATAATGTACACCCAGCACCCAGTGACTTCCTATAATGCACACCCAGCACCCAGTGACTTCCTATAATGCACACCCAGCACCCAGTGACTTGGTATAATGCACACCCAGCACCCAGTGACTCCCTATAATACACACCCAGCACCCAGTGACTTCCTATATTGCACACCCAGAACCCAGTGACTTCCTATAATGCACACCCAGAACCCAGTGACTTCCTATAATGCACACCCAGCACCCAGTGACTTCCTATAATGCATATCCAGCACCCAGTGACTTGGTATAATGCACACCCAGCACCCAGTGACTCCCTATAATACACACCCAGCACCCAGTGACTTCCTATATTGCACACCCAGAACCCAGTGACTTCCTATAATGCACACCCAGCACCCAGTGACTTCCTATAATGCACACCCAGCACCCAGTGACTTCCTATAATGCACACCCAGCACCCAATGACTTCCTATAATGCACACCCAGCACCCAGTGACTTGGTATGATGTACACCCAGCACCCAGTGACTTCCTATAATGTACACCCAGCACCCAGTGACTTCCTTTAATGCACACCCAGCACCCAGTGACTTCCTATAATGTACACCCAGCACCCAGTGACTTGGTATACTGGGCAATGGCTTCCCTGCTCCCACAGAAGACCACCCACAATTCACCCTTCTCTCCTCTCTGTCCCTATCTCTCTGTATTTCTCTCCCTGCTGCAACCTACTCTCCACTATACACAGCCGACTGTCCGCCTCCAGGAAGCCAATCACCTTATATAGAGATATAGGGGGAGGGGTGCTCACATCACAGTGGGGTTTGCCGCTGATTGGTTAGGCGCAAGGAATTCTGGATAATCCGTTGCTCCTACCAATAGACAGTTCTGTAAGCTAACATGTGCGGCCGCCATGTTTACTGAATTTGCAGTGCTAATCTGGCGAATTCGCAAATTGCTATGAAGTGAATTTAATGCAACTCCCTGCATATTGGAATTCATCAGATTCACTTGGCTCATCTCTAATCGAAACCCTGTAATATCGATTATTAACATTTATTAACATTAACATATGTAACTATTTCTTTATTTATCGGCATGTACTATAAAACCTGAAACCGCACAATGCCAATTCTTCAGCCGTCTTCCTTGAAAGTTCTTTGTAGTCACGATAGCTTTAAGTCAACGCCAATTTTTGGAACGGCAATAAATATTACAGTCTTAGTTAAAGTCTCTATTGAGTAATACATTGTAAAAATATGTAAAATATTAAAGTTTTCAATAGATTCCTAATAATAGCACAGGAAGACATGTTATTTGTATCCTGGTGAGATCAAGAAGAAGTCTTGATGAATAGTCCTATAAATGTCCTATATAGTCTAGGCAAACCACACATTTATTATGTTGGCTCCACTGATGATGAAGGAAAAGATGTCTGCCATCTCCAACACAAAACAAATCCTCCATAGGACACATCACAAACAGAGAGCAGACATGTTTTTCCAATTGGACGCTATCATCCATCTGTCCTCCATTAAGGTACATGTGGTTACTTTTCCCAAGTTCTTCTGCTCCACAGAACTTAAACAGATCTTGATCTGCTAAATTATTGCTAATTATCCCATTTGGTTTCAAAACAGATCAGTTATTAGCAAGATCACAAAGCTAAGGAAGACCAAGTCCTATCATTTCGCTGACGTGTTATAGAAATGAGCGAACCGGGTTCGGGTTAGAGATAAGTGAACCGGGTTCGGGTTCGAGTCCATCCGAACCCGAACGTTCGGTATTTGATTAGCGGGGGCTGCTGAACTTGGATAAAGTTCTAAGGTTGTCTGGAAAACATGGATACAGCCAATGACTATATCCATGATTTCCACATAGCCTTAGGGCTTTATCCAACTTCAGCAGCCACCGCTAATCAAATGCCGAACGTTCGGGTTCGGATGGACTCCAGCATGCTCGAGGTTCGCTCATCTCTACATGTAGTTTATTGTCTGACCGAAAACTAAAGTGAAATGCTAAATGGATTGATATATGACAATAGTATTGGGTGTATTGAATGTTCAATTAACTGAATAAACCAACAGTAAAATAATTTAAAGGGATCCCATGTGTATAGGGGCTCCCAACTACTCCGACAGTTGACATTGGAGGAAGAGAAGAACAGGCATCATCCCATTCAACATTTCAGAATTTTCTACTTCGAGAGAAAAACCACTGTCAGTGGTGCCCAACAGTTACAATAAATGGCGATTATCATACAAATTATCCTTGTATCGTTCGATTTCAAATGATAATTGTTTTGTGTAAATGCAGGCAACAATCACACGACTAACGAGAAATCATTCATCGTTCGTTTGGCGCTGGCACTAAAATCATTGTTAATCATTCGCTAATTGTTCATTGTAATTCCACATTCGCTCTCTGTAAGGCTATGTTCACACACAGTTTTTTCCGCTCTGTTTAAAATGACGTCCGCTGTTTGCAATAGACGTCCAAAAAATAATTGACATGATCATTATTCTGACATTCGCGCAGACAACATCCGTTATTTTATATACTGTGTGCATTGGGCGGCCGTTATTCCATTGACTTAAATGCATTAAAGTAAATTAAATCGCGGAAATAACGGACGTCTTTTTTAAATAGAAAAAGAGGACGCCTTTCTTTTCTTTTTTTATCACACCAGTGAGCGACGTTTTGGCTACAAACAGCTTTTTTCAAGCAGTGATACAACTCATTACACACAGCATACATATATATCAGTGCAATTGTGATCATGTACATTGCCTTACATGATCATTGGTTTATTTCCACTGAGAATATTATCACTGTTGATCCTGGATGATTTACAGTGTGAAATATCTGTTTATGCTCTTGCTATAATGAATTTGTTTTGATTGCTATTTTTGACATTGATTGATCTTTTCATTTTCTCTTTTTTTGACATTGTGTGAATATAGCCTAATTCCGCATTTGTTCACTTATTGTTCCCTAAACGTTCAGTGTAATGCTACGTTTACGCAGAACGATTATCGGGCGAATTTTCGCGATAACGATCGAATTCGAACGATAATCGTTCGCGTAAACGCGGCGAACGATCGATAAAACGTTCATTTTGATCTTTTAACATGTTCTTAAATCGTCGTTCGCAAAAAATTCGCTGAGCGTTCCGTGTAAACAGTCGTTCACTGATTTTACCTATGTGTGAGATAGGCTTAAGCGATCGCAAAATGATCGCAAAACGAATTTTCTGTACAATATATCGTTCCATCTAAACGCTGATCGTTATAAAAGAAAAATCGTTACTTAGAAATCGTTAATCGTACGATTGGGCGAATTATCGCTCCGTGTAAACCCAGCATAATGGTGCGTTTACACAGGCAGATTTATTTGTCAGATTTTTGAAGCCAAAGTCAGGAACAGACCATAAACAGGGAATGGGTCATAAAGGAAAGACTGAGATTTCTCCCTTTTTCAAATCCATTCCGGGGTTTGGCTTCCAAAATCTGTCAGATAAATCTGCCTGTGTAAACGCACCATATGGGTCCGTTTACACACACAGATTATCTGACAGATATCTGACAGATTTTTGCATCCAAAGCCAGGAATGGACTATTAACAGGGAACAGGTCATAAAGGAAAGACTGAGATTTCTCTTTTTTTCAAATCCATTTCTGGTTTTGGCTGCAAAAAGCGGTGGCGGGGGTGGCGATCAGAGCGGCGGCGGGGGTGGCGATCGAGTCGGCACGGGGGGCGGGGCTGTGAGCGGGGGGGCGGGCGGGGCTGCGGGCGGCCGAACTATCGTGCGACGACTGTTTACACGGAACGATCGGCGAATTTTTTCCGATCGGCGAACGACGATTTATGAACATGTTAAAAGATCAAAATGAACGATTTTTCGATCGTTCGCCGCGTTTACACGTACGATTATCGTTCAAATTCGATCGTTATTGCGAAAATTCGCCCGATAGTCGTTTCGTGTAAACGTAGCATTAGATGGAGTAAATAGGAGTAACAATTGTAGTAACAATCGTAACTAACGACTATCGTTCTGTGTAATATGGCGAGCGATTTCAGTTTAACGATAAATGATCTTATTTGCGATAGTTTATTATTAATCGTTAATAATCACTTTGTCTAATAGGACCCTTATGCCCCTATTACACGTGGCAATTCAGTTTCACGCTCGCTGCCAGCGCTATTACACGCATCGGCAGCAAGCTGGTAAGAGCAGGGGGGCTGTGGGGAGCTGCGTGAGGGGGATTGCCCAGGTGATCGTTAGATCGTCCAGGCAGCCCATAGAAAATAGCGGTGGTCTGCTGCTGCTGCTCCTATTATACGGAGCGAGGGCAGCAGATCGCTGCTAACTACTGTAGATTGTTGATGTTTCAACATTTTGAAAGACAACGATCAGCCGACATCATGCATATTTGCTGATCATTGTCTTCTATTAGGGCCTTTAGTCCTTGACTTGATATGCACACTGTAGTCAAATTCAGGGGCGTAACTACCACTGTAGCAGACATAGTGGCTGCTGTGTGCCCGCTGTGGCCCACTCTTGCAATACACTGGGTCCCCTGAGCTGTCATTATTTGCAGCACCCGTTGCCTCCTGGGTTCTGCAAATGTCCCTTTACCTGCAAGCACTCCTCACCAGCATTTGCTGTTATACAGTTATGACTACACTTGAGGGCTTAGTGGTCAGTCAGGGAGGGGCCCAATCAAAAGTTTGCTTTGTGGCCCAGACATTCCTTGTTATGCCCCTGGTAAAATTGATCTTAAATAGTTAGGGTGGAGTCAGAAGAGATAGCAGACAAACAAGAAGTCAGCTGATAGCTATCAAATGTGTGATGTCAGCAGATGGAAAACATGAAATACGCAACAAAATTATAATTATTATTATTACATATTAACTGTTTCCTATCCAATTTTGAGAGCACTGGTCAGTGATACCAAACACTGAACTATCTATGATATTTTCACAGTGCTGTAATGTTAATATCAATTCAACTTTCTTTTGTTTTTGTGTTTCTTTTTTTTTATCAAGGTGAACGAACTTTTAAGTGTGATCACTGTGACGCTACATTTAAAAGGAAAGACACATTAAATGTCCATATACAAGTAGTACATGACGGCCATAAGAAGTACAAGTGTGATCTTTGTGACAAAGCCTTTGTGACTCCATCAGTTTTAAAGAGCCACAAAAAAGTAAGTACAAGCTGTTCCTTAATTTCCTGGCTTTAATAATAATTAGCGTGTGTACATATTTGTAAAAAAGAAAAGAAAAAAGAAAAAGTAACTGTTTAGAATTCAGTCATTGATAGTTAACACATCTATACTGCAAAATAATTGGGATTAATGTGGTACCAGATTGCGTAAAGACCAATGCAGAATTGTAGCTGAGGGGAAATAAGATGGGTCCTGGACTGTTGGAAATATATATTAAAGAGAGTATGTCTAGACTTGTGCTATACAGTATATAATCACTGACCTAAAGTGTAACCTCTAATATCTTCAGTATTAGGTATATTGCCTAGGACATTGGCTTTTGCTTTTCATTAGATAATTAGAAGGCTTGCAGTTACATTACCGTCATAGGGGGATGCCCCCTGCCTAGAAACTTCCTCTTTGAGTCATAGCAAAAAGGCACTAAGTAATAGTTGGTACTGTTCTCAGTCTGGCCATGTGTTACATATACATCTAAGGCTACGTGCACATGGAGCAAAAGTGGCGGAATTCCACGGCGGAGAATGCCGCCCACCTCTCTTTCATAATGACAGTCTATGGGAGGCTCGAGCGCCTCCTCTCCTCTCTCTTCAGCACAGAGAGAGAAGGCGTGCAAGCCTCCCATAGACTGTCATAATGACAGGGAGACTGGCGGCAATTCGTGGCGGAGAATTCCAGTGCAGAATTCCGCCACCTTTGCTCTGTGTGCACGTAGCCTAAGACTTTTATTAGGGCTGGGACAATGTGTTTCGAGGTACCACTTTTTGTCAGGTCCATACAATACATCTCAAAAGATGTAATGTATTGACCTGATGAAGAGATGGTACCGTAAAACCGTTACCGTTGTCCTAGCCCTAATAAAAGTTGTCTTAGATGTAAAACAATTCCCATCATCATTGATGTGACTACAGATCCGTAGCCTGCCAGCCTCTGCATCTCCCGGCCCTTCGTCACTGCGGGACCTCCGGTGCCGCAACCTTCTCCTACATTTGTTTCCTTATACTTTGTAGTGACCATTGTATCCTAACACTTCTAAGATGCATAAAAGAAAACGTTTAACTAGAAAACCTTTATAAAGAGTAATAGTAGCTTAAAGGGTCATTTTGAACAATGTAATAGTCTTATATATGTGTACATTTTACAGTAGGCCCTGCTCTGAACTTATTATTATATGTGTTTTAAAAGTATATTATTGTTTTATAGACTCACACAGGGGAAAAGGAAAAGATCTGCCCTTACTGCGGCCAGAAGTTTGCAAGCAATGGGACACTCAGAGTTCACATAAGAAGCCATACCGGTAAGAGTATCTTTTCAGTGTAGAACATACTGTATTTTGAACATGTATGCGCAGGGAAGCCAGTGCCATGGTCCTTTCTATTCTATTCACGGGCACCCGCCTGAGGGCTGGCCCACCCCCAGTGGGAACCACCCCCCGCCCCTCTGTGAAGTGGCTTCATTAGAATTAATAGAGCCGCCTCATAATGGGGCAGGGGGTTCCTCCCACTGGGGGGGGGAACCGGCCCACCTCCAGTGCTTCAGCTCAGGCCGGTGCCTAGTAATAGACTGGTGCCGTGCACAAAAATCGGGCCGTGGTTCAAAAAAAGGACCCTAACACCGGCTTCCCTGTGTCAACGCTGTTCTATTCATGTCAAACACTTAAAGCGAATGTATTGATGGTACATTCATGGGAGTCATTACATAAATTGATTCTATAAATATTGAGAAAACCAATTCTTTCTTACTTGTGTGAAGAGATTCTTGAGGTTTGAAGGCTGGTTGTGAAAATCACAGGTCTGATTCAGATTTTTACTTGAAAAAATTGCTGATTAAGGGTGTGTTCACATTGAGTAAAACAGGCGGAATTCCGCAGTGGAACCTTCCGCCACATAATTTCGTCTGTCTCAGTGTGTCATAGCCCATCAATGGGAAAGCGCAACCTCCTTCACCCTCCGCTCAAAGAAGTGACATTACACTTCCTCGAGCGGAGAGCGGCGTCAGCGGTGAATGGCGTCAGTAGAGAGCGGCATCAGCGGAGGAGCACACGCTCTCCTATAGACGGGCTATGACGCACTGAGACAAGCGGAATTCTGCAGCGGAACTCGCCTATTTTACTCAGTGTGAACATACCCTAAAGTGGCAATTATTGTGTAACTGTTTTTATACAGTGTGCTGGTATCACCCTATAAATATATGGAAATTAAGGGAACAAAACCTCCATAGCTCCGGAGAAGATTATGTTATTTTAAGGCATCTGTTCAATTAAATATGTAAAGGTGAAAGTTTAAACGAAAAGTTAGCTTGTACCTATCCTTATTTGTCTCTTTGCTACATGTCAGTTAAGTCACAAGATTTTATTGTTAGTTCACTTGTTTTGTAGTTATGGAGCAAGGCTTTGTCTAGATACATTTATAACCTGAGACAGTTCCTGGATATTACTGACATGTGGACCTTAGCATTGGTGTTATATATTTCATGAATTTTAATGGGAAAATAAGTGATCTGTGCTTCTGACACATCATAGTTACATGTCAGAGGTTTGTATTGGTTGGGGTCCAGGTGCCGGAACCCCCACTGATCACAAAGGGGCAGACATGCTTTACAGCACACACTCTGTCCCTTCATCTCTGCTAATACAAGCAGTCTATGGAATAATGGGAGCCTATGGCACTTCCGCCAAGTCCATCTACCAGAAGTTCCATGGGCTCCTATTATAACGCAGATTGCTTGGCTTCAAATTGCCAGTACCATTACAAACATGTAATGGTACTGTCCCATTAGAGACCCTTATACTTACGCCGTGCACAAAGTCCCGCTCCTGGAGCCGCTCCCGTCGCCAAGATATCTCCGTCTGTAGCCCGGCGTGCGCGCATCAGAGATAAGTCTGACACACATAGAGGATGACGGCTCCATTAGTTCTCAATGAATGTCGGACTCATCTCTTATGCGCGCCGGGCTTCAGACTGTGATATCTTGGCCGTGGGAGTGGCTCCAGGAGCGGGACTTCGTGCATAGCGTAAGTATAAGGGTCTCCAGCATAAGTATAAGGCTCTGCCCTGGCACAGGGGGTGACTGTTTCCCTTTAAATGTTATGTCCATACATGACCCCCCCCCCCCCAGCCAGGGCAGAGCCCGGCTGACCCCCGCAAGAGACCCTTATACTTATGCCATGCACGAAGTCCTGCTCCTGGACCTGCTCTTGCCACCGAGATATCACCATCTGAAGCCTGGCGCGCGCGCATCAGAGATGAGTCCGACGGTCATAGAGAATGAATGGAGCCGTCATTCTCTATCAGCGACGGACTATCCTCTCCAGCAGCCACAGCCCGCACAGCTCTGGGAGTTGGGTCGTGACATCACCATGTTATCCAGGAAGTGACATCACCATGTTATCCAGGAAGCGACATCACCATGTTATCCAGGAAGGGACATCACCATGTTATCCACAAAGTGAAGCCTTGATGCAGTAGTAAGTGCAAGGAAAAAAAGCACTACAATACAAGGGGCAATACAATACTTTTATAAAAATTTTCGCCGGACTTCTCCTTTAAGTCTTTGAAAGAGCATACATGATGTTAGAGACAGTGGAAAGACTGGTACACTGGTAAAACTGATGTTGTTTAGCACTAGTATTAGGTCTTGTTCCCACGGTCCGTGTTTCATGGACAGAACACACATAGAAGGGCTATAGTGGAATCCCCTAATCCGCATGGAAGCAACCATGCAGCTGTGTCATTATATTCCCCGTGTGGGGGAAGAAGGGTAATTCCACTTCAGGCCTTCGACATCTGAGCCGTCCGTGAAACACGGAACGTAGAAGTAAGGCTTTATTTGACTTTGGACCCAAGGTTTCAAGGTCCTGTCTCTTCATTCCGAGCGTGTACATAGAGATTACTTTTCTAATGCCAATTTTTAAAATCACCAAACTAGGTAGTTTTGTAAAAATATTGCTTTGTGTTCTTGAGTTGCTAGTAAGGGAAGGGGACCAGCTCAGATCAGAAGCGTTACTGGAGCAAAAGAGTATTTGAGCAAATACCATCTCCTTAGAGCATTAACATTACCGATGAGACAAATTAAAGCGATCATTCATGAGAGTTGTCAGCTCTTGTTGGCTTCATATGGTTTTCCTGCTCATTATCATCCTCTCTTGTTCCCCGCTTGCCTTTCATCTCTTTTATCTGAAATTATACTATCAGCATTTTTTGTGTTGCGCTGCTTCTTGTTAAGGTTGGGTCTTTTTCATGCTACATCTAGCATTGCCTCAATCATGTGAACACTTGTTGGATGAAAACACTTTTCAATTGGTTTTATCCATCCAGCACAACTTGAATTATCCATTGGCCTGAAATAAATTGACGTAAACCTATTACATAACCTGTTACATGATACTCAAAAGAGAAGGTGAAAATATTTTTCTTTCAAATCAACTGGTGTCAGAAAGTTATATAGATTTGTGATTTACTTCTATTTAAATATCTCAAGTGTTCCTATACGTATCAGCTGCTGTATGTCCTGCGGGAAGTGGTGTATTCTTTCCAGTCTGCAGTACAAGCCAGATGAACTTCATTTCTGTTGAATTGGGATGCGGGTAGATTCGGGTGTGCCCGCATCCCAATGCACCATAGCACACAATGGAAAGTGCTTCCGGAGCCGCATGTTCCATTGTGTGAACTGACAGTTCTGTGTGGCCACTATTCAATGAATGGCAGCCACACAAAACTGATATGTCACTTTTTCCTGCGTGTTTACACTCCGGCCAGGATTCCATTGACTTCAATGCAATGTACATTTTCTATTAATCATGGCCGGTGTTGCAATTTGCAACAACGACCGTGATTAATCGAAAATATACAATGTGTGAACATAGCCTTACGCTAGCTTTATGATGAAACAGTTTAACATAAGAATACATTGAGCATTGTATTTTCGACCTCAGTGTTTTATTTGTTTAATTTAGAACTATAGGTTCCCAGCCAGTAGATGCAGCCCTCAAACGACTGCATTTATAATGTGACATCTCTGTGGGAACTACTTTATGATAATTAGATTCTCCCATGTAATAGGAGTAAAACTAGCTTTACAAGCAAAAGCACATTAGCCACAAACTGGTTGTGGGTACCTTATAATTGAAGTAATTTATTTTAAAGATGGAGTTCCTAGTGGGAAATTGTGCTGAAAATTCTTCTGTTAAATTAAAAGTCTATGGAGTGAATGTATCAGCTGTCGTGAAATGGTTAACATTTTTGTTACTTATACTTTTTTTTATGTATAAGGGAGATTTTGGAAATTATACTGGTGGACAGATTTACACATGGGGAAGCCATAGTGAATGTAGTGCATAACCTTTCCATATTACTATGAGACCTTCTTCTTATAGTGAAACTGAAGTAGCAACTGAAACCTTGACAACACTGGTTGCCAAAAAACATAACTTTAAACATACTTGTCATGATACCTATATGAATCAGCATGTAGTCCATTCTGCCTTCAAAAATGGTGGGTCGATTCCGTGCATGAGCCCCATTGGATCAAAATGGGGCTCATGCTTGGAACTGACCTGGCATAGTCATATCCATCGATACCCGAACCTCCAACAACAGAATGGACTGTACACCAGTCAGGTCAGCATACACCTTGGGGCTATATTCACACAACGTACAACTACGGCCGTAGTTCTCGCCGCAGAACTAAGGCCGTAGTTTTGCGGGGTGGAACAATGCCTATTGATGAATGGGATCCCGGCCAGAGCATACAAACATCGTATACGCTCCGGCCGGGAGCCCATGCGGGGCCGCAAAAAACTGACATGTCAGTTTTCTGCGGCCAGAATTCAATGAATTACGGCCGCACAAAGACCTGTCGGTTCACACAGTGAAGCGAGTGGCTTTGGCCGCTCGCTTCACTGTGTGCTATGGTAAGCTCTGGTGCGGGCCCGCATCAGAGTTCCGCGGCCGGACGGATCATCCGGCCGGCACTTAAGTATCAGGGGTCACGGAACGGACGGTCTCTAACGGTGTGTGAACATAGCCTAAAAGGTACTGTAAACAATATTCACATTAGTACAGTTAATGGTAGTCATAGGAAATTATGTGTAATTTTCCATAAATTTTCTAAAACAGGCAATAAAGGATAGTTTGTAACAAACCAAAAACTTTAACCCTATCCACATGATAAGGGAAAAGTAGAAGATTGTGCAGGGTCTGACCTCTGTATTCCTTTCTATTCCTTTAGAGCCAATAAAAAGAGCCGAGTACAGCTATCTACTCGACTTTTTCTGTCGCTCCATCGGAATGAATAGAGCCACGGGTCACGAGCCGTACTCGCAGCTCTATTTATAACACAGGAGCCCGATACGGAGATTGGTGGGAGGTACAAAGGTCGTGCCCCCACCCCCCCCAATCTTCTATTTTTCTCCTATCCTGAGGATAGGGGAAAGTTGATTTTCTTAAAATACCCCTTTAATGTAGAGGACTGTTCAAGAATAGAAAAAATTGTCTGCTTTTTCCTTCCAGGAACGGTGCTACTTAGCTGTGTCGAGTTTGGCCTTGAATCTCATATTTTTCAAGCAACTCTTTCAAGTTACCGATTATTTTTAGTAAGTTTTGAGTAATTTTACAGGGTTTTTTTTTATATCTTTTTGTTGGTTTTTATCATTTTAAAACACAAACACAGTTTTTAAAGTTTGTAAAGTTTGAGAGATTTGCTCCTTTCGTTTAAGCGAGATGGGTTTCTTTAACACAGTCTGACAAATTACACTATTACCGACCAACTCTGTCATCGCCCGGCAGTATAAGTGGATTAATTACCAAAATCTTCAGTTTATTGCTATAGGACTTAGTAGTACATTTCTCGCCTCAGGCCATAGAGCAGTGTTGAAGTGCCTGACTCTACCTGTTGGAACTAGAGAGTATGAAGTAAGGAGACACAAGATTAATGGCAGTCTAGGTCGTTCTTTGTTGGGATACGACATATGCCTCTTTTGGCAGCAAAGTTTTTATAAGGAATTTGACTTTTTCGCTATAGTTTACATGAAACCTTGTCTCAGTTTATTCAGGACTAGGCAGGGACAAGCTTGTGTATTCTCATTAATCATCAATTTATTAATGTGAAACATCAACTAACATGCAAGTCTCCCGCGAATATCGTCTAGGCTCAATCAGTGTCCGATAGGATGTAATGTACACAGATGTGGTTTAACATAGAGGTGAGGACTGGAGTGATTAGTTCCTGATGTTCACTGCAGTCCCAGATTTGAGGGATGGTCACTAGAAAGAAAGAAATGTAAACTCTATGTATTTTGTAATTGATTGTGTATTCTGGGAAAATTTGCTGTTTATGTGCTGATATCCTGTGTAATCAGGCTGTATTATGAAGTCACTTTGTCCCTGTCCTTAGTTTAGATAGCAAATAATTAAAAATGGATGTGCGCATATCTACGGATGGATGTCATTCATTACTTCTGATTAGATCTGGGATTTTCTGCTCTACAAAACTAGTAATTGGATTAAACTGTTCAAGGAACTTTTTTTTGAAACTTAAAAAAAAAAAAAATCTCTATATGAAATAAGTCTAATAAATACAAATGCTAACAGACTGTATTTTTAGCAATTGAAGTTTTTTTTTCTTCCTACTCCTTTAATGTGATCGCTTTGATAAACTGTGTGCCTATAACTAGAGCGGTCACACATGCTTTCAAGAAGAAATAGAAATAGCCCTCTAAATGCTTAAAGTGTACCTGTCATTATAACTTTCAAAATCTAAATCAACAGTAGTTGTGAAATAAAGCAAGTTTGCAATATACTTTCATTATTTTTTTTTTAGTTAGATCGTCCTGGGAGCTCATAGGAGATAGCGGCGGTCTCCTATTACACCGCACAATGGCTTGTTGTCTTTCCTCATTCAACATGTTTAAAGATGTTAAAAGACAATGATCAGCCGACCGATCGTTGCCTCTTATTACACAAAGCGGTTATCGGCCGTAATGGCCAAATACGGCCAATAATCGCTTTGTGTAATAGGGCCTTTAGGCTAGGTTCACACTACATTTTTTCATCCGTTTGTACAAATAATGGATGAAAAAAAAAAGATGCATTTGTGTGTGATGGGTCCAGATGGAGTCCACCCCAGGGTTCTTAATGAACTCCGATTAGTGATTCCTGCCTGCCCCCCCCACCATGGATCTGTATAACCACTCTCTCCTAACAGGAGATGTTCCTTATGATTGGAGAAAAGCCAATGTTATCCCCATCCACAATAAGGGGAGTAGAGAAGAGCCCAGTAACTACAGGCCAGTGAGCTTGACATCTGTATTTGTAAAAATGATGGAAATGCGTCAATAGAGGAAGTTAAAAATCTACAATTTGATTACTCTAAACCAGCATGACTTTACTGCGGGCAGATCATGTCAGACTAATCTCATAGATTTTTTTGATTATGCCACAAAAGTGTTGGATGAAGGTGGTGCCGTGGGTATCGCCCATCTGGACTTCAGCAAAGACTGTGATACAGTTCCCCATAAAGAGCTGATAAAGAAGTTAGTGGTAATTGGACTTAATCCCTGGATAGTTCAGTGGATTTATGGCTGGCTGAAGGATCGGTATCAGGGGGTTGTTATTAATGGAGTGTATTCCGAGCAGGGACTGGGTCTGTTTTGGGTCCAGATCTTATAATTATGTTTGTAAGTGACATAGGAGAAGGTTTAGTCGGTAAGATTGGTCTTTTTGCTGATGACACAAAATTGTGCACTAGGGTTGATATTTCTGGGGGTGTCAGTAATATGGAAAATGGTTTAGCTTTACCAGATACAGTAAGTGGTCTAAACAATGGAAACTGCAGTTCAATGTTTCCAAATGTAAAATAATGCATTTCAGTTGCAAAGACTTCAGAAGAGAAGGATTTAAATGTAGTGATTTCTGACAGCCTTTAGATGAGTTCCCAGTGTCACCAGGTGGTAGGGAAAGCTAATCATATGCTGGGCTATATACAGTATCTAGAGGTATAACCAGTATACTGTCGAGGTAGATTGTGACCCCACCATTTAGAGTTCTAGTGAGATCACATCTGGAATACTGTGTCCAGTTCTGGAGACCTCACCTACAAAAATATATTAATAAAATAGAAAAGGTCCAAAGACGGGCTACAAAGATGATGGAGGGTGTGAGGCGCAAAACCTCAGAAAAGACTTAAGCATCTAAATCTGTATAGTTTGGAAGAAAGAAGAGAAAGGGGGACATGATTGAAACCTTAAATTTGTTACTAAATAGAGTTCAGGAGGGAAGTGTTTTTATTATTATTATTATTATTATTATTATTATTATTATTACTAATAATAATAATAATACATGTAAATAGAAGAACAAGAAACTATTACTTTACTGAAGGAGTAGGAAATACTTGGAACAAACTTCCAGCAGATGTGGTTGTAAATCTACAATAACAGAATGTAACCTGCCTGGGATAAACATCTATCTATCCTAAGATAAGAGAATGGAAATACTAAAAGGGCAGACTAGATGGACCCAGTGGTCTTTTTCTGCTGACAATCTTCTACGTTTCTAACATCTGTCTATAGATCATAATTGGGTTTTAAGAAATCCATGCTCAATGCCCAATCTCTAGATTCCCAATCATAGTATACAAGTTAGGTCGCATGAACTGTAGAGCTCACTTGAGCATATTTTGCACTTAAAGGAAAAGTCAAGGGATTTTGAAAATCCGGCAAGGGGGGGGGGGGGAATTTTTCAGGAGTACGCACTTACCTCTACCTGTGCCCGCGGTGAACAGCAGGATCGGTATCAGGACCCCCGTCAGAAGTCATTTTCTCCCAAGTTGTGATGACTTCACAACTCAGGGGAAAATGCCTGTCCCGGCTGATGTTGTGGCCACTCAGCCAATCAGTGACTGGAGTGGTGTCCCACCCCAGTCACTAACTGGCTAAAGGGCCAGTCTATCATCCAGGTCATGATGTGAACACCCCAGAGATCCCAGCACCCGGCGGGGGTCTCGAGGCCAATCCCACCACTCTCGCGGGCACGGGGAGAGGCAATTTCTTACTTGTTATCAAATTCCCCCTGCCCCTGCCTGGATTTTTAAGATCCCCGGACTTCTCCTTTAAGAAGCATTGAAAGGACACTAATGCAGACCTAATCTACATGTTTTGACCTCCTACAGTTGTTATCCAGGAGCAGAAAAATTATTACGTTGATATTGTTTAAGTAGAGTGCCGGAAGGTGAGAAATACCATATCTGTTCACAAGTAACCCCTTTAATTCAATCTTTTTACTACATACACATTTGAAATATATGGAAGGATATAAGGTGCAAATGATACTATGCAATTAAATTTAGTAATTTATTTTTTCAACATTAAGATCCCGGTTCCCAATTCCATGCATCTGTCTGATGTCTCTATCGTTGTTGGCACCAGTTCCTATGGGCTTCTTAAATTTCATTGAACACAGAAGTGGCCTACTCATTGTAGCATTTATAGTAAATATCACAGCATGGGTAATAGGTTACAGACAGAACATGAAGTATGGAGTCAGTTCCTTCAGATTTTACATAGGTGAATAGGAACCCATGGTAACATGTTATGCCTCTTCAAAAAAAAAGCAAAATATATGTTATGCATTTGGTTTCATGAAGACTTCAAGCTGGGATAAGAAACCTTATCCGTAGTGTTTTCGGTCCTTTGGGTGTATACCTTTGTGTACCATATGTATACTGTACTTAGTGATGACAAGTTGTAAATTATATGATGATATGTTATCACCAAAGGTATTGCTCTTTGGGGCTGTTGCTCATATTTCTTTCATGAATCTACCTCAACACTTCGTTCTTAATTTATGTCAGTGCTCTGTCAACACAGACAGTGTGCAAAATTGACATTATACACTTGTCTGGGACTATAAGTTTTCACTGTGCTATCTACTATGTGTGCCTTTCTATGACAGTATCTATGAAATCAAATATTTTAGAATACTTAAAACCACATTGTGCCACACATGATATGCCAAAGATTGTTACGGAGACGGACAGTACCACACAGGCTTGCTGACAAATTACATTATATATATATATATATATATATATATATATATATATATATTTATTTATTTATTATGTTTATTATTATCATTCTGACTAGCAATAGTGGTTATATTGCAGAACTGTGCTTTATTTCATTGTCTATGTTCTCATTAGAAGCGGCTTTCCAGGAACAGATTTATATATATATATATATATATATATATATATATATATATATATATATATTTATAAATGTATTTATATTAAAAAAAAATCTTTAAAATCAACTGGTGCCAGAGATTTTTAATTTACTTATATCCAAAAATCTCAACTCTTCCAGCACTTATCAGCTGCTGCATGTCCTGCAGGAAGTGGTGTATTCTTTCCGGTCTGAAACAGTGTTCTCTGCTGCCACCTCTGTCCATGTCAGGAACTGTCCAGAGCAGGAGAGGTTTTCTAGGGGGATTTGTTACTGCTCTGGACAGTTCCTGACATGGACAGAGGTGGCAGCAGAGAACACTGTGTCAGACTGGAAAGAATACACCACTTCCTGTAGGACCTACAGCAGCTGATAAGTACTGAAAGACGTGAATTTTTTTTTTTTTTTCAGAAACAAATTACACATTTCTAGCACTTTCTGGCACCAGTTGATTTCATTATTATATGATACTGTCCTAATTCCTTTTATTAGTATAGCAGCTATCTATCTATCTATCTTTCTATCTATCTATCTATCTATCTATCTGTCTTCTATCTATCTATCTATTATCTATCTATCTATCTATCTATCTATCTATCTATCTATCTCCTATCTATCTATCTATCTATCTATCTATTATCTATCTATCTATCTATCTATCTATCTATCTATCTATCTCCTATCTATCTACAGTATCTTCTATCTATCTATCTATCTATCTATCTATCTATCTATCTATCTTCTATCTATCTATCTATCTATCTATCTATCTATCTATCTATCATCTATCTGTCTATCTATCTATCTATCTATCTATCTATCTATCTATTATCTATCTATCTATCTATCTATCTATCTATCTATCTATCTATACGGATAAGCGAAGCAGCACTACTCCAGGTTGCAGTGGGTGCCAGTAGACCTAAGTCTTGACCATAGACCGTAGTAATTAGCAGCGAGATAGTCCACGGCACTCCAGGGTTAACAGTGAATTAGGTGATTTATTCAGAAAAACATGATACAGCACTCCAACACACGCGATGTTTCCGTGGCCTCACGCCACGCTTGAAAATGGTGGCGTGAGGCCACGGAATCGTCGCGTGTGTTGGAGTGCTGTATCATGTTTTTCTGAATAAATCACCTAATTCACTGTTAACCCTGGAGTGCCGTGGACTATCTCGCTGCTATCTATCTATCTATCTATCTCCTATCTATCTATCTTCTATCTATCTATCTATCTATCTATCTATCTATCTATCTCCTATCTATCTATCTATCTTCTATCTATCTATCTATCTATCTATCTATCTATCTATCTATCTTCTATCTATCTATCTTCTATCTATCTATCTATCTATCTCCTATCTATCTATCTATCTATCTATCTATCTATCTATCTATCTATCTTCTATCTATCTATCTATCTATCTATCTATCTTCTATCTATCTATCTATCTATCTATCTATCTATCTATCTATCTATCTTCTATCTATCTATCTATCTATCTATCTATCTATCTGATGCACAGACCTCTGCCGGGTTAACTCTTCCCCAGCAGTTTATCCAAAATGAGTTCAAAGCTCAGACAGCATCCTCGTAAAGGACAATGCATTAGTTCCTTATTCTGCCATATTGCATATAAGGTGCGACATTATGGCTCGTATCGTCAATCTTTTTGCTTGAAAAAGGCTCAAGATGTGAGCTGAAATGTTGCATCTTATATGCATTATGGCACAATAAAGAACTAAGGGTATGTTCACACTAACTAAATGTGGCGGAATTCCATGTCAGTTCTTTGTGCCGAGAGCGGCGGGAGTGGAGGCGCCCAAGCCCTCTCATAGCCCGGCTATGGCACCCTGTGGCAGGGGGAAATCCGCCACATTTACTCAGTGTGAACATACCCTAAGAGAATGTGAAAAACACCATGTAAGCATACCAACGTATACCAGTCAGCATACCAACGTATACCAGTGATACCAATGTATACCGCCGGCACATGATGTGAATGGACTTTACATTTTTTTTTTTTGCAGTTTCCGTTATTTTAATGGGGATCAGCTGGGAGATCAAACTGGAGGATTTCAGGAAAATATTTGAGTATTTGTTTTGTATGGCCATAAGCAGTAGAGAAGGAGACTATAAATGTTTCAGGTTTTAGGTCTTTATTGTTTCCAATTCATGGTCATGATAACATAGCAACAAAGGTTGTAAAGATGAAACTAGACACATGCCCATCCAGTTCATCCTTTTATCCTGCAGTGTTGATCCCGATGAAGGGGGAAAAGGTAGCAGCCGACTGATCTGCCATCATTGCCAGGTGGTTCCTCTTTTGTCCATTAGATTATTCTGCATGTGGGAAGGAAATAAGTACAGAAGACCAGCGCCTTGTGTGTATGGTTTCATCTCTGGGGAGGGGAATAAATTATATGGACATCTTCAAAAGTGCACTTATCCAGTGGCATTATCTATGACCGCTATGAGCAGGTAACACGTTGCATCTTAACCGAAAAAAGATTTGGATTTACAGTATATGTCATAGTAGAAACCTCTTCATGTCTCTTCCACCATATTCTGGTTTGAACCAGTATACAGTATGCTAGTTGACCTTCTTTTAACACTTTTCAGGGAAAATTTTAGGGAATATGACAAACATATTGTTCCACAATGGTGGAGAGATACCTGTATCGGCCCGATACCGTTATACTATAGTCATGAGGTCACTTCAACTCTTTTATAGTAAATAAGCCTAATCTTTCTGGGTACTGTTGTGCACCTCTGGTCGCCATCCTTTGAACCTGCTCAGGATGTCTTTCTTGTGCACTGGTGCTCAAAATGGTAGACAATTACTTCATGTGTGTTCATACCACTTAAAGGAGAAGTCCGGCCATTTTTAAACCTGGCAGCTTGCAGGGGAAGGCAGGAATTTGATCAGGAGTACAAACTTTCCCGGTGTCCCCGGTGAGTGTCAGGACTCCCGCCGCGCTCCGGATCTCAGGCACTGACATGTCACAACCCGGCTGATGGACTGGCCGCTCAGCCGGTCAGTGACTGGGGCGGGACACTGCTTCAGTCACTGATTGGCTCAGCTTCCAGTCCATGAGCCAGGACAGGCAATTTCCCCCTAGCAGTGTTGTCATCACAACTCGGGGTAAAATGCCTCCTGGCGGGGGTCCCGAGGCCAGTCCCACCACTCACGGCGGGCATGGGGAGAGGTAAGTTCGTACTCTTGATCAAATTCCCCCCTGCCGGCTGCAAGATTTTAAAAATGGTCGGACTTCTCCTTTAACAAGCCACTAATCAGACCACAGTCTGTACTCATCACCTCTAAGGATCTGTTCACATTAACATTATGGCTTCTGTGATTAATGAAGTCATAACTATGACAAATCCATTGAGAACTGGATCCTAACAGATCCCACTGGGTCTACAGGCTTTGATTTGATTTTTACATTCTCTTCAAATTACCATTTTATCCTTTCCATTAGAGCGCCTGGTATTTTGACAGCAAGAAAAGTCCACATCGCTATTTTAACCATCAAAAATACCTAAATCCCCATGGACCCCATTAAAGTCAACCAGATCTGTCAGGATTAGTTATTAGTTCTTATTATCAGGAATTAGAAACAAAAATAATATTTTCTAGTTATAAGTTTTTAGTTTAAGCTGCTTATGTCACACCAACATGGTTGCTTGGTGGATTCATTCAATATTTTGTGATATTTTATTATATGGACGTGATGTGAGCCACATCATGTTCATTAAAGTGAATATACCACTAGGTACATCGCTTTGTGGTTTTTACGTAAATGGATTGGCACCAAGGCGAGGATGTCAGTGCCACAATCCTTTTTTTGAACCACAGTCTGGTTCTCATGCACAGCCTCGGTCTTTTGCTGAGCACTGGCCCGACATGAAGCACTGGAGGTGGGCCCGCCAGCCCCAGTGTGAAGAAACCCCCTCCCCTCTGGGATGTGGCTCCATTAGAAACAATGGAGCAATGTCACAGAGGGGAGGGGAGACTGTCACACTGGGGGCTGGAGGGCCCGTCTCTGTGCTTCATGCCGGACTGGTGCTCGGACCTTGACCGGCGCCATGTGCAGGAATCGGGGGTCTGTTCACTGGTTCATGTGAAAAACACAAAGCGATGTACCTAGTGGTTCATTGACTTTAAATAGCCAGACCCCGGGAGTCCCCGAAGCAAGCCGGAGTGTGGAGCAGGTAATGTATGTTAACGGGTTAGGTTAATGGACGGCATTTACATATGCTGCAATTATGTCTTCTCATTCAAAATGAATGACAAGGGATCCGCAACAAATTTCACAGCGAACTCGCAGCGTAAAATCCGCTGCGGTTCCGTTGTCTGTGAAGCTACCCTAATATAGGGGGAAAAAATGGGGCAGACTTTAAAAAATGTTAACATTTTTTATTTATGTTATTTCCGTAATGAATTTATATTCAGTGGAAAATGTATAGGCTTATTTGTTTATGAGAATGTGCGTTGAGTAACATCCCTGCAACGTTCTCCTCGGCTATAACTGTAGACGGGACCACGGGTGCATGTTAGGTGATCAAAGCAAAGCTTATCACAGGGAGCACATAACTATTGAGTTACCCTATCTCCCCTCACTGGCATCTGATGAAAGATGTTAAAGATGTGGCTATTATTCCCCATTAACTGTGCGATTCATATCAGAAAGACATTTATAATAGTTTTCAGACCTGGGCAACACGTGGTCCCTGTTTTCATTTAATAAGATAACATTTTTCATCTGACCACTCTCCGTCGCTTTCAAACCTTGTTTACGTCAATACCGGATAAACAAAGCGTAAGGAAGCCCTCTTATAGGAACACATGCTTCTTTGCCGAGGGTCTTACTAATTTGCTGGAAACATATGGAAAAGCATGGCATGTGGCTTTACTAGTAAGATGTAGAACGTCTAATTCAGAACACAGAAACCAATGTCATGGTCTCTTTTGTAGAATATTTAACGTATCTGTTGTTGGGATGATTAATAGGTTTTTGACCAGGTAACTTTTCTTCGTCTGCGAGAAGAGCCTTTCTTTCCTGAAGTGTCTTTCAGGCTTGTTAGCCTTCAAAGACTTTTAAGGTCAGCTGTGGTGAGACACTAAATCCATTATATTTTCTCTTCCTCTGTCTCCTCACATCACTCTTTTAGTCCCAGCATGGAGCCATCCCATTTCTTGTCTGCAAGTTAGATATAGGCGGAAAAAAAAAAAAAAAAGTTTGACTCGCTTGGTATCTTGATGCTTTGCAGTCCTTTTCGAGCAATGGTGGCTAATTAAAACCAGTTTATTGGCTGTGCTATTTGTATTAATATAATACTATTTGGGATCTCGCAAGGTCACTGTGTTAATATTTGCTATATAAAATAAACTCACCGACGATGAACACTTACTTAGCGGTGTTGAACCCAATGCTTGTTTTAAGTTCAGCCATGTGCAGTATGTCTGCTCAATGTAAACAGGCTGCAATTGTTTGGATAGTTGCAAATGGGTCTGCATTCTTAGGCTGGGTTCACACTATGTATATTTCAGTCAGTATTGCAACCAAAACCAGCAGTGGATTAAAAATACAGAAAGGCTCTGTTCACACAATGTTGAAATTGAGTGGATGGCCGCCATATAACAGTAAATAACGGCCATTATTTCAATATAACAGCCGTTGTTCTAAAATAACAGCAAATATTTGCCGTTAAATGGCGGCCATCCACTCAATTTCAACATTGTGTGAACAGAGCCTTTCTGTGTTTTTAATCCACTCCTGGTTTTGGTTGCAATACTGACTGAAATATACTGACTGAAATATACATATACTGACTGAAATATACGTAGTGCTAACGCAGCCTTATAAAGCATTATTTCACAAAATAACACACATTACAAAGTTATACAACTTTGTAATGTGTGTTATTTAAGTGAATGGCCCC
Source organism: Dendropsophus ebraccatus (assembly GCF_027789765.1). Classification (NCBI taxonomy): domain Eukaryota; kingdom Metazoa; phylum Chordata; class Amphibia; order Anura; family Hylidae; genus Dendropsophus; species Dendropsophus ebraccatus. The sequence goes on along the minus strand of NC_091460.1, from coordinate 134,538,109 downwards.
CTTCCCTGTGTCCCCCCCCCACGCTAGACCCGGAAGTGTGATGCTGTATACTTACGGTATCACTGTCAACCCAGGTTGCCATCTTGGGACGATCACATCATCTTCAGGAGGCCGGCCCCCCTCCACCACGTCATCAGCTGCTCAGCCGCGATTGGCTGAGCATAGTTATGCTCAGCCAATCGCGGCTCAGCAGCTGATGAGGCGCTGGAGTTGGGCCGGCATGAGGGGGGCTAGAGCGGTCCGGTCCATTCACTTAAATAACACACATTACAAAGTTGTATGTGTTATTTAGTGAAATAATGCTTTACACCGCACTACCCCTTTAACATTTGCAGTAGCAGGTATTGAAGGATACAATGTTTCCAATGGGATATTGTTACAGGAACTTCTTTCTTTTAGAATAAGGGATAGCATTTTAGAAATATACATACAAAACCAAAACATTTAAACCATCTGCCCTATAATGTGTGGATCCACCTTTGTTATTAGGCACCAAGTCAACAGCAGTCCCATAACTTGTGAGTCAAAGTCTACATGGATCAGACCTGTTTTTCCCCGCACATCCCACAGATGTTCTATTGGACTGAGATCTGGGGTATTTGGAGGTAAAGTCTAACCTTGAACTGTTTGCCAGGGTCCTTGTGGCAGGGACCATTTGTTCTTTGGTAGTTCATCTGTGGGACACGCAACAATGTTCCTGTTGCTGTTTTACTAGTTGCTCTTCTGTAGACCACTTTTAAAAGATGCTAACCATTGTCCAGGAACACTGTTGAAGGGTATGTTCACACTGAGGAATACGGGAGGTATTAAAGAGGAGAAGTTTTCTGCTTGAAATTCCCTCTTCTTCAGCTCTGGCAGAATAAGCACAGAATTCAAGCAGAATGCATGCGGAAAGCACTTCTATGGGATTTCTCTAGCGGAATTGGCCCAAAGAATTGACATATCCGTTCTTGAGGTGGAAAGCACAATGGAAAATTCTGCATGGAAATTCCACCGTGTGAACATCATAGCGGGAATCCAATTAAACACAACGGGGCAATGCTATGCCGATATTTTACGGGCAGAATTTAAAGTGGAATCCGTGGCTAATTTCACGTGGATTCCGCTTGAAATTTTGTGCCTATTTCTCAGTGTCAACATAGCCGAAGATCTGCCAAAAGATGAATCTTGTTCCAAATGTGCAGTGGTTAGTACCTGTCTTAACGTTTTAGAACGGACTGTTCACTTGCTGGCTAATATATCTCACCTCTTCGCAGGCGCAATTCTAATGAGATAACGTAATTCGCTGTAATATCTGGTAAAGTTAAGGCTTTAAAGAAGCTGTGTGCACCCGCATCAGAACCCTGCGGACCTAAAGATCATCCAGCCGATACTGCAGTACCGGCCGGGATGATCTTTTCAGAGACCAGGTCACGCCGAGTCACGGAATGGCCAATCTCTTACTAAGTCTGCACATAGCCTAAAAGGATTTCATTTGCTGTCTGACATTGTGTGCATTAAGTTTTACTGATGTTATAAGGAACATTTATTATTTCAGTAGCCTATTTTAACACCATAATTACTATTGTAGTATTGTTGCTTCTTTTCCCCTCATTCATAAATTTATGTACATATTCTAAAACACAGATCCCATAAAAATAGCTGGATTTGGTGCACATATGCAAAGAAGTGTATTCAATGTTGGATTAAAATCCATTTTGGGTGATGTAATGAGGACGGTTTGTTGTGTCTGGTTCTAGTGACCGGCAGCTTCTATTCCCATCCTCTGCTTGGACTAATTAGGACAGACAATCCTTTCTGCCCATCACCAGTTCTTATCCGCACAGATTCTTTGTCTGTAGGTTTTCAGGCACATGAGACTTTTTGAGATGGTCTTGAATTGATCACAAACACATAGTAGCGTGGGAGAGAAACCACTGTATTCACTTAAGTGACTGAAATCCCATTTGTAGACAAGAAAAAGAGCATGTGAAAACACCCCGAAATGAGTGTTCAGTTCATGACAAACATGTAACCAGAGAAACATGGTTCACCCCATCACACACCACCCATCAACCATCTTTGCGAAGGCATTTGAGAAATGTCTGGTCTTAAAGGCCTTTGAATTTAATAAAGCCTAATTGCAGGGCTGCATCATCTAACACATTCTGGTATATAAATTAGTTAAAAAAATAATAATAACGTTTTTGTTTTGTGAACCACTTTATTATTGATTTACAAAACTACATAAATAAATTTGCTTAATACAATTTTAAAACTTCAGATCTTATGGTACTTTGTGGTACATTATGTGAGAAATTGAGAAGCTGAAATATAGTGGGATCATCACATGGGGAGAGGTGGTCCACCATGTATCTAACCTATTTGTTTGACATATACACAGGGAAAGGTCCTGGTGTGTACACTCAATCTATTAATAGGGATCTAAGCGGGTCAAAGGGGTACTAACTCTCATTAATGAATTAATAAGTTTGTCATAAAGATGTATGGTGACTTACATTGAGAATTCTGGAAAGAAAGGATTTGCAAAATAGCTCTGACACCTCTTGAGTTAAGTCTCACTCAATCTAGGAGTCTTAGAACATTGGGGATTTTAAACAATCTCTCCAAAAGGAAAGGTTTCCCATCTGCAGACAGCTGTTTTGGGGTTGTTGCCCCTCTTCAGTGCAGAGCAGGGTATTGGCTGGCTAATGAGAGGTCTATCAACTTGGGTCAAAGGGGTACCAACTCTTATTAATCAAAGATTGTCATAAAGACTTATGGAGACTTACAGACCATTGCTGCTCCATTGAGACTTCTTAATAGGGATCCAAGAAATTCCTGTAGCACTCAGTCCCACAAAGCCAAGGTCCTTTATTGTTCACAAGTACGATATAGTCCACATAAATAACGTGTGTGTACAGAAACGCGTTTCGACGTGTCTGTCTTTATCACAGTATATAATATGTATAATGCTGTGATAAAGACAAACACGTCGAAAAGCGTTGCTGTACACCCATACTTTTTATGTGGACTGTATTGTACTTGTGAACAGAGTTCTACAGGAATTTCTTGGATTCAGATTTGTTTGCGTAACACCCAGCAAGCTCCTGGGCGCTGTATGCACCTCCCGTGGTCCAGAGACAAAACCAAAATAGGTATTTACATTTGCTTATATGCAGCATTATTATGGTTTAGTGGCGGACCAGTTTTATTTTTAAGTATCAATAGGAATGACAGAGGCCAAAAGAGCATCCTTAAAGCCATCATCAAGTTGGTATAAATCTTTTTTTTTTTTTTAACTGTATTGGAAAGCAAAGAAAATTACACTATACGGTACACCACCACAAAACAATGTACTTTATAATATGGAATCAATAGGTAACTTAAGCCACTGTACACATACAATTCTCCCTATGTACTGTATACTAAGGTTGGGTTCACACTGCATTTATCTATAACAGGTATGTGTCTGGATCCTGCCCAAAACAGAATATTGACATATACTGTGGTGTAAAGCAGTAGATGCCATTTGCTCCAGACCACTTTTTTAAGTCCCCGGAAATTAGCAGAAAGAGGCCTGAAAGAGGCCATTGAAATGAATGCTACCCACTGCTGTATGGCATAGTATAAGTCAGCACCCATTTTCAGCAGGATACTGATGGATACCTGTAGTGGCAACAGAAGCATGGTGTGAACTTAGCCTAAGAGAAACATTTTAATAAAAAATTAAATCCCAGTACATACCTTTCCTTTATCACTGCATTTATCCAGCATTAAATCGCTTTCCTCACTATTGTCCACTAGTGGAAGTAATGTGAAATGAAATGGTTTAGTATATTAAAAAATGACGTATTACTAGGTCACGTCATCACTTTATGATTGATAAGGTTCTGACCTCTGGGACCCCCAGTAATTCCAACCACTGGGAACACTCTAGGAAAAACTGGAACACTGTGCATCGTTGGGCCTGGGGGGGTAATGCATGACTGAAAGAACACTTAGGGTAGATGTTATGCACTACCTCCCTTAGGTCTTGCACTAAGTATAACATAAAAGAGAATCCAGCTCTTCAGCAGAAAGTCCATAAAACTAAAACTATTTTTTTTTCCATTCAGCATTAAAAAAACACAACCAGGCATAGAAAAAAGGTAGTATAGCAGCTAACACATTTTGGAGAACTGTCCATGAGAAACATAACAAAGAATCCAGACTCACCTCTCCCTGTGCCTCTCCACCATTGGATCGCCGCTGGGGGACCCCTGCCGGGCTATGGGATCTTTTGTAGAGCTGACGTCATGACCTGGTTGATGAACAGCCCGCTCATCCAGTCAATGACAGGGATGCCCCTGCAATCACTGATTGGCTGACCAGCCTGTCCATCAGCCAGAAGAGGTATTTTCGTGACGTCATCACAAATCCGGGAGGAAATGCCTCCCGGTGGGCGTCCCAGAGCTTTTCAAGCAGCACATCATGGGCATGGAGAGAGGAAAGTAATTGTTGATTGTTATGTTCTCCTCTACCCCTGCCAGCTCAGAGATTATGCTAATGGATGGATATTTTAGATAAACGCGGAAGTCCTAAGAACAAGTGCCGATCTTGGCGATGAGCACTCATTTACTGAGCCTTCATACAGCTTGATTAATCATGTGGGCCGGCCACACTAACCATCTTGGGTGATGTGAAGACGATAACAGAAGATATCTTGAAATATGATGAAGGTGGCACTCACCAGAATCGTTAAAAGATGCTTTATTGGAACAGTAAAGGCATCAGCAACAGCATCCACAAAGATGAGCCGAGAAGAAGCGTTTTACATGTGAAACAGCCATCGCTCTATAATCTTTGTGGAAAGCACCTGTTGCTGATGCCTTTACTGTTCCAATAAAGCATCTTTTACCGATACTGGTGAGTGCCGCCTTCATCATATCCTCTATTGTCAAGATACTAGAGTGGTTGAGTGTCATCGCATATGGGAGTGTCACTCTGAGGTCTTTATATTTGTTTCTGAACGCTGGGGCAGTGCCGACATTGTTACCTTCTGTTGCTATACGATAACAGAAGATAATTAGCCCAAGTAAAAGGGCCATTAGAGGTAGCTTATCCACTTTTGCTATTGCTGAGACCATCTGCTTCAGATCTGTGCATGAACCTGGTTAGAAGAGGAGAAGGACTGGTGAATTGCCATTTTGTGATTAGTTGTACTGTTAACACCACCACCGATCAGGAAAACGAGTGGGGAAATGTGAGTGTGACAGCGAGCTCTCAAGGGTAAGACCCCCACGGATCAAAACCTTTGCCATGTCCCTATGACAAGTCAAGAGATATTTATTTTACTACAGTGACTGGTGAAATTTTTAAACCTTAAATATATATATTGTCCATTTAAATTCCTGATTCCTTTTCTAATATATACTACGGTACTTATATTTTTCTTTTATATTTTTAATACCATATATTTGATATTCTTCCTATATGTAGACCTATTGATTAGAAAATATAAAATCAAAGACCTGTTCTCATGTTTTTATGAATGATCAGTCATGACAATACTATAAATCATTGCCATAGCCGAGATTGGGAATTCCCAGCTGCCTGCCTTCATCACAACATTCCTTGACCTCACTAGATTCCATCCAACAATTTGTGTGTATCAAAAATTGACATTCAAGGCCTCGAGGTTATCCAGATCTGAGCCATGGGAAATAAACACCTCAGATTGGATAAATAGTACTTTGAACCACTCTTCAGGTCTACTGACATTTTTGTTGGTATTGCCTGGAACTGCTTAACCCATCTATTTTAGGCTTTAAAGTAAAGAAGCAAAGGAAATACTGCTACTTAGAGCCATAAGGAGGTACCAAGATTTCCTTTAACTCCTTGAATGTAGTTATGTTTGAAGCTGAACATTCTGGCTTTAAAACATATCTCCAATAAATAAGAGTAAATTATTTGAATAATGAAGGGGAAAAAACTATGGAATCGTCAATAAATAAATTCCAATTTTTAGTTTTTTTCCTCTCCCTCTGGCGTTGACTTCTGCCAGAATTATTTGTTGCATAGACTTAAATTATTATAAAAAAAATATTAATATAGAACAAGGAGAAAAAGGATTTAAAGCGACTCTATACCCACAATCTGCCCCCCAAACCGCTTGTACCTTCGGATAGCTGCTTTTAATACAAGATTTGTCCTGGGGTACATTCAGCAGGTGATGCAGTTATTGTACTAAAAAAAAACTTTTAAAATTGCAGCCCTGTGTCAAATTGGCGTGGCCTAGAGTGTCTGTTTCCTAGGCCTTCACCACCTCTCCTCCCCATCCTCCTCATCATTAGGAATGCCCTGGGAAGTATTTTTCCCATTCATCACTTGTCTGAACACTGCACAGGTACCTTAACGATCCAACACATTAGCAGTATTCACACAGGTGATGAATAGAAAAAAATCCTGCCAGGGGCATTCCTAATGATGAGGAGGGACGGAGAGGCAGTGCAGGCCTAGGGCACAGACACTGGGCTGCAAGTTTAACAGTTGTTTTTTTGGGACAATAACTGCATCATCTGCCAAACAGACCCCAGGACAGATCTTGGATTAAAAGCAGCTATCCGAAGGTACAATCGGTTTGGGGGGAGCAGATTGTGGGTACAGAGTCGCTTTAAGGCTGGGTTCACACTATGTATATTTGAGGCTGTATTTGTGAGGCTGTATAGCAACCAAAACCAGGAGTGGATTGAAAACACAGAAAGGCTATGTTCACATAATGTTGTAATTGAGTGGATGGCCGTCATTTAATGGCAAATTTTTGCTGTTATTTTAAAACAACGGCTGTTATATTGAAATAATGGCAGTTATTTACCGTTATATGATGGCCATCCACTCAATTTCAACATTGTGTGAACAGAGCCTTTCTGTGTTTTCAATCCACTCCTGGTTTTGGTTGCTATGAGGACCTGACTTGAGGACCAAATACTGCCTGAAGTATACAGTGTGTGAACCCAGCCTAAAGGTTGTGTGTGCTGTTATCATTTGATTCAATGGGACAAGATAGATACAGCTAACCATCATCCGAAGTTTCTTGAGGGATTCGAGAGAACAGTAGCAGATACACTGGAAGAGTGGTGGTTACATCCAGTGTTTAGAGACCCAGTAGTTTGCTCCCAATGGCTGCACTGTTCTGAAGTATCAAACCGATCTGAGACAACAGCCCTCACTTACTAATGTGTTTTCTTGTGTTATCTTTTTGTCCATTTTCACTGTTGGTTTAGTGTTCCAACATTTTTTCTTTATTTTTCCAAAAACTTGTCCAAAAAGTGGGCGTGCCGTGGGTGTGTCATGGGTGTCACCTTTAAAACTCACAACCAACAGATTTACTAGGCAAACCGTCATTTTTTGACAGGTTTTCTATTCTAAAAAACAGCCATTCCTAGTGTGCCGAGATGCTTAGGTTTCAGTTTTGTCCTGTGAAAAACCTTCCAAATTTATAAGGGCATTAATGAATTTAACAAAAATAAATAAATAAAAATAGAAAAAAACAACAGACACAACCGACAGCATAACGGCTTAAAATTGACAGATTCTTTGTAAATGAGGCCCAACATTCTTCTCCAGTTTAACAAGCTTTTTTTCATCAGGTCATGATACAAAGTAGTGAGAGATGGAAAGAATCAGCACTCACCCATGCAGATTCTGTATCTGTGGACGTTTATAAGTCAATCTTCAAACAGTTAATGCAGTAACAACGAACAAACAACACAGAATGTACCACAAACAGGGCCCTGTTTATGGAATGTCCTGTGTTTGTTGATTGTTCCTGCATAAACTGTCTGAAGATTGACGTTGGTGAGTGCCGCTGCTTTCCTTTTCTCACTATTGCTTGGAGCCACTATACTTATCAGCCACTATACTTATCTGCAATTTATGGACATGTGTTACGTATCAAACAAGAGGTCGGGTCCAATGGTGAAAACTATAAATGGTTACTATTGTGGTGCCAGCCATCTTTAACATATTAAGTAACATATTTTAGAAAATAGTCAAAAATGTTAATGCCCACCTGCGTATTGACTATTAAAAGCAATAATTGCCATTACCCTTGGTCCTTTCCCTCACATGCAATCAGAAAATATCTGTAATTTGTCTGTTCTCTATAATGTAAAAACTGGGTAAACAATAAGTATAACGATTCCATAATTTTTGCCTGGGGGGAATTCTCCGGTGTATGTTACACTAAATAATTTTAAGTCGAATTGCTCTGACATTTATGGTTTCCATGATCTTCTTCCTTGCATAAAACTACATAGTAACATGTTTCTGTCTCAATGTACATTGTTAGTTAAGTATAGCGCAGGAGGAGAAATTGATTATAGTAATTAAATGTGATGTTTCCAATCCAGATGGTAGAACTGTTCAGCAGATGTGGAGAGATCTTAGCACTCCTTAAGAATGAAGTGTATCAAAGCAGCAAATTGAAAAAAAAAACTTACTAGCCACAACAAACTGGTCAATAACTCACTGCTTTACTGGACTGTCATATTTGCCTTGCGTATCACTGCATGCATTCATATGTTGTTAGAAAACATCAGGCAACGGGAAGAGGAGCTTTGATCCAGCCCAGCATGTAGCCAGTGCCTTCTTTTGTTCTTTATGTGAAGTTTTTAAAAGCCCAGATCTCTGCTCTCTTTTCAGTCTTTTGGTAAATGAACATGAACCTCAATCTGGAAGAATGTACCTCCTTTGACATAGTCATGCTGTGCTTTCCTGATGTGTCAGGGCCATGTTTTCTATCCATGGGCTGCATATGGTAATCATGATGCTTATCTTGTTTGCAGGTGAGCGCCCCTACCAGTGTCCGTACTGTGACAAAGCTTTCAGTAAGAATGATGGATTAAAGATGCACATTCGGACACACACAAGGGTAAGTCTGGAAAGACATTTATACTAGAAAAGAAACTCCTAATAAATTACTATGTATTTACGTCAAGGTTGCTTGTATCCAGATATACCTGTATGTGCAATATATCTGTATGAACCAGGCACAAAGAGGGTAGCAAGGCCTAAACACATCTGAGTCGGAGAAAAAAAAAATCACTTTATCACTCTGGTTTTCAGATGGGCCATCGGCTAAAGTGGTATTGATGTAAAATTATTTTCTGAGGAAGTATGTTTGTTTACTGTACACTCTTCGAAGACTAAGGGTATGTTCACACTGAGCAAATTTGGCGTAATTCTGCGGCTGATCTCTCCGCCATGGAATCCCGCCTTCCTCAGTGTCAGCGTGTCCATGGGAGGACCCTTGTGCCTCCACTTTCCACAGTTCTCGACTAAAAAGAACTGACATGTCCCAGCCCTCCAATAGACAAGCTGTTTGACATTGAGGCAGGTGGGATTCCGTGGCGGAGAGCTCGTCTGTGGAATTCTGCCGAATTTACTCATTGTGAACATACTCTAAATGTACATGAATGTTTGTGAAGACTAAAAAAAAGAAAATTTCACCTAGGACTAGAAATAAGCTTATCAGTACACTTGGCTTCAGCAGAGTTTTTCAGACTAAATGTCATATTACACAGCCCGATTTGCCGAATAAGCGAGCACCAACCTGCTAGATCGGCTCTCACTTACAGCTCCTATTACACGGCTCGACTATCTTGCAGCAAGGGCTACATGGACATCATTAACACAAACCCTTGTGGTATATAGAAAATAATAAACATACAGATTTACCTGTCCACACTCCCCAATGTCCTCTTGCCCCTTCCCAGCTGACCAGAGCTGCCGCTGAATCCTTTACAGAAGCTAGGAGAACACAAGGGAACATCATCAGCCGTCGGCTGTGCATCGCTATTACACGTAGCAATACACAGGTTAGACAAATCTAACCTGATAGCTTCCTAATTAAGGTTGCTGTCTTTCTATAATCATTAGAAGTGGCAGGGCAGATTGGTTCACTGCTTTTTATTTAATTTCTGCTCACATAGCCTAGACTCATCAGCCTAGCACAGTGTAAGCTTGTTTAGTGCACTTTAGTCAGTCATATGCTACAGCAAAGCAAAAAAAAAAAAAGAGTATGTGATTTGCTATGATTGGCTAGAAAAGTATGGAAGAAAGCCCTGTATGTGTACTACTGGCAAACAGCCTATCCCTGTTTCCACCTTCTGAAATGAGAAATTGCTGTGAACCATTCAGGGCTCAATAACAGCAAGGAGAAAAATCACGTTGTCAAACCTCGGAATCCATGCTCATTAGCTGTGTATTGATTCTTCACAGTAGTCTACCTGCTTAATTTTTGTCATCTGTCATGGAATCACAGCGGGCAGTTAGAGCCGAGCAGGGAGAGACAAATGCTGGGTTTACACTTAGCGATAATTGGCCCGATCGTACGATTAACGATTTCGTAGTAACAATTATTTTTTATAACGATCAGACGGAACAATATATCGTACGGAAAAAATTTTTGCGATCGCTTAAGCCTATCTCGCACATAGGTTAAATCGGTGAACGGCTGTTTACGCGGAACGATCTGCGAATTTTTTTGCGAACGACCAAAGACGATTTGAGAACATGTTCAAAGATCAAAATGAACGATTTCCCGCTTGTCGCTTGATCGTTCGCTGCGTTTACACGTACAATTATCGTTTGAATTTGATCGTTATCGTGCAAATTCGCACTATAATCGTTCTGTGTAAACGCAGCATAACAGAGCAATATAGGGACATTCAAAAAGTAGTAGTAAAGGCCCTGATCGTAAGAGCTTACAGTCTACTAGAGCTACAAGGGGACTAGAGACACATGCATGAAAGACCTTGGTAAAAGTCCTAATTCTTATACACTGAAGGGGTTTACTGTGTTTCTATATATAACACTAACAGAAATGACCCTAGAAAGTGCTCATGGCTGTCAATGTCATTTCCATACTAATTTGGTCTGGAGAGCTGATCCTGGGGAGAGGTAGGTAGTTTTAGTTACTTAGACCTAATTAATCCAGTAGATGCCATGTCTGTAAGTAAACAGATACAGCTCACGTTATTGACTGTTCCCAAAACCAATTATTGCAGAAGCCATGCTCCCCTCCAGGAATACGCAAAACTTAAAATTAAAGTTCCTGATTTGCAGATCTTCGCTTCAGCCTTTATTGTTTTCTTTAAAGGGAAACTAACAGCAGGTTAGAAGACTCCGACCTGCTGTGATGTTCCCTTAGCATGGGGGACACTATGGGTAATTTTTTTCCCTTCATCCTCATCGCCATTTTCAGGAACTCTTTACTTTATTCAATGAGCAAATCTGGCAGTTTGGTGCACTGGGGACAGGACTACCAAGTAGTGCACCGATCCACCCCGCACCTTCTCTTATATATTCATCCAGCGCTCTGCAGGGATAAGTGCAGAAGTCATGTTACTGCAGAGTATCGCCTCTATATTCATGAAGAGGGGAGGGATAGTAGGGCAGATCGGTGCACTAAGGGTACTGTTAGTTTTCCTTTAAAGTGAATGTACCATTAGATGCATCACTGAGCTTTTTTTAACCCTAATGGATCATTGCCGTCGCGGGGATGCTGGTGGCACGGCCCTTTTGTACAATTGCCTCTTGGTTACCGCACTCGGCGTTGGTCTTTTTGGGAGCATCGGCCCACCGTGGAGCACTGGGGGGCAGACCTGCTGGCCACCAGTGGGACGGAACCCCCTTCCATCTCTGATGCAGCTTCATTGATTCTAATGGAGCTGCGTCACAGAGGGGATGAAATTTAAAAAAAAAGGGCCACACCACTGGCACCCAACGCCAGCGCCCATCCATTAAGATCCAAGTTTATTCTTCGGGAGGATGGCGGAATCTGCTTGCCCATAGAATGGAATCTATGGAACCAGCAGAAATTGAAGTGGGAGCGCGGGGGGGGGGGATCTTCGAGTGGCGGAATCCGTGGGGAGTTCCCTACGAGAAGTCCGTAATGTGCACATACCCAACAGTGTCACTCATTATTAGTATAAGGCATGGATGTGATGTGTGCCAAACTCAAGAACAAAAATACGAGGATTAGGCTGCCGTTACACATGGCAGTTTTTTTTTTATTTTATTATTTATCTTCTTTTAAATTGAGTTTTTTGAGCCAAAACTGAAAGTAAATTAAAAAACAAAGAAAGTGGATTCACTTCAGGCTTTGGCTCCAAAATGCATCCGCAGATTTTCAAGAAAAAAGCCATATGTGACAGCATCCTTAAGGAATAGTTAGTTCCCCCACTGTCTGTACCCACTCCCGTTGTTTTCAAGATCTCTGATTGCATTAAAAATGAGCTTTCATTGTTGATTAATGCAAGCAGAGATTTAAAAAAACCCGAGGAGCTGATATAGAAAATATGTTGGGAAATTGTATGCAATGAATTACCATTAATTAATGGGACTATAATATCCCTTTCATATGTATTTATCTCTATTATAGAGCTTAGTGTTTAAATCCTCGGAGATAGAGATAAATCGACTAACTAAACGGTCTGTGTGGATGTGCACAATATGTCAGCGTGGCACATATTAGGCAGAATATTTATCCTATAGATTTATAGGGAGCAGATTTATCCTGGGAGCTCATGATAAGACAGCTCATTTACCATGAAAAACAATTGAATCATCAAAGTACTAGGAGGGTTTCTGCTCCGCTGATCTGATTAAAATGAGGTATAAAGATATCCCGTAACAGTGTATCAAATAGGCAAACTTGTTTTCATACGCTGCCACGAAATCATATTGTATCACATGTCAAGTGGAATTAGATCCACAGAACAAATTATCTCATTTGTAGAAAAACAAAATTAACATCAGCTACAGCTCTGAAACCGCCATTTTCTAGGTTAGTTAATTCAGGTGAACAGGGACATATATATATAGTTTCTGAAATGTTAGCAGGTGCTAGATGTACTCTATAAACTAACTTTGTTGTAGTTTACATTGGTAGCAGAAGTAGTAGGCTTCATTAACCCCTTCAGGACTGGACTGATTTTGGCCTTCAGGAGCATCCAACCTGTCTCACTTTATGCGCTTATAGCTACGTGATGCTATAACTTTTCTCTCTGATTCTGAGATTTTTGGTCACATTTTGTACTTAAGGTTAGTGTTAAATTTTGTCTGATATGCAAAAAATTTTTTTTTGAAAAATGCAATTTTTTCATGAAAAAAAGACAAAATTAGCATTTTTTTCTAATTTTAAATTTATCACTTTATCACTAACAGCCGGGCCCCCCCGCGGATCACACAGGTGCAGCTCCTGCTCCCGTGTCACCACTGTGACGTGTCGGCATGTCCATCTGCCAGGATGGTGTGCAGATTTGGACATGCCCACATGTCCATTTGAGGGAAGGGGTTAAAGGGGTAATGCTTTCTTTCAAATAAACTGGTGCCAGAAAGTGTGAGAGATTTGTAATTTACTTCTATTAAAGAATCTACAGTCTTCTGGTACTTATCAGATGCTGTATGTTCTGCAGGATTTGAGAGTTTTTTTATGGGGATTTGCTGCTGTTCTGGACAGTTCCTGACACTGACAGAGGTGGCAACAGAGAGCACTGTGTCAGACTAGAAAAATACACCACTTCCTGTAGGACATACAGCTGCTGATAAGTACTGATAAGTACAAATCTCTGGCACTTTGTGGCACCAGTTGATTTGAGAGGAACATTTTTGGGTGAACTACCCCTTTAACATTAGATTTCAAAACATGTCTATAGGGCTGTATTAGTCATATTAAGGCCCTATTCCACGGGTCGTTTAGAGGAGCAATATCGTTCGTATTCGGCCGATAAGGCCGCTATGAACGATATTCGTCCCGTGGAATAGAGTGCAACGATCAGCCGACATCGTTCATGTCGGCTGATCGTTGCAGTCGCTTGTTTTTCAACATGTTGAAAAACAAGCGACTGATATAGCAGCGATCTGCTGCCGTCGCTCCGTTGAATAGGACCGTCGGCAGCAGATGCTGCTATATCCTATGGGCTGCCCGGACGATCAGCGATCCCCGGGCAGCCCCCCCAGCAGCTCCCCTCCCCGCCCCTCCCGCACTCACCCGCTCGCTAACGCCGCGTTGAATAGCGGCGGCAGCGAGCGGGGAACGAGGAGCAAACGAGCGCTAATAGCGCTCGTTTGCTCCTACAAACGACTCGTGGAATAGGGGCATTAGTCAAAGTGTCTTTTTGGCCTATGGCAGTCTGCATTATGCCCCTATTCCACGAGTCTTTTGAAGGAGCAAACGAGCACTATAAGCGCTCGTTTGCTCCTCGTTCCCCGCTCGCTGCAGCCGCTATTCAACGCGGCGTCAGCGAGCGGGTGAGTGCGGGAGGGGCGGCGGGGAGCTGCTGGGGGGGCTGCTCGGGGGATCGCTGATCGTCCGGGCAGCCCATAGGATATAGCAGCGTCTGCTGCCGATGCTCCTATTCAACGGAGCGACGCCAGCAGATCGCTGCTATATCAGTCGCTTGTTTTTCAACATGTTGAAAAACAAGCGACTGCAACGATCAGCCGACATGAACGATGTCGGCTGATCGTTGCACTCTATTCCACGGGACGAATATCGTTCGTAGCGGTCAATATCGGCCGAATACTAAACGACCCGTGGAATAGGGCCTTTAGGGAAAAAATTATAAAATAGCTAAGTAGACTATGCTATTCCATCCCCTGGTATCCAATATTAGGGTATATTCACACGGGCGGGCTCGCAGCGAGATTCTCGCTGCGAGCCCGGCAGGTGCTGGCAGTTCCTGGCAGTTCCCATACACTACATACTTACTGCGGTCTAAACGACCGCAGCGAGTATGTAATTCTGCCGCCCTTAACCCCTTCTGCTCCTGGCTTCCTGGCTAAACAACACTAAGGGTATATTCACACGAACGGGCTCGCAGCGAGATTCTCGCTGCGAGCCCGGCAGGTCCTGGCAGTTCCCATACACTACATACTTGCTGCGGTCTAAACGACCGCAGCGAGTATGTAATTCTGCCGCCCTTAACCCCTTCTGCTCCCGGCCGGCTCCCCCGCTGTGAGCATACATTACCTGTCCTTGCTGCATGGGTCCGGCGTCCTGCTCTCCCGCCCGGCCAATCAGTGGCTGCGGCTGGGCAACACACTAATTGGCCGGACGGGAGAGCAGGACGCCGGACCCGTGCAGCAAGGAGAGGTAATGTATGCTCACAGCGGGGGAGCCGGCCGGGAGCAGAAGGGGTTAAGGGCGGCAGAATTACATACTCGCTGCGGTCGTTTAGACCGCAGCAAGTATGTAGTGTATGGGAACTGCCAGGACCTGCCGGGCTCGCAGCGAGAATCTCGCTGCGAGCCCGTTCGTGTGAATATACCCTTAGTGTTGTTTAGCCAGGAATTAGCGTTATTGCAATATCAATAAACTAAAATACATAAATTTTAGGTTGTCTGGATAAAGGGTTTATTTTTATTTTTTTTGTTGTGGCAGAAATCAATAGTACAGGCGATTTTAAGAAACTTTGTAATTGGGTTTATTAGGCAAATATGCCATTATCTGCATTCAAAAAGCCTTTCCCCAGGTCCCCCCTCCCCTCCTCTCTCTCATTCACTGCTCATTATCAGGAAATCTCAACTCTTTTACATCAGTCGAGCCCTGTCTGTTTTATGGAGAGGGAAGGGGGTAGGAGGGAGATTAGTCGCCAGCAGAGAACAAAGGATTACACAGTGGGAGCTGTGTGAAAGCCGGTATTCAGAGGTCAGAGAGGTCAGTGCTGACTTCAGAGGAGATAGCCCGGTGATGTAGCTATAAATTAACTCTTTGTTTTCCTGTTTTGGTGCCTCATCTCCCTCCTCCCCTCTCCATAGGAGAACCATGAAGACAGGGGGAGCTTCAAACTGCTTTTTCATGATAAAAATGCAAATTTTCCCATAAAAAATCATTGAAATGTAGACAATTGGTTCCACACCCCAAAAATCATTTTATAATCATTATAGCAGCAGTGTGTATAGCTGAGTGTGAGTGCAAGCACATTATAGCAGCAGTGTGTATAGCTGAGTGTGAGTGCAAGCACATTATAGCAGCAGTGTGTATAGCTGAGTGTGAGTGCAAGCACATTATAGCAGGAATGGAGAGGATGGGAAACACAAGGACTGATAGAGACTGCAGGGAGCATGAAGGAATGAGCAGGGCAGATGTGGACACAGTATAGCAGCACTCTCTGTCCGGGAAGAGAGGGGTTAAAGCTATAAAGAGATTACCCCCACAGTCCTGTCCCCTGATGTAAGCCCCAGCCTGAAGTGGATCTGCTATAAATTGGAAGGTGAGAGAGACTTCCTGGGTCAGAGTACTGTGCTGCAGACCCCGCTATGCAGGCCATGCCCCTCCCCCACTCACGCTCCTACCCAATACCAGGAGCTCTTAAACCAAAGCAATGCTCTTAAACCAAGTCACAATTTTGACAAACTGTGAGCTCTTCTTGCAAAACGCTCTTAAACCAAGTCACTCTTAAACCAAGGTACCACTGTATATTAAAATCACCTGTACTAGAAAAACCGTGGTAAAGACTTTCATGATCTCCCAGTACAAAATCTAATGCCATCCATAGTACATGGAATCATAGTATAGTTGTCTACATGGTCATGATCAGATATTGATGGCCAACGCTCTGTACCACTATTGGAGCCCTGCTGTACCCCATTTGCCAGGGGGTCTCATACATAGATATAAATTAAGCTCATATAGGAACCTTATGAAGCTTACATGGAACCTGTACCTGAACATAAAACTGTCACACAGATGTTTCCTTTTCAGGAATTTAACCCATGGCCCCCAGTGCTGAAAGGCGCTCATGTTATTTACTCTGCTACTGTGCATCTGCAAAAAGTAACCAATATACATAATAAGGGAGCTTCATCTATACTTGTGTATGCATATTATCCACCTACAAAGCATACACAATTTTCCAGACCCTTTTAGTGCTTTCATATTTTGTTAAATTTAAAAATGTTCCCATCAATCTGCACACAAGACCCCATAATCAGAGAGTAAAAACAGAATTTTGGAAATTTTTGAAAAAATTATTAAGATTTTATTTTTTGGACATACATATTCAGACCCTCTGGTATGACATATGAGGCTCTAGGGGTCTCCCTTTTCTCTTGATCTTGGAGATGTTTTTACACTTTGACTAGAGTCTACCTTCAGTTGATTGGACATTATGTGGAAACACAGCCCTGTCTACATAAGGTCTCACAGATAATGCATATAAGTACAAAACAAAAAAAAAGTAATGAGCAGGAAAGAACTGCCTGTAGAGCTCAGAGACAGTACTGTGTGGATCTGGAGAAGAGAGCTGGCCACTGCAACCAACTAAGTAATTAGGGGGAAAGGTTCTTAGTAAGAAAGAAGACCAGGAACCCAAGTGCAAATATCATTCCATAGATCAGTATCAGGCAATGTTCACACATAGCAGTTATTTAGCATTAATTATGCGTTTTGCCGCAATTTCAAGGCTGGCTTGACTCAATTTGCGCAGTGCTGTAAAATAACATTTTTTTTGTCGCAATTTTGACAGAATTGCAGCACAAACAGCAGTATTTTTCCAGGATTTTGCAATGTGCCATAAAATAGCATAAACATTGTGTAAAAAAATGCATAATTATTGCTAATTAAAGGCCATGTGTGAATATAGCTTAAGAAATCTATTGATTACATGTATTTGTCCCCTAGGGTTGACTATGTTTTGTGTACACAAAAAAAAGGGTTTGTTCTTTGATCCTTTTTTTTTTTAAATAGAAGTCATTGCAAAAACAGATCAAAATGGATTCACATAAATGCATTTGTTTTTCTTTCCCCCCCCCCCCCCCCCCCCCACATAAAATGGATTGCAAAAACGCAGTGTGATACCAGCCTAAGTGTTATGGCTCTTAGAAGGTAAGGAGTTACAAATGTGCCAAAAAGTGCTGATGGAGAAGGGGTTAAAAGTATTGAGCACATAAGGCGGCACTATAGTTCAGTACAGTAACGTGTGGCTAGTCGCCTAACAATTCTTACAGTTTACCGTACACGTCTCCTTGGCTAACTGGATAGGAATTCTTCAGAATGTTCGGTGGTTTGTAGTAGCACCCAACGGGCCTCATTTACTAACAAGGTCATTTGTGTCTGTTTTCATTAATGTGGCGCATGTCTTACATAAATCTGGAAGTTTTTTTTACAGGACAAAAACAAAACCCAACAATCCAGCCATTCTAGAAGTGGCTTGTTTTTAGAATGGAAAAATTGTCAAAAATAATTGTCAAATCTGTTGGTGGTGGCGGGTTTTAAAGGACACACCCATGACGCATCCGCAACATGCCTACTTGTTGGGTTTTTGAACAAATTGTGTCACGCGCCATTAGTAAATGTGTCGGTACACTAAAAATGGACAAAAAAAAATGGACAAAAACCTGACAATTTTCTGTCGGGAACACCTTAGTAAATCAGCCTCAATATCTTACTAGTAAAAGATCCTTTAATAAATGCTCTAATTTGTGAATCTATAACTATGTTAACACAACGTCCAAAAAAATAAAAAGGCGTCCACTTTATGTGTTTAAAAAGACGTCTGTTATTTAAGTGACTTAAATAAAATGCATTGAAGTCTATGAAAAAACGGACGTCTTTTTCACACGTATTGAATGACTGACGTCTTTTGAGGCGGACGCATTCAATACAATGTTCGAAAAAGACGTCTGTTATTCCATAGACTTCAATGCATTTTAGTCAACCCACTTAAAATGATGCAATAACGGACGTCTTTTTAAACACACAAAAAAAAAAGACTTTTTTTGTGTCAACATAGCCTAAGGCTAGGTTCACACTGCGTTTTCAGCATCCGTTTAACGGATCCGTTTTTTTTAACGTCCAGAAAAATAGGGTCAGCAACGTTTTTTTGTCCGTTTTGGTCCGTCAAAAAAAACGGATCCGTTTTTTTTTATAATGGAAGTCAATGGAAAAACGGATGCACACAAATGAATCCGTTTTTTGCAATCCGTTTTTTATGCGTTTTTTTCAAAAAACGGATGCGTTAAACGGATGCTGAAAACGCAGTGTGAACCTAGCCTAACACACATATAAAACCGAGATAATGTTAAATCGGTAACATAAACGACTTTAGCATCTGAACCTTCTTGTTCATGAAAATAATGCACTCAAATGAACGTTTCATCTCCGATCTGTAACAAGGAGACACCTTTTTTCTGTTACTTCAAATATAATTGTCTCAGGTTCTTTTGACTTCCTTAGAATGTCATGTTATGTCAAAGGGCAGAGAAAAGCACATCCTCTGAAACCCCAGCCTGTATCGATTCTTGTTAATATGAAGTACCGTTATGTATATCCTGACATGCTTTTGTCATATGCTCTTGCCCCGTGTGAATGACCCTCAATCGGTTTAGCGCTCAGATGGTCTCAAGGTTCCCGGCTGGAATGGGAACGGAGTTTCTGATAGACTCTTTAGATAAGTTATTTCCTTTTCTGTTACCTTTAAACAAAAAGCCTTGGCCTGTTTTAAACAAGCGGATTTGTATTTTTTATCCTGGGGAATAGAGGCTAAATCTAATTATCTTCTTTTTGAACATGTTCCCATCTGTTTACGTGATGAAAAACACATTCTCCAACACTTTGGTCATTTCCCAACACCATAACCTGGATTAGCTGTTCTAATTTACAAAATTATAAATATTTATTTTCCACTTATTTATATTAGACAATGAAAAATTGGAATGAATTAAAGTTAGCCCAAATTAAGTGGAAGGTATATTGGAGGAGAAGTTGATTTTATTCAATTGTAACATTGCTTGTAAATGCGGAGTTTGCACCAATTGCCCAAATAACCTAAGGACCCTCATATTACAATTTTATATGTAGGAAACCAATTAAGAATTAAATTTAAATCTCAACTGGTTCGTATTACATTCATCCCCAGTTGTTTCTAGCTGTTGTTTAGGAGCCTCAATGAAGTAAGCACTGAAGCATGAAATTTCATTGATGTCATATGTAAGCCTAGCTCATCTAGTTTGGTCACATCTCTAAAATCAACCTGCATTCCAACTCACCATAGACGACAATGGAGAGTGCTGCCGGAGCCGCACTCTCCATTGTGTGAGCTGTCAGTGTTGTGCGGCCGCAATTCAATGAATAGCGACCGCACAAAACTGGCATGTCAGTTTTTTGTATGGCCGCTAGGGATCCCGGCTGGAGTGTATACTATGTGCCTGGATTCCCTCTGACTGCAGTGCAACGTAACTTTTGTATTTATCACGGCCGTTGTTGCAAATCGTCAACAACGACCGTGATTAATACAGAAGTTATGTTGTGTGAACATAGCCTATGAGCTTATTAGAAAGCTTTGGTGGTCTAGCAAATTGAAATCACATTTATCAGAATCTTATTTTAAAGTCAATGTACCATCAGGTACAGCGCTTTAATTTTTTTACATGTGCGAAGATACCGGTGCCGTGAACCTATTTTTGAACCGGCAACCAGTTCCCGTGCACGACGTGGTCTATTCACAGGCACCTGCTCGCCTGCCCCCAGTGTGACGGAACCCCCAACTCTCTGTGATGCGGCTCCATTGATTCTAATGGAGCCAAGTCACAGAGGGGAGATCGTCACACTGGGGGGCTGGCGGGTCTACCCCCGGTGATTCTTGCCAAGCTAGACAGGCGCCGTGCGCAGGAACTGCGTGCCGTTCCAAAAAAAGGACACTGGCATACCTTCACCAGTGCTTACAGATTTATTATAGATGTCATCCATAATACATAACTATTTTGTACAGTGTTTTCAGATTTCAGACTTAATTCTTTGCCATTAAGAGCAAACCTACCTTATAAATGACTTTGTAGTTTGCCCGAAGTTATGAAAACACATACTCGCCAAGTTACTAACTCTGAGTTTAATATTCACTTGATCAACGCATAGTTATTTAAGAATTATTAAGAATCTGTTCTCACTTGTAGAGAAGGACATTAAATACTTTATATTGACATTGGCGTGAATATTCTCCATCTAATTTTGTATTTTAAATAATGATGTTTTTACAGTATTTAATGCATAAACTCAGACTTAATGCAGGGAAATATTTTAAGGTATGTTCCGCACTTTCACATTTACTTAAATTAACATCCCGAACCTCCAGTTAATAGCAATAGCTGGCCATTTATTTCACTTTTTCTGAAAATATACATCAAGTATGTTTCAAAAAGGAACGCTCCATGTAAAACACATACGGGGACATTTATTAATTAATGTCTATTAATATTTTTCCGCCGATCTGGCCCATCTGCGCCAAAAAAGGCATTTTCGCCTTTTAATAAATGTCCCCCATAGTATAGTAGTCATTGCATAGGGTCTACAAACGTTGGTGTCCCTTGAATTCTTCATATTGTTATGACACAAATCTGGACTTAATAGGGACTAGGGAAAATGGCAGAACTGAAGAAAAGATGCATATCCCACCCTACAGCCAAATTTTCTAAATGCTTGATATAAACATTTTAGACATAAAATCCATCAACACTAGAGAGATAAGCGAGTACGAAAAAGCTTGAATGCTCGTTACTTAAGTCAAGTATTTTCCACTAATGAACCTTATTAAAGTCGATGGGAAACTTGAGCATTTTTTCAGGGGGGAGAGTGTCTGGTGCACCTGAAAACCTCAGAAAGTGATGGAAATACTAGGGAAATAAAACTGGCACAGCAGAGGGGGATGCATTAAAGACTCCAAGGTCCCTGAGTTACACCACTTTTACAGACTGACAAAATTGTGCATCTAATCCAAGATAAAGTCCAATTTAAAGTGGAGAAAAAAAAGTTAGGAAACACTCTTTCCTTTACATTTATTTGTAGAGAAACAAAAAAAAAACTCCTACACCCTTTGAAAGCTGTCCCATCCCTCACCTTTGTTCCTGTCATCTTGGACACCTATAGATGCTGTAGACATGTGGAAAAACAAAGTACACCCAGCGGTAACTGTCATTGGTCAGACCCATTCTGTTTAAATTGTGAAGGATGGACTCGAAGATTTATCAAGCCTTGGTGCAAGGGCTGCCAAAAATTAGGGGGGGGGGACTGGAGGTGACCGCCATAAAGATTATAGGTGAGAGCCTGAGTTAACTTTTCTTTTACTTGTGGGTAAGCATCAGTTTTCACCCTGTTAAAAATTGTGGGTGAGAGCCTGTTGTGACCCTGTTAAAAATTGTGGGTGAGAGCCTGTTGTCACCCTGTTAAAAATTGTGGGTTACAACCTGGTGCTACGCGCTCAAAAATTTGGAGCAAAACCTGTTTTGACCCTCTTAAAAATTATGGGAGTGAAAGCCTGACCTTTTTGAATGTGAGTGAGAGCCTATTGTGACCCTGCTTTTAATTATGGACAAGAGCCTAATGTGACCCAGGTACCTTATTACCTTTCATAGGATGTACCACATGATCACCTTTTATAATGGCTGAACAGTTCTGGCAATTAAGGCAGGCAAATGTACCATTTCTACATTTAAGAAAGCTGTGTTTAGATGGAGGTGATTTTCTGGTGTCTGACCTTACAAGCCGGTCAGCCACTGGTTTCCCTTTCCCTAAACCCTGTAAGCTTTAAAGGAAATGTTTATAGGGTGCTCACTTTAATTTTTTTAACATTACAAAGACTGATATGATTGAGTTGAGTCACTGTTAGGACTATTTACATTTTTTAACAAATTTTGTAAATTTTTGTCATATTTAAGTATTATACAAGTCATATAAGTATTTACATTTTTGTATTTCAAGTTAGCTTTAGAATGTGCCAACTCAATCCTTATGGCATCCTATTCTACAAAAATTTACATTAACCAAGTTCTGCAGAAAAGGAATTCCACTGTTTGATTTAGGTCTTGCAGCTGCCAGAGTGCGCACAGTAGGGAACCCAGTGCAGATCTGGATGGCTCTTCTGTAAGAAGAAAAAGAAGTGTTGAGTGAGGACCACCCTAAGAAAACAGGGAGATTGTTTCCAGCAATTTCTCTATTGCAATTACACACTTGCCAATCGATATAAAAGCTTTGTAAAAGTAACATAAAAAACAGAGGCCTTGGAATATTTCATGTGTGGTTTCATGAAAGTGATATGCAGTGTCATGACCTCTTAGCTCCTTTTTGGTCTCTGCTCAGCACGAGATTCTCACTGGTTGACCTCCGTAAATTCGGACAACACTTGGATATAATGTAAGCATCCTTTCATAAGAATTCCGCCAATTATATTTGGTCTGCCAATAGTAATGGTGTTTTTTTTAGGATGCAGTTATTAGCGTTAAGGTCTTTCAATTTAGAAGTGTTGTCGAGGTAGATTTTTGTAAAGTACAATAAACATTGTCTGTAGTTTCTTGGACACAAATGGAGAAAGTCTATTATACACAAAGTAATGTTTTTACATTTACAACTAAATTGCACATTGCATGTTGTTAGAAGGAGATTATTAAAGGAGAAGTCTGGTGAAATTTTTTATTAAAGTATTGTATTGCCCCCCCCCAAAAAAAGTTATACAAATCCCCAATATACACTTATTACGGGAAATGCTTGTAAAGTGCTTTTTTCCCTGCACTTACTGCTGCATTAAGGCTTCTCTTTCTGGATAAGATGGTGATGTCACTTCCTGGATAACATGGTGATGTCACTTTCTGGATAAAACAGTGACGTCACAACCCGACTCCCAGAGCTGTGCGGTTGTGGCTGCTGGAGAGGTGGATGGAAGGGGGATGCTCAGTGTCCCTCCAGTGCCCTGTGTCCCTCAGTGTCCCCCTGCCATCATCCTCTCCAGCAGCCACAGCCCGCACAGCTCTGGGAGTCGGGTCGTGACATCACCGTTTTATCCAGGAAGTGACATCACCATGTTATCCAGGAAGTGACATCCCCATGTTATCCAGGAAGTGACATCACCATGTTATCCAGGAAGAGACATCACCGTTTTATCCAGGAAGTGACATAACCATGTTATCCAGGAAGTGACATAACCATGTTATCCAGGAAGTGACATCACCATATTATCCAGGAAGTGAAACCTTGATGCAGCAGTAAGTGCAAGGAAAAAAGCCTTTTACAAGCATTTCCCGTAATATGTAAATATTGGTTATTTGTATAACTTTTGGGGGGCAATACAATACTTTAATAAAAATTTTGCTGGACTTCTCCTTTAATTATATTACTTTGATGGAAATTAACCCTGCATTAACCGCTAGGTGACCCTGGATGTACCCGTACGTCCAGGGCCGCCTCCATAGGTTCAGAGTGGGGCCGCGTGGCGGCCGCGCTCTATGCCGCCGCGGGCCCGGGTGCCGCTCGTAGCCCGGGACTGTGGCTATTAGCGGGCACGGTCCGATCGCCGTGCCTGCTAATAAAGTAATCGGATGCAGCTGTCAAAGTTGACAGCTGCATACGATTACTTGATGCAGCCGTTCCCTGGTGTCTAGCGGGGAGGATCGCTCTTCCGGGACGTTGTCCCGGAGGAGCGATCCACACATCTTAGGCTGGGTTCACACTGCGTTTTTGCAATCCGTTTTTTTTCATCCGTTTTTTGCAAAAAACGGATGAAAAAAACGGATGCATTTGTGTGCATCCGTTTTGATCCCATTTTCCATTGACTTCCATTGTAAAAAAAAATGGATCAAAACGGATCCGTTTTTTAAAACAGACACAAAAGTAGTGTCAGCTACGTTTTTGCGTCCGCCAAAAAAAACTGATCCGTTTTGATCCGTTTTTTTTTACAATGGAAGTCAATGGAAAAACGGATCAAAACGGATGCACACAAATGCATCCGTTTTTTTCATCCTTTTTTTGCAAAAAACGGATGAAAAAAACGGATTGCAAAAACGCAGTGTGAATCCAGCCTTACCCCATCCAGGGTCAGCGCCGTAATGGCACCGATAGAAAGAACACTTCATGGCGCAAAAAATGACACCTGACACAGCCCCATAGACCAAAGGATAAAAGTGCTATAAGCATAGTAATAGAGCGATTTAAAGAAACATATATTTGTTAAAAATGTATCATGGCCATCAGATACAATGAAAGTTATACATGTTACATATCGTTGTAATCGTAACGACTTGAGGAACATATATAACAAAAAAACTTGAGGAACGTAAAAACGAAAAAAAAAAATAAAATAAAAGAAATGTGTTTTTTTTTTTTCCAGTTTCACCACACTTTAAATTTTTTTCTGGTTTCGCAGTGTACTTTATGAAAAAAAATTCAGCCTGTCATTGCAAAGTACAATTAGTGGCGCAAAAAATAAGGGCTCATGTGGGTTTCTAGGTGAAAAAATGCAAGTGCTATGGCCTTTTAAGCACAAGGAGGAAAAAACGAAAACACGGGTCCTCTAAGGGTTAAAGGCCATTGTATGTTTTCGTAAACCAATTGTATAATTGCCCATAGAGGAGTGAACACCCCATCCCATCAAGTAAAAGAGCCCTATTACACGGGACGATTATCGTGCGGAAAATCGTTATATCGTTTGAATTTTAACGATAATTGTCCTGTCTAATTGCAAAAATCGTTCTTGTGTCGTTGATCGTTGATTTAGATCTGTAAACGTTTGCTGTAATTCCGCATTTGTTCACTAATCGGTCAGTGTAATTCCAAATTGGCCCTCCTTTTGCTGGGATCAGATGGAGTAAACAATCGTAGTAACGATCGTAACTATCGACTATCATTCTTTGCAATATGGTGAAAGATTTCAGGTTAACGATAAACAATCTCGTTTGCGATCGTTCATCGTTAATCGTTAAAAATCGCTCTGTTTAATAGGACCCAAAAACAATAGAGCAGTGCTCATCCAAGTATATTCAAATACAGTTCACCCTGTGATGGTGGATGACTGTAAATCACCCACACAACCACAAAGCCACGGAATTAACCAGTATATAATCCAGGTTCCACGTCACATGTAGATATACAAACTAATGGAAGGTGCTACTTCCATACCCAGATATTCAGGGATAAACACCGGCCATAAGAACATATGAAACCAATGAAACATTGTAAAAGATACCAAAATACCAATTGTAAAGGATCAACTTACTTCACCATGGGAAAAGAAGCACAAAGTCCTCTAAACCATGTCCTAGAAAGCATATAATTGTCCCAGGCTTGAGACACCATATATTTAACTATTTGTTATGAACCTTTTCATCCATGTGACAGTAACAGTGCTGGCTCACTAGATATATAACCCTTTTTCTTAAAGGGGTAGTGCGGTGGTAAAAAATTATTCACAGAATAACACACATTACAAAGTTATACAACTTTGTAATGTATGTTATGTCTGTGAATGGCCCCCTTCCCCGTGTCCCACCACCCCCACCCGTGTACCCGGAAGTGTACCCGGTGCGATATACATACCTGATCCGTGCCAACACGCGTCCGCCATCTTGTGCCAAACGTCATCTTCGGCTGGCCGGCCCGAACACCTTCGATCTTCCCGAGTGCCAGCCGCGTCATCAGCTGCTCAGCCGCGATTGGCTGAGCATAACTGTGCTCGGCCAATCGACGTTTGACGTTTGGCACAAGATGGCGGACGCGTGTCGGCATGGATCAGGTATGTATAAAGCACTACACTTCCGGGTACACGGATGGGGGTGGGGGGACACGGGGAAGGGGGCCATTCACAGACATAACATACATTACAAAGTTGTATAACTTTGTAATGTGTGTTATTCTGTGAATAATTTTCTACCGCCGCACTACCCCTTTAAGCCATATACATAAACTTATGCAAACTTTTATAAATATACATATGTTTGCATCCTATCATTGCACAAAGGGGAGGCCAGGCTGCTAAATGACATCCGTTTTTTTAGATTCAAAATGACAGACATAATTTTAAACAGAGATAAAAAAATGTTGTGTGAACATAGCCTCACATAGTGTCTGCAACGGTCCCAGAATCCCTCACACATCTCCTGAGATTTCACCAATACATAGTGCTACAGGACATAGTGCTTCCAAGAATTTACTTTTCTACTCTCTCAATCAATGTATCATTCATATTTATTATTAGTAGAGATGATCGAACATCGGGATTTTGCAGATTTGATCGAACTTGAACCTTTTCGAACCTATAACCTAGGCTGTAACCTGGAATTCCAGGCGGTACTCGGGCAGTCTCGTCCTTCCCCACGGAACGGGAAGGCATCGGGAATCAAATGCGAAAGGTTCGAAAAGGTTTGAGTTCGATAAAGCCTGCAAAATCCCGATGTTCGATCATCTCTACTTATTAGTGGCGTCACTTACCTCTTCCCATACCCGCCATGAGCAGCGGGACCAGACTCGGGGTCGCTGCTTTTCCCCCCATGTTGTGATGACGTCACGACTCGTGGGAAAATACCTGTCCTGGATAATAGACAGCCCGCTCAACCAATCAGTGACTGGAGCCGCATTCCGTCCCAGTCACTTACTGGCTGGGTATCTAGTCCATCAGACGGGTTGGGACGTGGGCAGCGCCAGAGATTCCAGAGCCCAGCGAGGTTCCTGGGGTGGCCGTCCGGGGCTGAAGAGGCACGGGGAGAGGTGAGTTAATCTCTTTGTTACTTCCCTTTATGCCCTTGCCTTTCCTTAAAGGGGTTGTCCAGCGAAAATCTTTTTCTTTCAAATTAACTGGTTTCATAAAGTTATATAGATTTGTAATTGACTTTTATTCAAAAAACTGAAGTCTTCCAGTACTTATTAGCTTCTGTATGTCCTGCAGGAAATGTTTTATTTTCAGTCTGACACAGTGCTCTCTGCTGACATCTCTGGCCGAGACAGGAACTGACCAGAGTAAAAGAGGTTTTCTATGGGGATTCATAGAAAACCAAGATAGAGTTCCTGTCTCGGACAGAGGTGGCAGCAGAGAGCACTGTGTCAGACTGAAATTAAACCAACATTTCCTGTAGGTCATACAGCAGCTAATAAGTATGGGAAGACTTGAGATTTTTTAGTAGAAGTAAATTACAAATCTATATAACTTTCTGAAATCAGTTGATTTGAAAGAAAAAGATTAACCCCTTCAAACCCTTCCGAAGGCTGGACTTCTCCTTTAAACATACCTAGGATAAACCTGTATCTATTCTGAGATAGAGTAAATAATATAAGGACTACTAACACTCTTCCATGTATCTATGCTTTTATTATTTTTTTTTATAAAACCTGTTAAAATATTTTATTGGGTTTCACATTTTAGACTCAACTTGAACTGAAATTAAAACATAAAGCTCAATCATGGACTTTTTTTAAGAACTGGCACTATTAAAACAACAGGGCGACTATCTGGTTGGCTGCTCTGAATTTCTAGAGCCTATATGATTTTGACCCTTTACAACTCATGTCACGTTACAGCTGAGCTGTGCTAGGCTGGGAACATGGCTCCATTTAGGTTTGCATTGTCTTAGTGACAGATCCCTGTTTGACCGGGAATGACAGCCTCTGACTTCCGTACAATGAAGGGAGACCATTTGAATTGATGCCTGTTTATGGCATCACTAGAACAAATTGTTCTATAAAAAGCCATAGAGAAGCATCATTATGGACTCAAAGGAAATTAGAAAGAGGGGCGGGCATTTCACACTGTTATTAACATAGACCCCACGGAAGAGAGAAGCCCAATAAACTCTACCGCTATACAACTCATGTTAAGGCATGCATCAAAATGAGCTGCAGAGTAATTGTAGCCTTTTCTATGTGTAGCCTTTTCTACTTTTTTTTTATTTGTAGGAACTTATAAAGCCATCCTAGCTTTATATTTATCCAAAATAAAACCTATATTAAAGGGGTTGTTCACCCATTTTTTTTTTCTTTCAAATCAACTGGTGCCAGAGATTTGTAATTTACTGCTATTAAAAAATATCAAGTTTTCTAGTACTTATCAGCTGCTGTATGTCCTGCAGTATGTGGTACTCTTTCCAGTCTGGAGAGCAGGAGAGGTTTTCTATGGGGATTTGCTACTGCTCTGGGTAGTTCCTGACATGAACAGAGGTGGCAGCAGTGAGCACTGTGTCAGGCTATGTTCACACAACATTTTTTCATCTCTGTTTAAAATGATGTCCGTCATTTTGAATCTAAAATAACAGACGTCATTTAGAAGTCTGGCCTCCTCTTGTGCAATGACTGGTGTTTGTACATTATTCTAGTTGGGGTTACTAATTGCCCTTTGGGTGCGGCCTAATTAAATTTAATAGTAAAAACGGAGAAAGAACAGTGAAAAAAGAAAAACTGCGTGTGAACAACTCTAAAAATAAGTCCGCTGTTTGCAAAAGACGGCCGAAAATAATAATCATGTTCATTATTTGGACGTCCGCGGCAAAAATGTCACTTATTCAATGCATTGTGTGCATTGGACGTCCGTCTTCCCATTGACTTCAGTGCAGTCAGTTAAATTGCAGCAAAAATGAATGTTATTTTAAATATCAAAATTGGCCACTTTTTCTCTATTTTTGACGTTTTGTGAACATAGCCATAGACTGCAAAGAATACATCACATACAGCCGGTGATAAGTACCGGAAATCTGTAGATTTTTTTTATTTTAAATAGCAGTAAATTACAAATCTCTGGCACTTTCTGGCACCAGTTGATTTGAAAGAAAAATAGTAATGTTGTTACTGCTCCAGTCCTCATTATTCTAAATTATTTTAAAGCTCAAATTTATCAAACTGTATAAAACAGAAACTGGTAAAAACTGCCCACAACAACCAATCACAGCAAGGTTTTCTGCTCTGGTAAAATCAATGCTGAGCTGTGATTGGCTGCTTTGGGCAGTTTACACTAGGTTCTGTTTTACATAGGTAATGAATCTGGGTCAATATATGTAATAAATAGTGACTGGAATCAGCAAAGTTTAAGCTATGTTCACACACTGTCAAAATGACACCCATTTTTATTGGACGGCCACTGTTTAGCAATAAATGTTGGTCATTATTTTAAAACCATGGCCGTTATTACACGAATAATGACCATTATTTGCTGTTACATAATGATCATCCAATAAAAGCAGCCATCATTTGGACGGTGCGTGAACATAGTGTATTAAAACACCAAGGCACAAGCCACAAACACATCCAGGAAATAAACATTACATTCTAAAGAAGTAAGTTTCGGTCACAATCGTTAAGATTCGTAAATTAAACCTTAACAAATTTCAGTAAAACAACAAAAACTATAGTAGCTACAATACTGGGACTATTACAGAAGGGAGAATTTGTTAAAGCCAGTCAGTCATCCAATTTCCGCCATTCCTCCCTGTCCCTATATCGCTCTGTTAGTCTCTCCCTGCTCTGCTCTGACTGCCTGCTGCCGTCCTGCTTTCTCCTCCACACAGCCAACTGGCCGCCTCCATTACAGAACCTCCTTATATAGAGGGAGAGGGGAGGTGCTGACATCACAGAGGGGCCTGCAGCGGATTGGACGGGCGCTAAGGATTATGGTTAATCCCTTTCTCCCGCCCAGTGACGCTCCAGACAGCATGTGCAGCCGCCAGTTTGGCTTTTTTTGCAAATTTCCTTAAATCATCGGGAATTCGCTTTACAGCACGTTTCTAAGTGATTCTTGATTTGCCAGATTCACTTCTCTCATCCCTAATTCTAACTTTTTAACAAAGTTTTTTTTTTTTTTTTAACATTTAAAAGAAATATTTTGGGAAAGGGAGGAAAAATTAACTAGTGCAATATATAAAATATTTATTGAAATGGGAATAAAAGCCCTACTGAATTTCCAGTCTTGAACGTAATAGGAGGATACAAATACTCTTTATTCATTCATTTATTAAAATAAAATGACTGTAGTGTATACAAGATGGCCATTGCTGCATTGAAATCAATGCAAACATATTAATTTTATTACTAACGGACGTTCTTTTCACTGAAAAGAACGGTCGTTGTTAACTAAATTAACTTGTTGGGTGAACATAGCCTAAAATTGTATACAAAATTATCACTTGAATTCCCAACACGTTTTGCCGTAGTCGCGGTGTCATCTGGGGTACAGGACACAGCAACAAGTTATTGTAGTACAGGAATGAATAACGCATCCTTTTTTGCACCTGTTCTTCAAGGGCTGGGTTTTTATTGGTGCTTTTGTTTTTGCCCATTTAGGTAAATGTTTATTGCTTTACACAAGATTTCATACAAACCGACATTGTGCTCTCAGGCCGGGTTCACACTGCGTACAAAAAACATGTCCGTATTTCATACTAATGGCCATAGTTGCGCAAACGGCTGTGTTTTTTACGTAGTGTGAACATAGCCTCATACTGTATCTTGCATGGCTATACAAAGTACAGTGTAGCATGGTTATCCAATAGATCACAATATGGTAATGTGCATGGTCTAATAATACTGATATAGTAAAGTCTTGTTTGGTAGCATTATAATATTCTATACACCTTATAGAACTATCTTCCAGCCTTATATAGAACTAATATTGGGGAATATCAGAAAACTAAAGAGACCTGTAAGACAGTCCCTTACATCATAGCCTGGCTACAAATCATTTGTCTGTACAGGAGATTGTGTCCTGCTGTCTTTATGAGGATCTCTGCCCTTTGCTTTGCCCCCGTACATGAACCCCTGTGTATGGTATGTCTATAAGGCTTTGTCAGACTTTAAAGCATTTTCAGGATTTGCTTTGGTCGGTAATTGGTTTATACATTTTGACTGTAAGTTCCGTTCAACAAGATTGTGTTTTGTGTAAAACTAAATTATATCACCTGCTTCACACAATAAGAACTGACATTTCCCTATAAAGAGCCCCAGGTATTCTCTAAACAGTTGTTTTTCACTCATTCTGGTTGTATAGCTGAATAGAAACACAATTTCATGCCTAATTTTATTGGTATCTCATTGTAAGGAAAAAAAAAAAAAGTTACATTTTTTTGAGGCAGTAAAATCTTTTTGTAATATGTTAAATATGTACACCAATCAGCTATAACATTAAAACCAGTGACTGAGCAATTAACATGTTGTGACAATGTCCCTAGATTAGGCAGCGAGTGAACACTCAGCTAGTAGTGGATGCAGTTTGAAGCCGAGTTCAGACGTTTGACGTCGTCCGTTCTGTGTTCCGGCTGAGTCACAGAACGGCCAGTGTCAGATCATGTTCAGTCCTGCAAAGTACAGTGAAGTGGTGATGGGCAGCTGCCATCTCAGATCAACCTATAGTCAGTGTCTATCAGCAATGATGAAAGTATGGTATTCTACAAACAGCTCAGTTGCAGATGTGGATTTTTGTATTTCTGAAGATCAGAGCCCGGCTCATGAAATTTACAGCGCCGAATGTTGAATTTTCAAATAAAGAAAACAGATTTATTGACGCATCCCCTAGTAATACACCGGAGCCCAGGTGTTTTTCTTTGTGCAGCAATAGGGGTGACAACGTCAGACCCCCTCATCTCTGCCCACCAGATCCTGTATACTGGTATCAGCATTTAGTTTTATTGCAGTCAATGTTTATTCTAACATTTTTTTTATTCTTTCCCCCATTGCAGGCTGGCACATATACTTACCAATAATGATTGCTGTGCCGCGGTGCGGCTTCATTTGGGTTCTACGGTGTTTTTCGGATTCCATATGACCCCTTCAGCGTCAGCTCTGCAGCTCGGAAGGCCGGAAGTCGGGAACCCAAAGCATCTCTATGAAAGCGCTGTCATAGATATACATTGGAGACCCTAACTTCCAGCCTTCAATAGACCTGTAGAAAGAAGATTGGTCAGAAGAGCGGTGACATCACTGCCAGCGGGGATCCAAGCAGCACCGCAGGACCGGAACGAAGCCGCACCACGGGACACCGATCCTCATTGGTAAGTATATTCTTTGCATAAAAGGATAAGATGAAGTGCGGCAGTTCACCAAAATCGGTTAAAAGATGCTTTATTTGGACATAGAAGGCATCAACAGCAGGTACTATCCACAAATAAACAGAGCGACGGCCGTTTCACGTGTAAAGCGCTTCTTCTCGGCTCGGCCGTCGCTCTGTTTATTTGTGGATAGTACCTGCTGTTGATGCCTTCTATGTCCAAATAAAGCATCTTTTAACCGATTTTGGTGAGCTGCCGCACTTCATCTTCACCTTTTGTGCAAAGACTTTACTGGACTGTTTTCTCAAGCTGAGCACCACCTACGGTAGAGTTACACGGTAGAGGTCCAAGTTTAGTCTCCTATAATAGGCACATAAACATAAAATGTATCTTCAAGGGTACGTTCACACGTACCGGATGCGCAGCGGATTTCTCGCTGCGTATTTGCAGCGAGATCCGCTGCGGAACCCTGCCCAGTAAACTCTATGGGCAGACAAACTCGCAGCAGGATGGACATCCCGCTGCGAGTTTGCCAGCAGCCCGCCCCATTAACCCCTTGACGCCAGAGACTATACCTCACCTGGTCCCCGCTCCGGCTTGCTTCGGGGGTTCTCGGCATGTCTCGCTCAGCCAATCAGTGCGCTCCCCTGCTGCAGTGCACTGATTGGCAGAGCGGGACGTGAAGACACCGGGAGCCCTGATGCAAGCCGGAGCAGGGACCAGGTGAGGTATAGTCTCCGGCGGCAAGGGGTTAACGGGATGTCCATCCTGCTGCGAGTTTGTCTGCCCATAGAGTCCACTGGGCAGGGATCCGCAGTGGATCTCGCTGCGAATACACAGCGAGAAATCCGCTTCGGATACGGGACGTATGAACGTACCCTTAGCGTATATATTTCGTAATTATTGGTATAGATCTGAAATGTAAAAAAATTTTATAAAATAAATCCTGATACCCATATTTGTGTATTTCTCTACACAACACAGATAAACAGACTGCATAGAAGATTAATAATGTCCTCTGTTCATGGAACAGCGGCTGTTATTAATTGACATGATCATTCTTTTGCACGTTTGCACCGAGCAACAGCCGATTTTATTTCAAATCAACTGATATCAGAAAGTTATATACTGTAGATGTGTAATTTACTTCTATTAAAAATTCTCAAGTCTTCCCATATTTATCAGCTGCTGTATGTCCTGCAGGAAGTGGTGTATTTTTTCAGTCTGACACAGTGCTCTCTGCTGACATCTCTGGCCAGGACAGGAACTCGGTCTCGGTTTTATATGAATCCCCATAGAAACCTCTCCTGCGCTGGACAGTTCCTGTCTCGGCCAGAGATGTCAGCAGAGAGCAGTGTGTCAGACTGAAAATAAAACAACATTTCCTGCATGACATACAGCAGCTAATAAGTATGGGAAGACTTGAGATTTTTCAATAGAACTAAATTACAAATCTATATAGCTTTCTGGCATCAGTTTATTTGAAAGAAAAAGATTTTCGCTGCACAACCCCTTTAATAGCAATAATTTCTTGTATTTTCTATTAGTTTGTATTTGCCCTGTCGCTTTCCTGGGATATTTCATTTCAATTAGATATATTAGATACACTGAGCAATTAGCTTTATATACAGAAAGGCTTTGTCTGCGTGCGTTTTATGTTTTCCATGCATATCCATAAAATATGTGACCCCCATTAACTCCTGGCAGCTATGATCTTCTCTGCTTAGTCACAGGTAACAGCAGGGGATGTTTTACCTACTGTGCAGAGTTAATAGAAAGCAGCAACGGGCAGCTTATGACTATACGGCACAGCAATGCACAGTCTATGTGTTTTTCTCATATATAAGGTAGATTATATTGATGCCATTGCATCATATTGTATATATTGTTTTATTTGTTTGTATGTTTCATCATAGTCTCTAAGCAGGTAGAATACCATTTATACATAACTAGGTGAAACAATGGGACTCTGCAGGACTTTAATTCTGTTTTCATTGCTAACATGCCTATCGGTGCAGTCGCTTGATTTTATCCACACCGGGAAGAAAGGATGAACAGTATTCAATGGATGTCGCTACATCACCACCCCATGGGTTAGCAGATAGCATGTGCTTATATTTTTCTTCCTGCCATCTGTGTACACTTTACCCCCTGTGCCGATATTAGTCCAGATTTATTATGTGAGATTAGCGAATAACGTTTGGAGACGGGTATCTTTTTCACTTGTATGAAAGAAAAAAAAAAAATCTTACTAACTTGCTCAGTCCAAGAAATAGTATTCTTTAGAGAGTTGTGAAATGAGAAATAGGGTTGAAATGGTGCAAAGCAAGTGAACCCCAACTCCATGAGTTACTATAAAGAACAGCTGACCCTCTACAGAAGTACAGTACAGTATTTTATACGAGGTGCAATCGGACAGCTACTTTGTTTACGGACATCCTTATATAAATGGGTTGTCTCAGCAGAAGGTACAGTTTAACCCCTTCATGACCAAGGCCATCGATGCCCAGATGTCCTCGTCAAATGAATGCAATGTTCCTCCCCGCCTTCTACGAGCCATGGCGTTTTTATTTTTCCACCTACAGGGCTGGTTGGGGTATAATTTTCTGGAACCACAATCTCAAGTTTTTATTAGTATCATTTACTTTTTATTAAAAAAAAAATAAATAAATTGATATGTTTTTTGTTTTTTTTTTTAAATCAGCAATTCTTTTTTTTTTTTTTTTTAAATTTACAACATTCACCGTACGGGAACAATAATGTTATACTTTAATAGATCAGACAATTCCGCAAGCTATGATGTATAATATGTTTATTTATTTTTTTTACATACATTTATTTTTATAATAGGCAAGGAGATTATAAGGGATTATAAGGGTTTTTTAATACTTGTAAAAACTTTTTTTATTACACCTTTTTTTACACTTTTAGTTCACGGTTAAACATGCAATGATTAGATTGCATATACTGATCTAAGCTATGCAATAGCATAGCATAGATCAGTGTTAAAGGGGTACTCCAGCGGCAGCGGGGGGCATTTTTTACCGGGGAGGAGGTGGCTGAGGGAAACGACGTCCACTCACCTCCCCGGTTCCAGCGGCAGGTCCCGTCTCAGGTCCGCTCAGCAAGTCAGTGACGGAGGCGGGATCCGTTTCAGACGTATTGTCTCGGGGCCACGTCAGACACCAGGAAGCGGCCAGGAATCGGAGACCAATGCGCCGCGATGCGGGAACCGCTGCTGGAACCAGGGAGGTGAGTTGATGTCTTTTCTCTCAGCCACCTCCTCCCAGGAAAAAAGTGCCCCCCCCCGCTGGAGTACCCCTTTAAGCCTGCCTGAGAGCAGACTCAATCTACAGAACGCTGATCCGACAGGCTGGAGGTAAGTGTCTTGGCTGCAGGGGTCCCGATCAGTCAGTGGCAGGTGCTTAACCTGTCAGTGACTTCCTTAAACGCCGGCACACACCTAAAGCCCCTCACTTTCATATATTGCTGATGTAAAGGGGTTAAAGAAGGTCCAGCTGCCACTGAGCAGCCACTGCAGGGAAAATTATTATTACATGGTGGTCATACTAGTGAATCACATCACCTATTAGTTCTGCTTGTTCTTTAGTAAGATTTGTAGTGAAGATTTATATGCACATCTCCTAACATCTGAATCCATATTCACAGGACAGTTTAACCCCATCAGGACTGGGCAAATTTACGTTTTTGCGCTTTCGTTTTTTCCTCCTCATGTTTAAAATGCTGTAGCACTTCCTTTTTTTTTTACCTACAGGCCAACACAAACCCTTATTTTTTTGTGCCACTAATTGTACTTTGCAATGGCAGACTTAATTTTTCCATAAAATGTGCTTCTAACCGGAAAAAAAATATTTGTGCTGTCAAATTGAAAATAAAAGGTTTTTTGTTTTTTTTTTCCTTTTTATTTACTATTATTTACAATTTTTTTTACTTTTTATTACAATTTTTCTGGATTTGATGTGACAAAAACTCAGGTTTTTGAGCTTACGCCATTTACCACGCGAGATCAGGAATGAAATAAATTAATAGTTTGGGCGATTACGCACGCGGCGATACCAAATATATTTATTAATTTTTATTTATAAAATGGATAAATGGGGGTGATTTATTAAATTTTTATTGGGGAAGGGATTTTTGGTTAATGAAAAAAACTTTTCTTTTTTTTTTTTACACAGTAATATGACGTCCCCTGGGGGACTTCTATATACACAGCATTGATCTCCCATTGAGATCAATGCTGTTTATATAATAGAGCAGTGATCCATTAGATCGGTTCCCTATTGGTCTGGTCTGCTGCAGACCAGATCAATAGAATACCGAGCCAGAATCAGCATCATTCCAACGCTGAGGCCCGGGTAAGTTGAACGGATCACCCCTCCAAGATCGCATCGCGCGCGCGCACTAGATCACTTTAGATGAGGGACATCCGCCAATTAGATCACCATAGATGGGGGACAATAGCTATTTAGATGCAGCCGGGATCGTGGCGGTTCAGATCGAGGTCGCCGTGCGGCCCCCTCTGATTCCTAAAACCCAGGACGTATAGTCACATCATGGGTCGTGAAGAGGTTAAAGTGGTACTCCAGCGAAAATCTTTTTCTTTCAAATTAACTAGTTTCAGAAGGTTTTGTAGATCTGGTAGTTTTGTAGATTTGTAATGTCTCGTAATATAGACGGCTGCAATAATGATCATGTTCGTTATTAATGGCCGTCTACATTACGATACAGACGCCTTTCCCCAGTATGCTCCTGAAGTTGGAACATAGCCTAAAACAGAGGACACATATTGATGTATTCCCTTCATTGGTCCTTCCATATTTTCAAAACTACCTCCTAAACGGTTATTAAAATCTGTAGAATATTTCTCTAAATATTTGATGTCGTCTACT
Organism: Dendropsophus ebraccatus; assembly: GCF_027789765.1. Classification (NCBI taxonomy): domain Eukaryota; kingdom Metazoa; phylum Chordata; class Amphibia; order Anura; family Hylidae; genus Dendropsophus; species Dendropsophus ebraccatus. Next base: position 134,500,454 of record NC_091460.1, on the reverse strand, counting down.
AAGGTAAATAGCTAATTGAGCTTAAGTTACAGTATGTCCGTGTTGTTTTAGGAAGTGGATTTGCTAGTGTCCATTCTATACCTTTCAGCAGGGATTTCAATGTTAAATCCCTGCTGTGTGCTACTGTGTTATTTCACTTGATGTCTTATCTATGCAAGAATGTTTGGGATGGAGAAAGCATATGGCCGGAGCACAACGCATGCAGTGTAATCTCTGTGTATAAGCAGAGATGCAGAGCTGGGGGACTTCTGTTTTGGATGGATAGATATTTTTTCAATAAATAAACCTAACACTAAATATTGACTGTAATGACTATCTGTTCCGACACTCAGAAAGTTAATGGGATATCAATGAATCATTTTGTATTGCAGGTTGTTTATTAATGTATTGGCAAAACCAAGGATAAGGATTGCAAAGCAGAGACAGAAAGTATAGACTCTGCTGTTCATAAATGTTTTGTAGCATTATGGTATTTGAGTAGCATCAACCATGTACAAGGTTATATGTTGTTGTTTTATGTTGTTCCCAGTACTGCAGCTCAATTCAATTATTTGGAATGTTTTTATACTGCAATTGTCATCCCAGTTAATTAATAAATAAATAATAATAAATTAATTAATTAATTAGTTAATACACCTATAAAGGTGCGTTTACACGAAACGATAATTGGCCCGATCGTACGCTTTACGATGTCGGAGTAACGATTTTTTTTTTCATAACGATCAGCGTTTAGATGGTACGATATATCGTACGGAAAATCGTTTTGCGATCGCTTAAGCCTATCTCACACATTGGTTAAATCAGCGAACGACTGTTCACACGGAACGATCTGCAAATTTTTTACGAACGACGATTTGATAACATGTTGAAAGATCAAAATGAACGATTTCTCGTTCATCGTTTGATCGTTCGCTGCGTTTACACGTACGATTATCGTTCGAATTCGACCGTTATCGTGCAAATTCGCACGATAATCGTTACGTGTAAACACACCATTAGGAATGAGTTGATTAGACTTGAGGATACTGTCTGGGTTTGGCAACTTCTCTTGGCTTGGCGTTTGATTCCTTGCATCTAAAGACGTTGGATGCCTCCCTGGGGCTGCCAGAAAAGCATGGATACAGCCTATGGCTATGTTCACACAACGTACTTTTTACGAAAATTTCCTAATAAAATGATTTGCATTGAAGCCAATGAAAACAACAATGTGTCAAACAATGGCCATTGTTTGCTACGGCCGTTGAAATAATGATCATGCAAATTATTTCCAGCTGTTTACAATCCACTACCAACTAAATAGGTTAAAAATGTCTCTATGACTATCCATATAATGCTTTTATTTTTTGGTCTATGGGGCTGTGTGAGGTGTCATTGTTTGCACCATGATCTGTACTTTCCATTGGTAGCTTGCTTGCACATAAGCGACTTTTTGATCACTTTTTATTACACTTTTTCCGCATTTGATGTGGCCAAAAAAGTGCACTTTTGCAAGTTTTTGTTCTTATGGCGTTTACCATGCAAGATCATGAATGCCATAATGTAATAGTATACTTATACAGCACTAATTAATGAGATCTGTGCTGGATTGACAATCCAGAATCAGCATCACTGCGATGCTGAGGCCCGGCTGGGTAAAATGAAGGGATTGTCCCTCGGTGATCGCATTGCGGGGGGGGGGGGGGAGGGGGGTGATCCCCCCCACTACACACTGAGAATGGCTTCTCACAGCCATTTAAATGCAGCTATCAGCTTTGACAGCTGCATCTAAATGGCTAATTACCCGGGTTCAGCAATCCGCCGCACCAGCTAATGCCTGCAGTCCCAGATTGCTGATAGCAGCCGTGAGTCATGTGCTGCGTGACCCCTCTCTGAACTCCCCACCCGCCGCAGGACGTACCGGCACATCCTCATGTTACTTATGTGACTAATTGTCATATTATTTTTATTATTATTATTAATATTATTATTTTATCATAATCACACATCACTCATTTTATATCGGTGAGAATCACATTGTTAACTCTGGGCTGTATATACAATCCTCCTCTAGTTTTAGTGAACTAGTAGTAAGAAGAAAACGTTTCTGTGCTCATGCCAGTATGTAAAAAGCAATATTCTGTTTATTCAGCTAAAATTCCACATTCCCGCAGAAAAAAATACTAGCTCTGCCAGAAATTGATTACACGTAAGCCCAGACCTTATTATTGCTAATATTTTGACTTCATAAATTAAGATCCATTTTACCTATATTTTATCATGTTCTCCAATGAAGAGAATGATTGTAGGAGACAATATCCCATCTGTGTGACTCCTGAGCGCAGAGAGCAGAGGAAGGAAGCTTTAAAGCCTTTAGGGATATAGAGATCGGTGTGGAAACATAAACTAGTTGTAAGGAAACGTGTTCCTCTGGTCAGTCTTTATAAGCTTCATAAAACTACACTCCATGTTTTTTCAGAGATGAGGTCTGTCCTGTGCCAACAAGGGAAAATACATCAGCTCTATTTTCAATGAAAACAAGAATCATCAGCTCTGTTCCCTTCTTCTATAATGTAGGGTCTAGACATATCCTATAATGTTTTTTAACATGTTGTATAAAAACACCCTTCTACTATTATTATTCATGGTCATACTGTATACCAGAACATTGGACCATTGTGTTTGCCCATTTTCCGAATACCCATTCTGTCTATGAAAATCAGCTGACCACAGGTTGTATTGCTACTGGGACCGCCAGCAATTATCTGTCATCTAACCCGACAGCAAGTGCTTAATGAAATATGACATGATGCTCATTGACAGCAATGGTTTCCAAAAGAGAAACACTCTTTGTAGCTTTTGTAGCTGATTGATGGAAGTGCTGAACGAGGACCCCCTATGCTATAAACTATTAACTGCTTCATGCAGTGTCCATGACATTGCCGTGTGAAGGAGGTCTCCCATTTATCAAGCACAACAATGTTCAATGTCATAAAAAGAGCATTGGGTCGACTGAATTATCATAGAAAACATATAAATCCAATGCAATATACTGAAGGTACACTATAAACACTAGACAAATGCCCAAGCCCATGGCAGGTGTCCTAGACTTTAAAGTGTCACTGTCGTTTACATTTTTTTGGCAGAAATCAATAGTCCAAATAGGCAAATATGCCATTATCTGCATTCAAAAAGACTTTCCCCAGGTCCCCCCTTACCTCCTCTCTCTCATCCACTGCTCATTATCAGGAAATCTCGACTGTTTTACAGTCGGGCCCTGTCTATTCTATGGAAAGGGGAGGGGGGGAGGAGGAAGGAGGGAGATTAGTCGTCAGCAGAGAACAGAGAACAAAGGATTACACAGCGGGACCTGTGTGAAAGCCGCTATTCAGAGTTCAGAGAGGTCAGTGCTGACTGTCAGAGGAGATAGCCCGGTGATGTAGCTGAAAATTAACTCTTTGTTGTCCTGTTTTGGGGCCTCATCTCCCTCCACCCCTCCCCTCTTAAAAAGAGAACAATGAAGACAGTGGGGAGAGAACTTCAAACTACTTTTTTTTTTATGATAAAAATGCATTTTTCGGCTAATAAACCCAATTACAAAGTTTCTTAAAATCGCCTGGACTATTGATTTCTGCAAAAAAAAAATTAAACGACAGTGACACTTTAATGTTATTTTTATTTGCGATAAGTTAAAATTCATTCCCAAAGCAGAATTACCTGTAGAAAACTAATAAGCATGTTTCCTATTAGGAAAATAACTTATTTAAAGGAGAAATCCGACGCATGGCAAAAAAATCACTACGGGCAGGGGGTGGGGGGCTAAATAAGAAAGTCACCACTCCCAGTGCCCGCACTGCAGAACCCCACCGCCCGTCATCTTCTCCTGGGTTCCGGGTACATCTTGACCCAGATTCAACGTCACAGACGGGTGAGATTTAACCCACCCCAATCACTGACTGGCTGAATGGGGAATCTGTCAACTGGGTCGTGACCTAGCTAGAGAGGTCCAGGAGCAGGATGTGGCACTGTGCGGGCACCGGGACAGGTGACTATTACTACTTTTTTATCTTCCCCCACTCCCAGCCCGACTCACCGCGGGATTTCTCCTTTAAGCTTTTATTCATACCGTTCATGTTATTTTGCTTGTCTATTTGATGACTGGCGACAGACATGCATGTGAATACAATTGTCATGAATCATACAAAAGCAAGTTGGTTCTTCTATGTCACTATGATATGTATGTTTTATCTACCTTTCGGACATTCAAAGTGTTCTTCCACTATGTTTTGTGAAGTATTGTTTTGTAAAAACCAAATAAAAAGGATAAAAAATCTTTAGCTAAAGGAGAAGTCCGGCCATTTTGAAAATTTGGCAGCTGGCAAAGGCAGGGGGGAATTTCATAACAAGTATGAACTTACCTCTCCCAGTGCCCACGGTGAGTGGTGGGACCAGCCTTGGGACCCCTGCGCTCGGGATCTCGGCGCTGTCACCACCCGGCTGATGGACAGGCCTCAACCTTCAAGTCAAAACATTGTCTCAACTCAGGGGAAAATGCTTTCCGGCAAGTTTGTACTTACCTGCCCCTGCCGGGTGCAAGATTTTCATATTCAGACAAGTTAGGTTTAGGGATAACAGAGATCAGGGGGCTTGATTGATGCTTTCATCCTCTTCCTCTTGTTTGTCACACTATTCCCCTACTACAATATCTCGTCAGACGTTCGCTGCCTTAACGTATCAGTCTACACATCTGTCACGGAGAGAACTTATATAAGACTACACTGTTTATTATATAGGATTGTATTGCTTAAATGTATTATCCCTTCAGGTCACGGAGAGGTCCTTAAGAAGCTTATATGGTTTCCATTTATTGCTCACATTTCAGGAAATTATCCTAATCTTTTTTTAATGCATCCTATGTCTATTTTGAATTGCTTATGAGATGATGAATGATGAGCCCGTTGTACGCAAGAATAATGGGCTGACAAGACAGCGGTGTCGATTACCACCGTTCCAGTTTGATGACTTATGGTTTGCGAGAGTGTTAAACAAGCAGATCTAATATCATCGTCTCTTGTCATTGAATCATGGCTGGAGAAAGTTTTGGTGGAGTTGTAAAAAAGTTAGTGGAATGCTTGTGTTTGTATTCCATCTCTATTCTTTTTCCTTCTATAAGTCCCCAGGAGAGCATAAAAGTGATACACTACAACATCAGGAATTGAGGTTCTTCAACAATATGAGACCTTAGGATAACTTTCTTTTACATCTTGTCTTTATATATAGGAAAAGCCGTACCAGTGCTCAGAATGTAACAAGGCTTTCAGTCAAAAGAGGGGACTGGATGAGCACATGCGGACGCACACCGGAGAGAAACCCTTCCAATGTGATGTAAGTTTTATAGTCTTTTTATACTAGTATTTGTTTCCTGTCATGGACAGAGGTGGCAGCAGAGAGCACTGTATCAGACTAGAGAGAATACACCACTTCCTGCAGTACATGCAGCAGCTGATGAGTGCTGGAATACTGGATATTTTTAGATAGAAGTAAATTACAAATCTCTCTGCTGCATTAGCTTATTAAGGGAGAAGTCCGGCCAAGTACTTTTTTTTTTCAAACCAGTCCTTACTTACCTATCCCTGTGCCTGCCTTCTGCCCTGTGACTGGCCTGGAGACCCCCACCGGAAGGCATTTTCCCCCAAGTTGTGATGACGTCACTCACGACTTGGGGGAAAATGCCCTTCCCGGCTGATGGACTTGCTACTCAGCCAATCATTGACTGCAGTGCTGTCCTGCCCCAGTCACTCACTGGCTAAGCTGGCTGTCATGATGACGCTCTGGTTGAGATCCCAGAGCCCAACGGGGGTTCTGGAGCCGCGATAGGGAAGCATAGGGAGAGCTGAGTTGAGATAGTTTTTTTATTACACCCCACCACCACCACCCCGATCCTTGACTTTGAAAATAAAAAGTACTTGGCGGCCTTCTCCTTTAAAGGGCATCAGGAAATGGCAATAATAGAACCCCTAATATATCAATTTGTCTTAACAGTATATAGAAAGGGGCTGTCTTTGTGAGACTACTCCTTTAAGCAATGATAAATAGAAAGCGTTACGTGCACAAGATACATCTAACAGGTGTAAAGTTACTTGAATTTTATAATGAATGTATTCGATATACAAATTAACCGTGTCATGTGATATCTATTTTCCAGGTTTGTGACCTTTCATTCTCCCTCAAAAAAATGCTGATCAGACACAAACTGACTCATAACCCTAACCGTCCTATGGCAGAGTGCCAGCTTTGCCACAAAAAGTTTACAAGAAATGACTACCTCAAGGTGCATATGGAGAATGTGCATGGAGAAACCGACAGTTAGCGGCAGCTGCCAGAACTCCTACCGTGAAATGGGATTACTTGGATGGAACACGGTGGTTACATGTATAAGACTTACTGTACTTGCTCAAGGACCAATACAAAGTTCGACTCTGTTCACATTAGCATCATGGCTGGATCTTTTAAGTTATAATGGGGGCCCTCAGGTTTCTGCTGTTGTCCAAAACATCCTGACCAAAAAGCTAATGTGAACAGGGCCTTGGAGGGGTTATCCACAGGATAGATTATAAATGTCTGATCACTGGGTTTCTATAGCTCAGACCCCCTACCAATCAACACTATGCCCCCTTGTGGAGAAGTTTAAATAGTGCGGTGGTCAGACATGCTCCCTCCCATTCAAACTAAATAAAAAGAATGAAGATAGCCAAGAACAGTGATCACGTTGTATAATCGCCCCAACCCCATAGATCAGGGGTGTCAAAATCACGGCCCCCCAGTTGTTGAAAAACGACAGTCCCATCATGCCTGGACAGCCAAAGCTTAAAGGCCCTATTACACGGGCCGATCTGGAGGAACAAGTCAGCACCGACCTGTCAGATCAGTGCTCGCTTGCTCTTTGGTATCCGCTGGCTGCCGGTGCTATTACACGCGCCAACAACAAGCGGGTAAGAGCAGCATGGGGCTGCCCAGGAGATAGCGGCGGTCTGCAGCCACTGCTCCTGTCACACAGAGCGACGGCCAGCAGACCGTCGATATTGTTCTATTTTTTGTTCTATTTCTTGTTGAAAGACAATAATCAGCCGACATCGCGCATGACGGCTGATTGTTGACTTTGAGCGGGAAGTATCACACCAAGCGAATATAACAGCGGCCATAACAGATGATAATTGGCCAAATATGGCCGATAATTGCTTCTTGTAATAGGGCCGTTAGTTATCCAGACATGATAGTATTTGTATTTTTAGAACATCTGGACATAAATTTGACACCTGTGCCATAGATTATACAGGTCACTTATTCTGTGTTTAGGTCATAAATGTTTAAAGCGACTCCGTACCCACAACCTGACCCCCCCCCCCCAAACCACTTGTACCTTCAGATAGCTGCTTTTAATCCAAGATCTGTCCTGGGGTCCGTTCGGCAGGGGATGCAGTTATTGTCATAAAAACAACTTTTAATCGCTGTGTCTATTGCCCGGGCTTACATTTGTATATGCATTAGGCTGGAACAACCTCTCCGTCCTTCCCCCCCCAACCTCCTCATTATTAGGAATGATCCAGGAACATTTACTCCTGTTTGAGCTTTGGCACAGGTGTATTAACGATCCAGCCCATGTGTCGGGCTGCAACAGGTGGGGAATAGGAAGCAATCTGCCTGGAGTATTCCTAATGATGAGGAAGGCGGGGAGGAAGGATAGAGAGGTTGTGCCAGCCTAATGCATATACAAATGTAAGCCCTGGCTGTTAGACACAGCGCTGCCGGATTAAAAGTTGTTTTTATCACTATAACTGCATCCCCTGCCGAACGGACCCCAGGACAGATCTTGGATTAAAAGCAGTTATCTGAAGGTACAAGTGGTTTGGGGAGGGCAGATTGTGGGTACGGAGTCGCTTTAAGTGGGAAACCTCATTTATCATTAGTGAGAGAGAAGAAATATTGGCACTTTATATACTTTTTAAAGCAATGGTGTCTTGAGTTTTACATATTTGTTACTATTATGTTGTTTTGGGCCAAAATACTATTACAAATGATGTCATGAGCTACAGTAATTATTCAGTTTGCATTTTGGGGAGAGAAGGGATGGAAAATGCTTGAAAAATGTTTCCTTTCTAGTTATATGAACCCAGCATCTTACATAGGATATGGCTTCAGCTAAACTATGTGTATTATAATGTGAAGTTATGCTACAGTATTGCAGTGCCAGTTTTTCATACTGTAGTCATCTCATTGACCATCTGATGTATTATTGTCGAGCAAACCAACATCGTGTTAGGATGGTACACAGTCAGTGTTCACTAGGCCTAGTCTTCAGCGTTTTGTCTGTTTTGTATTATTCTTTCGAATTGTCTTTTTTAAAGTTTTTGAGAGCATTATGCTATTTTTACTCTATAAATATAGTTTTTTATGTTCTTTTTTTTTGTCTGTGCAATAGATATACTGTATCGAGCGAGACTCCATTGTTATCTGAACATGTATTGATGTTGTAAACGGATTGTTAATAGATGAAAAAATCCAATCTGGTACAATTTACACGAAAACATGGTTTACATGACTTCTATCACATTTTACACGTTCTTTAGGCACTTTCTTTTTGCTACACGGCATGCAGCGGCTAGTATGCACCAAATAATGTGCCACTTTTTCACCATAAAATTAAGCCAACTAATAGAATTAAAGATGCACCAGATTTCCAAGCAACACCAATTGCTGTTACAGATCTGGCACATGTCTGTATGATGTACTCTAAAGGCCCTATTACACCAAGCGATTATGGCCGTTTATGGGCCGTTACGGCCGATAATTACTTAGTGTAATAGCTCCTGTTAAAGGGCAACAATCTTGTCCTTCAACATGTTAAAAAAAAATAGGACAATGGTCTGCTGGCCAACACCCCACATAATCGTAGCAGTGGCAGCAGATTACCGTTACCTCCTTTGGGCTTCCCAGATGATCTAAAGATCCCCTCACACAGCTCTTACCTGTTTGCTATCAGCATGTGTAATAGCACTGGCAGTGAGTGGGGAATTAGCAGCAAGCGAGCTCTGATCTGACAGATCGGTGCTTGCTTGCTCCTCCAGATCGGTAATAAGGCCTTAAAATCACAGATTGATTAAAGGGAATCTGTCAGCTCCCGAGCCCTACCTAAGGTGCTGACAGTGTGCTGTAGCTGGCAGTCCCCTAGTGAGCATGGTGCCTTTTGTTTATTTTCTGTGCAGCGAATTATGCACAATATCACGTCTCCTACTGTGATGAAGTGTCAAAGAGGAGTTGTTTGTGCCGCACTCTGGCCCACCTCACCACTCCTTCCTTCTTCTTCATGAATAATCAATGCTGCTCGGCCTCCTGCTCACTCAGTCAGTGTCTCTGATTGCAGATCATTCCTCTGTAGGCAGTTTATGTCTAAAAGAAGAACAAAGATATAGTTTGATCTGTGATCCCAAATGTGTTGGAGCTGTGGTCTAGAGATAACTCCCTTGTCTACAGACCTGCCAGCAGTTAATTCTCTGGTTCAAATACCCTGATGGAAAAAAATAAAGGTCTTTATTTTTCTTCTTCTCATTATTATATCATTTTGAGGTTACTATTATTCATAAAGAAGATGGAGGAGGAAGGAGTAGTGAGGTGTGCCAGAGTGTGGCACAAACAACTGCTCTTAAACTCTTCATTATAGTAGCAGACGTGAGATTACACATAATCCACTGCACAAAAAATTACCAAAGGACACCATTCTCACTAGGTGACTGTCAGCTTAAGCACACTGTCAACACCTTAGCCAGGGCCCTTTAACCCCTTAGCGACCCATGACGTATCTGATACGTCATGGTGCCGCGCGGGGTGTTCAGAGAGGGGTCCCGCCAGGACCCCGCTCTGAACGGCGCTGATCCTGGCTGACACGTGCAGCCGGGCAGTGCCTCTATTAGCCGGTGCGAGTCCCGTTGCCGCGCCGGCTAATTAAGCCTCTAAGTGCAGCTGTCAAACCCGAGGCTTTGCTCCGTGCATCCTGGTGTCTAGTGGGACGGATCTCCCCACCGCATCGCGATCGCGTGGGGGAGATCCATTCTTCTCCCCATGCCGGGCCTCAGTGTCGGAATGACGCTGATCCCGGCTCGGCAATAGATTGCTGTGGTCTGCAGCAGGCCATAGCAATCTATGACCGATCTCATCGATCTTTGCTGTGTATATACACAGCATTGATCTCTATGAGAGATCAGTGCTGTCTATATACAAGTCCCCCAGGGGGGCTTCTAGTTTATGTAAAAAGTAAAGTAAAAATGTTTTTTTATTAATAAAAAATCCCCTCCCCTATTAAAAGTCCAAATCACCCCCCTTTTCCCATTTTATAAATATAAATAAACAAATAAACAAACATGTTTGGTATCACCGATCGCGTAATCGCCCGAACTATTAACTAATCACATTCCTGAGCTCGCACGGTAAACAGCGTCAGCGCAAAAAAATTCCAATGTGCAAAATTGCGCATTTTTGGTCGCATCAAATCCAGAAAAAATGTAATAAAAAGTGATCAAAAAGTCGTATATGCGCAATTAAGGTACCGATAGAAAGAACTCATCATGGCGCAAAGAATGACACCTCACACAGCCCCATAGACCAAAGGATAAAAGCGCTGTAAGCCTGGGAATAGAGCGATTTTAAGGAACATATATTTGTTAACAATGGTTTGAATTTTTTACAGGCCATCAGATAAAAGAAAAGTTATACATGTTACATATCATTGTAATCGTAACGACTTGAGGAACGTGCATAACAAGTCAGTTTTACCAAAGGGCGAACAGTGTAAATGCAAAACTCCCCAAAATCAAAACAAATTCCTTTTTTTTTTTTCAATTTGACAGCGCAAATGATTTTTTTTCCGGTTTCGCAGCATATGTTATGGAAAAATATTGCCTGTCATTGCAAAGTACAATTGGTTTTGCAAAAAATAAGCGCTCATATATGTCTCTAGGTGAAAAAATGCAAGTGCTATGGACTTTTAAACATAAAGTGGAAAAAGCAAAAGTGCAAAAACGAAAATTGGCTTTGACCTTAAGGGGTTAAAGGATGTAAAACTCGTGTACACTTTCCATAAAACTAGAAACTGGTGTAAACTTTCAATATCAACCAATCATAGCTCATCGTTCATATTACCAGGCACTGAGCTGTTGGCACTTTACAATGAATTTTTTTTTACACCCTGTGTCATTGTTTACACTAAGTTAGATTATCCACCCTAGTGTTCTAGGGCTGCACTATAGAGAATTATACTGTAATAGCATCAATTTTTTATACATTATGGCCCAAATTGGGGATACATTTGGGCATTAGGTTATTGCTTTTCATATGTTTGGTAAACTTGTTCTCTTAAAGCATATTGTATAAGCTGTCCAATGATAAGCTTCCCCTGACCTGGTGGAAATATTCAATGTGTTGTGTGAGCTGTATATCTGAATATCATTCTTAGATAGAGCACTAAACACCTGGGCCCCAGCAAAGTGTGGTCTGCCATCATGGTAGAGCCCTCTCCGATCCCCCTGCCACCTTTAGAGCCCCCTCCCTATCACAGCAGCACCACCACCCAGAGAGGTGACAACTCCCCTGATCACCGCAGCACCTAACCCCCCCCCCAGCTGTCCAGGGGGAGGTGCTGTTAGTGGTGTGCCATCCCTGAACCCCATACCCCTGTGTCTTTTTCGCCTTCCCGGAACATAAGTGACGTCACTCGTGTGCCGGAGACCTGTCAGAACGATTGAACACTGATCCAAATAAAAAGTGAGTATGGGCTTCAGGATTGGCATGCCACCGACATCACTCTCCGACAGCTGGGGGGGAGGGGCAGCAGATTCATGGGGCCCCATACAGTTTTTTCTATGGAGGTCCATGAATCCTAGTTACGCTCCTGGTTGCAGGACCCCTCAGACGATCAGCAACTGAGGTAGGACACTGCTGCAGCTATTGACTGGATGTACAAGCCTGCAATGCCACAGCCCCAAAACCCGGAAGCAGCTGCACAGCAGGGACAGAGCCCTGGCAGCCAGAGAGGTAAGTGTAGTTTATTATTTTCAATCACCCCCTCTTTGGGCATATATGTATGCGAATGGTAATAAATGTTCCCCAGTCTACAATCGTGCTGTTTGCTGCCATCTCTCTCCATGTCTGGAACTGTGCAGAGCTGGGGAGGGGAGGTTTTTTTCTAAGGGTTTGCACCTCCTCTAAGCAGTTCCTAACACAGACATAGGTGGCAGCAGGGAGCACTATGTCAGATTGGAAATGACTACATGACTAAAAAAGTTATATAGATAATTTACAAACCTGTATAACTTATTGGCTCTAGCTGATTTGAAAACCCTTTCGTTCTTTTTAATTAGAGGACTGGAAACCTGTGCGTCCACAGACTATAGACCTCTGTTGTACGAGTAAAGACTGAGTTTGCTGCAAATAAAGGTGAACACTAATGATAGGAAACTTTCAACACTGATTAGATTTATTCCGGTATACGGCTATGTTCACACATCGTAAAATAAAGGTTAAAATTTTAGGTAATCATATGGCTGTTTTTTTTCCCATCTGTTGACACATTATTTTCACTCAAGTCACACCCATAGGCTATGTTCACACTAATTAAAAAAAAAAAAGAAAAAAAAAAAGATGTCTGTTATTACCTCATTTTAATTAACCTTAATGGAATCCAATGGAAGTCAATGTAATAATGGACATCCAATGCACACAGTGTATTAAATAATGGATGTTTTTTGTGCGGACGTCAATTATTAAAATTATTTTCGGACGTCTTTTGCAAACAGTGGATGTTAATTTTTAGTTGTTCACTCGCAGTTTTTTTTTTCACCTTCCTTTCATTGTCTTTACTATTTAATTTAATGGACTTTTCAATTAACCCCTTCAGGTCCCATGACGTACGAAAATTGGCTTTGACCTTAAGGGGTTAAAGACACATCCAAAGGCCAATCAAGTCCATCTGAACTAAAATAATGTACCAACAGCCGTCACTGCACTGACGGGCGGCCAAATAGCAAAATTAACGGACATCATTGTGAACTCGAAATGGCGAATTAATTTTTTTTTAAAATTATAAATGACAAGAAAAAACATTGTGGGAACATAGCCATATTTTGATATTTTGTATAAGTGTATGTGTACCTAGCCTACATGTTTGTTTGTCTCTTATTTATCTATTTATTGTTTAACATTTCACCGCGCATGAAGACATATATAAACATACACGTTATAATACTTTCTAATCCTTTACAGCCTGTTAATATATTTTCCTCTGTGACTAAAATTCATATATAATCTCAGAACAAGACCGCACTGGTACAACATTTGCACAGGTGTCCCATGCACCCCTTTGAGGTAAGCAACGAGAGGGTAATCATAGACGGAGTTATAGCCCTATATAACCTTATATCACCACCAACTTCTGTTATCATAGTGGGCCAATTATGTAACCAGAACAGCCATGTTATTGGCCAATCCGAATTTTATAAAAATATTTCATTATGTAGGGGTCATAAAACGTAATATATTGCTAGTATACAATCCGTTTTAGTGAGCAGCTTTTTGAAATGTTACATTCTTCATACATTAAACATTTAGAACATAGTAAAACAGTCATATAACAAAGACCAGATTTATTTCACCTCTTTACTTTCCATGTTGCAACCAGATGGCAGTGGGGTGTAATTACATTGGGGTACAGATATGAATCGAAGCTGTAAATGAAATTGCATACAAGTATGTAGCACCTATAGGCAGCATTCATGCATTGAAATGTGCAAGAACTTTCCAGACCTTAGATGGTTGTAAAGAGAAATTTCAGTATTCTACTATAATATGCATTCTCTAATATATTTAAACCTATAACAAATCTAATTTTTTGAAGCAATGAATAAGCATGAATTATAGTAATTGTGCAAATGTTCAATGAACCTACCATTAAAGAGGTTGTTCAGAAAAAAAAAAACTTTTTCCTTATCTAAAGGATAGGGGCAACACCCTAAAACAGCTGTCTGTGGATGAATACCTGTCCTTGGTTTTTTCCCTTTTTACGTTGACTTATAGGGCCACTTAACATGGTGGTTTTGGTGGTTTCCCTACAGGAGCCAACCCTTGGCTGGGTCCTTCCTGGAGGGATATCTGGCTAGTCCTGTGTTTTGAGACTCTTAAATGTGGCTCCACAGGAGCAATGCACCTAGGATATCACTGCAGTGTTATCTTTGGCTGGTCTCCCTGAGATCAGTTATGTTTCTCTTCTGGCTCTACTAGGCATTGCTCCCACCTAGCCAGAAGGGGAAAACCCCCGAAACAGCTGTATGTGGATGGAAATCTGGCCTTGGTTTTTCCCTTGTCATTCCATTGACTTATAGGGCCACTTAATATGGTGGTTTTGGTGGTCTCACTCCAGGAGCCACGCCTTGGCTGGGTCCTTTCTGGAGAAATATCTGGCTAGTCCTGTGTTTTAAGACTCTTCAATGTGGATCCACTGGCTCTTTTTTGTATATTTGCAGTTCCCCGTGAGCAATGCGCCTAGGATTTGAGTGCTTTAACCAGCAGCCGACAGTTACCTTTGGCTGGTCTCCCTGAGATCAGTGATCTGCTTCCCGTATGTATGTACAGGATAGGGGAAAAGTAGGCTATTGCAGGGGGTCCGACCTCTGTACCCCACCGATCTCCGTATCGCGCCCAGGCTTCTGTGTAATGAAAAGAGCCGCGGGTACGACACATGACACTCTATTCATTACACAGAAGCCGGAAGCCAGGGCCGATATCATGACCGGCTGTGGGTACAGAGTTCGGACCACCCACGATCTTCTACTTTTTCCCTATCCTGTGTAAAGGGGAAAAGTTGTTTTTTTCCAGGAATACCTCTTTAATCATTGTTATAATAATAATAAATAATCTAAAATCAGCACATGCAATTCACTATAGGTGGATTCTTGGATAATCTTTGGTTGACTTCAATGCACATGACAGGTTTTTAATCTGGAAACTGAATAGGAAATTGCGTAACACTGATTTAGTGCTCCCTCCATCATTTCTGTTTGGACTGATCTATTTTAGATTATGAATATTTTGCAGGATGGTCCATCTGCAGCCACGTCTCAGCCTTCAGACAGATATTAAATGGAAGTTTTCTGGTATTTAGCAAAATTCACCTTTGACCCCTTTCCATATGTATTAGTAAGTTATGATGAGTATATTGCTCCCATAACACTCCCTAAAATTACAGCACAGGGCTGTGCAGCAGATGTCAAGTGGGTTTTACTTACTGCAATGGCTGAGATTGCAGTTAACTCTGATCTTGAGTGTTTAAAGATTCACAGTCATTCAAAATGAATTTTGACATGTCATCAGACATTAAAAGTTATTAATCGCAGTGGGTTCCAGAACAGGAGATATAGCTGGGGAGAGACAACTTGACAGTAGCGTGATCCACTTCCCGGCCGCTCGCTAATTTAGCGTCATAGACTGTAATAGGGCTAAACTGACGGAATTAGTGAGTGGCCGGGATTGAATCATACGGCCGCTGTGCTCTCTCCGCGGCTATATATCCTAAACACAGTGAGACTCAGCGATCAATAACTTTTGATGTGCCCCATTTCATGTCAAAAAGTTATTTTTAATGACAGGTACTCTTTAACTCTTTCGATACCATGGTCACTATTTAGAACCTGCAGAATAAAGTTTTGACGTTTGTACCACTTGGTGGCCATCGTAAAAACAAAGCCCCAAACAATGAAAGTACCATATTTTCTGGTGAATAAGACAACTTTTTAACATCGAAAAATCTTCCTCATCATATGGGTCGACCACTATAAAAAAAAACAAAAAAACATTTAACTCACCTGGGGTCTGTTGCCGACCTCCGCACGCCTCCCGCACTGTTCCCAGCCTCCGCGCACCTCCCACTCCGTTCCCAGGCAGTGTGACGTCGCCGAACCTCTCCCGGGCAGCTGAGTAACTCATCAGAGAAGCTTGGAGACGCTCGGCTGCCGGCAGAGGTTCAGGAGAATAAGAGAGGCATCGGGAACTTCCGGCACAGGGCTGCGGTCAGGCAGGGGTTAACATTTTCCAGCGTATAAGGCGAACTCCTGACAATCTTCTTAAAAGTTAGGGGTCGTCCTCTACGCCCAGTCGCCTTATATGTCAGATAATACGGTACAATTATTATTCCTCATAAATCTACATTGACTGATGAGTTTAAAAGTTATGGCTTTCAATTAAGGGAAATGAAAAAGGTACCAAACTAGACATCTTTCCTAAAAAAAAAAAAATCAAAAGAAAAGAAACAAAACATAAGCAAACAGACAACAAAAACATTTTTAGGACCACCTTAAAAATTCAACTGCAGAGTGGGTAGAAAGCAGTGGGTGAAGAGGTGATTCTCCTTCCCTGTCTTTTTCTGTAGTATACTATCAGAAACAGCAGCATCAGCAGCAGCATGAAGGACATTATAGTGCAGCACCGCCACGTCTGTTTGTGTCTCTGCCTCTGTTTCTCTTTAGCAGCTCATTTATCCTCCTCCCTCTTAACTCTCCATAGATATTATAGGGAACATCTAACCTGATCTCGTAATGGGTCTCTAGTCTGTCTGTTCTCTCAATTCAGTTGAGAATTAACAATCAGTAGACAAGGGAGAAGAGAAGATGCATTTTTTACTAGTATGGTGCAATTTTTTGTCACATGGTCACATGTCGAGTGGCTTAACGGGAAATGTGTAAATGTACTGCAATAGCCTGGTCAAAGTCCAGACCTTGAAGACTACTGTTCATCAGGGGAAACCATCTAACCTGAAGGAGCCAGTAGAGGAATGGACAAAAATGTCAGTGGCAAAATCATAGATCCGAAGAAACTTTAGGTTTTTTATCCTTATAGCACAAACTGATTCTAAAGCACTTTACATAGCTCCACAATTTTAGTACCTGTTCCAATTAGGGCTCACAATCTGCATGCATTGGAAGGAAACCCACACAAACATGTGCTCTCTGCTGCCACCTCTGTCCAAGACAGGAACTATCCACAGCAAGAGAGGTTTTCTACTGCTCTGGACAGTTCCTGACATGGACAGAGGTGGCAGCAGAGAGCACTGTGTCAGACTGGAAAGAATACACCTTTTCCTGCAGGACATACAGCAGCTGATAAGTATGGGACTTAACATTTTTTAATAGAAGTAAATTACAAATCTATATAACTTTCTGAAACCAGTTGATTTGAAAAATTTTTTATATATATATATATATATATATATATATATATATATATATATATTTATTTTCACCAGATTACCCCTTTTTAATAAATGTAACCCAAAATGTTCACAGTTGTCAGCATGTCCTCTACATAAAATGATGCGATACAAATTTATTTTAACCCTAGCTGGTGAGGTATCAAAATATAAAAAAAAGTCAAGGGGGTGAATACTTTTGAAAGCCACTGTAGCATTTCTTAAAGGAATTATTTCCAAGCTTCTCTCTACCGCGAACAATTAACATGCGGCAAAAATATACAAAAGTAACAAGAACATCAAATCCCGGCTAGTAAATGAGCCCTTCCTTATCCTACAGAACTGTTGATGAAACACTTTTAGTGGGAGTTTGTAAATATGTGACAAGATAAGAGGGTCTTGTAGGTTGGTGATTGATTTTATAGAACAGCATGAACTTCATTAGTTCTTCCAGGTATAAACAATAGTGAAGTAAACAGAGCGATAATAGTTAAATAAACAGAGAATTCAAAGTCAGCTATCCTGTGAAGTGCACATGGGCGCGTGGAGAGAAGATAATGAGTGGACTGTAAAATTCATGATCAAAGGGAGGAATTCAAGTGGGGGGGTTCTCAGTCATTATCAAATCTTACAGAATATTAAGACTCTATTGTCAGGATTGACACATTTGAAAAAAGAATGCATTTTTTTTTTACTTTATATAATTACCATCAATGCAAAAAAAAAAATCACTCTATGTGGTGTGTAGGGGAACAGGGCTCAGAGGCTTTTTATCCTGACACAGGTTATTGAGGTAGATGCACAAGAGGAGGGTGACAGCTAGTGATGAGCGAGCATGTTCGTATGTTCGTATGAACATGACGCTAATTGTTCCTGTTCACCGATCACAAACAATTTGTTCGATGATCGGAATGGTTAGAATGATCCTTTTCGAACATTTATTGCGCAAATGCGCAATTTACTCTTTGCGCCTGATAATCTGTACGCATGTGCATAGACCTAAACGTGCGCTTCTACTGTACGTTCTTGATTTGTTCGTGAATGTTTGGCGAACATGAACCGATCACAATAATATTTTTGTTATGTTCGCGTTCGGGATCCGAACTGAACATCGGGATGTTCGCTCATCGCTAGTGACAGGTTTAATAACAAATAAAACAAATAATAAAAAGCTATTTTCATGCATTTCGGCATAAAACTCCAGAAAATAAAAGAACCGCTAAAACAAATAATAAACAACCCTATATACTCAGCACAAGCATCACTATTTTTGACAGGTTCTTTTAGAAAAACTAGACATGAGCACAACTCAAGCGTGAATACCAGTGGCTGAAGAAGTTCTATGCAGCCTTATAGATTCCTGGAAAACATATGGCCTAGGGCTGCATCCAATTTCTTCAGCCACTGGTACTCAAATGCCGAATATTTGGACTCGAGCATACTCAAGTTACGCTCATCTCTGATGAATGCCAAGTTGCTCCTTGGTTTCAGTATCAGCACAGTATATTCTATATTCTGGTTCTGCCTAGATTCTATGGTTTTTGCCTTAGGTCTCCAAAAATGTTTTTTCAAGTTCTGACTCCACGTTGTTGTATAATGGTTTTGGACCAGTCTGCTCCTGGACTCTGCCAGGCTTTTCTGCTACATCTGCTACATGCTGTTCTACAGTGCCTCACGCACTCCTTCAACTACTGCGTTCACCTTTCTGCCCTTGCCTGATACTTGCTGTTTTACTGTGGTGTGTGCTTGACCGGTCACTTGATGCTAACACTGTGGTGATTGTTCGGTGGAATATAGCTCAGCCAGGTAGTAGGTTGTCGTGATGCCAGTGCTAATTTAGGACACAGGTATGAAGGCAAACCTGCGTTGGCATACAGGTAGACAATGCTTTAGACTTGACTGGACTAGCTCTGCACCAAGAACTGTAGAGATAGTGAATGTAGAGTATCAGTGCTGACTTGCGTGTTGCATGCTGGAGAAGAGTAGGTTGTGAAAGTTCAGAGTAGTGAAAAGGAGTTTGTCTTGAGAGCCCGAAATCAATTTAGTACTGTGCTCTGCTGGAACTTTAGAAGAAGAAGACTTGAAGAGAATAATTAAAACAAGAAGAATACTTGTGCCTGTGTTTCGACCATTGTCGCTATACAATCTGTTTCCCTCCATTTTCAGGTGACCCGTACTACTAGGGGGACGCAAGCCCCAGTCCTAGTTATCCGAGTTGAGCGAAGTGTCCGAGGGTGTCCCGGTGTCACCTGTGTTGCAAGATAGAGTACATAGGCTTGTAGCAACTTTGCTCTATCCGGATCAGTTCCTCTGCTATAGGATACTGTCCTGCACTTTTAGAGATGTTCTCAGCATTGGTTGGGGTGATCCCGGACTTGTCCTCTCTTTAGGTGTTTAGCACTGCTATAGGTGTTGAAGTGTTGCTTTAAAGAAGAAAGTCTCTGTGTCTCCCATGAGCATCTGTCCACTATCACACTCCAGACTAGACTACTCTGGACTTGGTAGGGGACCTAGCAGAGCCAGGGCCCAGCTGGACTACAGCAGGGACTGCCTTGTCTTGCGTCATTTCTCTACCGAAACTTAACTAAGATTGACTAAGTGTGTGGCTACACTTCCTCTCCCCATGTGACAACTTCCTACAGGGCACGCAACAGCTCCTGTGAGTGGTAGAGAAGAGAGTGCACCACCAATTAGAGCAGTTCTAATTGGTGGTGCAGATCCTAAACATTAACCCTTAATTCACTACACACAGTAATACACATAATACTGACATCCAGTGGCAAAACTCATACATGACTTCATTACCACTTCACTTTGAGTTACAGGCTTTTGCGAGGGGTGTTTAGACTAGTAACACCCGTGGTGGGATACCACATTACCATTCTGTGCTTACGTTCTGCCTCTCATCTGGTATGTCATGTTTTATAGTCCAGTGTCTACACCTTCAAGTCCTAGGTCCATGTCTTCCAGCACTGTGTCTATGCTCCTGCCCTTCTCTGGTTCTTGTTTTACAGTCCTGATGCATGTGACCCATGTTCCAGTCCTTCTGATGATAACCTTTGTTCCTCAGTGTCCTTACTCGACAGTCTATGTTCTCTGCATAACAATCTGTGTACCCAGTGTCAATACTTGACAGGTCAGCGTCCCTGCTTAAAGGGGTGCTCCAGCTTGGGGGCACTTTTTGGGGGGGACCGGGGAGGAGGTTGCTGAAATAAAAGACGTCCACTCACCTCCCCGGTTCCAGCGGCCGCTTCCTGGTGTCTGACGCTGCCTGAGACGCTACGTCTCAGGGCCGCTCAGCCACTCAGTGAAGGAGGCGGGATCCGAGCAGACTTCAAACGGATCCCGCCTCCTTCACTGAGTGGCTAAGCAGCCCTGAGACGTAGCATCTCGGGCGGCGTCAGACACCAGGAAGCGTGCGGGAACCGGGGACCGGAGTGCCGCCATGAGTAACCCGCCGCTGGAACCGGGGAGGTGAGTGGACGTCTTTTATATCAGCCACCTCCTCCCCGGTCCCCCCCACGCTGGATAACCCCTTTAACAGTCCATATGCCTTCTGTTTCTGCTATCATCGTGAGTAGCAAAGGTAATCTGAAAGACCCACTTCAATGGGTACTCTGGGTAAGGGACATTTTTTTACATATGCCCGGGGATGGGTTGTTTTAAAATACTTACTTCAAAGACTTTGGAAATTGCAGTTACCTAACATTCAAGAGGAGCACCACCTGATGGTCCCCCAATCCTTGAGTACTATGCAGTGAATTCCACGTATAGGTGCCAGCGACTTTATCTTCTTGGTGTTGGTGTTGCTTTAAAATAATATAGCCCACTTACCTTCCTGGCTCCACTGGTATCCCCCCTTAGTCACTGATTGGCTGGGCAGGCCTGCAACACCAAGCCCCCAGGACCGGGAAGTGGGCAAATATCGGGATGGAGCAACAGGATAGCGATGGCGGTGCTGGAGCCAGGAAAGTAAGTGTGCTTTATTATTTTAAAACAACCCATCCTGGGGCATATGTTAGAAAAAAAATCCCTCGCCCGGAGTACCCCTTTAAAAAACAAAAGAGACTCTCTGTTTGCACATATGGTGATTCAAGGCTTTGAAGTCTTGACATCTCTATTATGAGATGCTTTTTATCTATCCATATTGTTATTTTTGGGTACTTTGTTTCACATTGTTAATGATGTCAACCCAATGTGCTCAGTCAAACACCTTTTAAAAGTGTTGATTATGAATGTGTTTGCACTTGGTCCAAGGTGCTGGTGTCACCTTTTTATAAATATCAGATATGTGTTGTGCTTTATACAAGTGACTAAACTATATTATTCAGACCTATTTATAACTGAGGAAACGTAAACCATTTGTTAAAGATTAATTAAGGTAACAAAGTAGACATACCATGAGATCCTCATCTAAGTGTTGTGTTTTCCTGGAGGCATCCATTTTATCTTCTCCTACTTCTCCTCCAAATCTTAGGGTCCTATAAGACAGGCCTATGTCAGCCTGATCAATCATGTAAACAAGCACTAGACTAGATCTGCGCTCATTTACTGAGCCTATTCCACGGCTCAATGATCATTTAGCAAGGGCTGCATGGACTTCCTTAGCAGGGCAGTTTCTAGATCATTTTGGCAACAGGGCGAATCTTGATAAATCCCCGCCCGCCCCCCCCGAGACCACACTCAATTCAGCCCTGGAGAAGGAAGGGGGGCTTTTATCAGGATTCGGGTTATTAGGAAGAAGCAGTGTGTGTATTATGGCATACAGCAGTGTTGCACCCCCTAAGAGATAATGTTCAACCGAATACAAAATCATCATACAGGGACTCACAGGTGCTGTTTTCTTTGATCTGCGGCACCATTTTCCTTCTCCTCTCCAACCGGACCGCCATGATGATTTCTTGCAGCTACAATTCGTCTCCTCAGAACCTGCCACATCTGCCAGACATCTCAGGCTCCGCACTTATCCAGCAACTTCCTTCACTTTTCCCTCCTATAGGCTCCTAAACTATAGTAATTCTGCTGCTTGGTGCAGTGAAGTCTGCAAGGTGTGACCTCCATCACACTGACATACAGGATGCTGGGAGAGCTGTGTAACCTCCATTACACTGACATACAGGATGCTGGGAGAGCTGTGTAACCTCCATTACACTGACATACAGGATTCTGGGAAAGCTGTGTGACCTCCATCACACTGACATACATGATACTGGGAAAGCTGGGTGCCCTTTATTACACACTGACATACAGGATGCGGGGAAAGCTGTGTGACATCCATTACACTGACATACAGGATCCTGGGAGAGCTGGGTGACCTCCATTATACACTGACATACAGGATACTGGAAAAGCTGGGTGACCTCCATTACACACTGACATACAGGATGCTGGGAAAGCTGGGTGACCTCCATTACACTGACATACAGCATACTGGCAAAGCTGTGTGACCTCCATTACACACTGACATACAGGATGCTGGGAAAGCTGGGTGACCACCCCCTGTAATCCCCCCTGTGCTGTCTCCATTGTAATAATCCCCCCTCTGCTGTCCCCATTGTCATACCCCTCCCCTCCCTGTGCTGCCCCCCCCAAATAGTAATAATCCCCTCTGCTCCCCCTGCATTGCCAAACACACACAAAAAACAAACAAACATTATATTCACCTTATTCTGGCATAGGGGTCTCTCTCTCCTCTTCTTCTCTAGCCTGCGAGGAGCTACAGGCGGTCCGGAGTGCGTGGAGGTCCACGTGGTCCGGGGGCGGAGCTACGGACGGTCCGGAGGCGGAGGGCCAGGCAGTCCGGGGGCGGAGCTACGTGTGGTGCGGGGGCGGAGGTCCAGGCGGATCGGGGGCGGAGCTACGGGAGGTGATTGTTCAGAGGGACAGGTGCCAGCCGGGGGTGCACGCAGCTAAGTGGAGTCTGGGGGGTGCCACCAGCTCCCCCTAGCTGTCGGCGCCCCGCCCGCCTCTAGAAACGGCCCTGATCCTTAGCGATGTCGATGCAGCCCTTGCCCTTAACTGTTATACATTACTTATCCACATTCTAGGCTTCTTCTGCCTTCTGCTTTCACTCCCTGTGCCGTGGCTGCAGTTCAGAGTGACCTGTCTGAGTTAAAAGGCCGCTCAGCCAATCACTGGCAGACTGACAGCTCAGACAGGCCGCTCTGAAGCCGCAGCTGCAGTGCCAGGAGTAAAAGCAGAGGGCTGGAAAAGACACATAGCCATGGGCAGCCAGTAGCCAGCGATTTTAGGTCCAGACCTAAAGACACGATCAGCCAATGATCGTTGTCATCAGCTGATCGTTGTCTCTATTATGGTGAGTTTACACAGACAGATTTATCTGACAGATCTTGGAAGCCAAAACCAGGAACAGACTATAAACAGAGAACAGGTTATAAAGGAAACACTGAGATTTCTCCTCTTTTCTAATCCATTCCCTGGTTTGGCTTAAAAAATCTGTCAGATAAATCTGTCTGTGTAAACGCACCCTTACACTGAGCAATAATCGGCTGAATCTGGCCCTTATGGTGCGTTTACACAGAGAGATTTATCTGACAGATTTTTTTAAGCCAAAGCCAGGAACAGACTATAAACAGGGTGCAGGTCATAAAGGAAAGACTGAGATTCCCTGTCTTTTTAAGTCCATTCCTGACTTTGGCTTCCAAAATTGGTCAGATAAATCTGCCTGAACTTTATGCATCTGTAAACACTGCCTCTACTTCAATGGGATCCCGGCCGGAGCGTATACGATGTGTATATGCTTCGGCCGGGATCCCATTGAAGATCCCGTGCAGCGCCGCAAATAACTAAATTCAGTAAATTGCGGCCGTAGAAACCCACGGCAGTTCACACAATGAAGCGAGCGGCTCCGTGGCCCGGCCGGGTCATGGAAAGGCCGGTCTAATACAGAGTGTGAACATAGCCTAACACTGTACAAGACTATTGACATAGATGTAGAGCTGATGTATCAGGATGGTTTCAAGTATTTCATAAAGATCCGTTCACTTTCAAAGATAAGAATTCAAGTGCAAATTCAGATCTAGTAAACAAAACCTGAGAGAGTCATTCTCCCATAGCTAAAAGCCCCTCCATACTGATATGTATCTCTGTTTTACTTTCCCTCGTTTTTGGATGGAACAAACACGAGATCTCCTTCCTTTGTTTTGAGTGCACGTTTATTATATACGATTAGCAATGTCTGCTTCAGATTATAATCTATGACAGCTGAAGGAGACCTCTCCTCCCGTCATATTGTGAGTGTGCAAGTAACTCACCCATACTGAATAGTGACGTGAATCAATGGCAACTTTGCTCAGTAAACAACTCTTTGAACTCTGATGTTGCCATTAAAAAGTAAACTCTATGAAAGTTGGAGGTTACCATTTTTTTCCGCTTTAGTAGGGATGAGCGAACTCGAACTACGAATCCACATGTTCGAGGACACGAACACCCGAACAGTCACGCGTCTGTTATTGTGTCTCTTCTTTGTTCTTCAATAAAGTTTGTTGAAAGGCTGTTGAGCTGTCACCAATCAGCAAGCTTGTAGGTATCACTGTTGCCCTGAAAATCCTAGCCAGGCCCATAGGATTGGTCAGCTGGGACATGTGACCCTGGTGTATAATAACAGCGGTCAGGAGTCCCGTCGCCATTTTTCTTCTGGTTGATGTAGGGAGTGGTTGGTGCTGTAGTTGTGGACACCTCGGTAGGCCAAAAAAGTGGGATCCAGGAACTGCTGGCTGTCAGAACAACAGTGAGATTTACACCTCTGTTCATACTAGGGAAAGGATGCTGACTAAGGGTCCTATTACATGGCCTGACGATCGGTCTAGTAAACGAGCATCGATCTACTAGATCGGCGCTTGTTTACTGGACCTATTAGATGGCCCAATAATTGGGTAGCAAGGGCTGCATGGACATCGTTAGCGATGTCCATGAAGCCCTTGCCAAAACACCTGTTACCTTACCTCTCCCCACTACTGGTCTTTTCTCCTGTGCTCCTCAGCTTTCCGGGCGCAGTGGCAGCAGCATCTTAGCGGCCTGTCAGCTGACAGGTTGGTCAGCCAATCACAGGACGGGACCGCCACAGAAGAGATTGCGTATTTGTAGGATTTTTTCATAAAAGGTACAATAGACAAAAAAAAAGAAGTAAAGCTTTGTGTCATAAAGGCTGCAGACCACAATGAATATCAATAAAATCAATAAAAAATTTATTGCAAAAAAAAAGCATGGTGATCAGACAATACGATACAAAATATAGAAACAAAGAGCCGGATACAAACAATAAAAACACTTAAAAAACTGCAAAAGGCAGAAAAATCTTGGCAGGCTCTGAAACAGAGTCTTCCCCACTCACTGGGCAAGAGTTAAATCTGCATCTCCCTACAATTCCTAATGTAAGCCATGGTACCTGGGTATCTGTAAGTGTGGCAATAAAACCTATGGGAGGAAGTTTGGAAGTCGCATCCCTAGAGTAGAAAGCCCCATGCAGAGCTGACATGCAGCAGCTGATAGGTATGGGAAGACATGAGATTTTTAATACCTTTTTATTTTTACTAACTTTTACACCTTTCTGAAACCAGTTAATTTGAAAGAAAAAGATATTTGCTGGATAACCCCTTTAAGAGCATCGTGTTACATTGTTTGCCATTTCAGAATGAAGATGACCATTTTTATTTATTTAACTATACAGTGGTACCTTGGTTTAAGAGTAACTTGGATTAAGAGCGTTTTGCAAGAAGACCTCACAGTTTTTCAAAATTGTAACTTGGTTTAAGAGCATTGCTTTGGTTTAAGAGCTCCCTGTACTGGGTGGGAGGGGGAGTGGGGGAGGGGCATGGTCTGTATAGCGGGGTCTACAGCCCTGTACTCTGACCCAGGAAGTCTCCCTCACCTTCCAAATCATAGCAGATCCACTTCAGGCTGGGGCTTACATCAGGGGACAGGACTGTGGAGGTAATCTCTCATAGCTATAACCCCTCTATGTGCCCACATCTGCCCTGCTCATTCCTTCATACTCAATTCAGTCATAGTTACATAGTTACATAGTTAATCTGGTTGAAAAAAGACACATGTCCATCAAGTTTAACCAAGGAGGAGATGGATACAGGGAAGGGGGAGGGGTGATAATGCATTTATATTATTTTGCTCTAAGAACTTGTCTAGCCCTGTTTTGAAGCCCTCTACTGTTGTTGCTGTGACCAGATCCTGGGGTGACTGTTCCACAGATTCACAGTTCTCATGGTAAAGAAGGCTTGTCGCCTCCGGAGATTGAACCTTTTTTTCTCCAGGCAGAGGCAGCGCCCCCTTGTCTCTCCAGGTGGAGGCAGTGCCCCCTTGTCTCTCCAGGCAGAGGCAGTGCCCCCTTGTCTCTCCAGGCGGAGGCAGTGCCCCCTTGTCTCTCCAGGCAGAGGCAGTGCCCCCTTGTCTCTCCAGGCGGAGGCAGTGCCCCCTTGTCTCTCCAGGCGGAGGCAGCGCCCCCTTGTCCTTTGAGGGGGTTTTACCTGGAACATCTTTTCCCCATATCTCTTGTAGGGGCCATTTATATATTTAAATAAGTTAATCATATCTCCCCTTAAACGTCTCTTCTCCAAACTAAACGAATGTATTTTTTTTTTAATCTCTCCTCATAAGTAAGATGCTCTATTCCCCTTATTAGTTTAGTTGCCCGTCTTTGTACCCTCTCCAGCTCTAGAACATCCTTTTTATGAATCGGGTTCCAAAACTGGACGGCATACTCCAGATGAGGCCGCACCAAGGCTTTATAAAGCGGTAATATTATATCCCTGTCCCGAGAGTCCATGCCTGTTTTAATGCATGATAATATCCTGCTGGCCTTAGAAGCAGCTGACTGACATTGTGTGCTGTTCTGTAGTCTATTATCTACAAGTACACCCAGATCCTTCTCTATCAGTGACTCTCCCAGTGTAACTCCCCCCAGGACATATGATGCATGCGGGTTATTAGTACCCAGGTGCATAACTTTACATTTATCCACATTGAACCTCATTTGCCAAGTGGACGCCCAAACACTCAGAGTGTCTAAGTCATCCTGTAACATCTGCACATCCTCCATAGACTGTACTGTACTACAAAGCTTGGTGTCATCTGCAAAGATAGAAACATTGCTGTTAATTCCACTCTCAATATCATTAATAAACAAGTTAAACAGAAGAGGGCCCAGTACTGACCCTTGGGGTACACCACTTATTACCGGGGACCATTCGGAGTAGGAATCATTGACCACCACTCTCTGGGTACGATTTTTAAGCCAGTTTTCAATCCAGTTACACATTAAATTTTCCAAACCGATAGACTTTAACTTACCCATCAGACGTCCATGAGGAACTGTGTCAAACGCTTTTGCAAAATCCAGGTACACGATATCTACAGCAGCGCCACCATCCAGGCTTCTACTTACCTCTTCATAGAAACATATTAGGTTGGTTTGACAGCTTCTGTCCTTAGTAAAACCATGCTGGTTATCACTTATAATACTATTAGCCACTACATATTCCTGGATATAGTCCCTTATAAGCCCCTCAAATAGTTTCCCCACAATGGACGTTAAGCTTACGGGTCTATAGTTACCTGGGGAAGTTCGAGAGCCCTTTTTGAAGATCAGCACTACATTTGCCTTACGCCAGTCCCTCGGCACAATACCAGTAAGCAAAGAATCACGGAATATTTCATACAAGGGTAGAGAAATTACAGAACTGAGTTCCCTAAGAACTCTGGGGTGTAATCCATCAGGCCCTGGAGCTTTGGCTACATTGAGTTTATTTAATTTATCTTGGACCATATTTATAGTAAACCAGTTCAGTACATTACATGTGTTAGCAGCACTGGCCCCACCCACCTCAGTACTGGCCCCACCCACCGCAGCTCCATCCTCTTTTGTATATACAGAACTGAAGAACCCATTAAGTAACTCAGCTTTCTCCTGATCCCCAGTTATTAACTCCCCGTCACCATTATTTAGGGGTCCTACATGCTCTGTCCTTGGTTTTTTTGCATTAGTATATTTGAAGAATTTTGGGGGGTTTCTTTTGCTATCTATAGCTACCTGCCTTTCATTGTGAATTTTTGCTGCTTTTATTACATTTTTACAGGTTTTGTTGACTTCTTTGTAATGTTTAAATGCTACAGCTGACCCCTCTGATTTGTATTTTTTGAATGCCCCTTTTTTCTCATTTATAGCCCTTCTAACCTCGGTTGTAAGCCATGTGGGATTGGATTTTAACCGTTTATATTTGTTACCCATAGGAATATATCTGGCAGTTCAGTTATTTAATGTGGATTTGAAGATTTCCCATTTATTAGCTGAATCCGTATGTGACAGCAGCCGCTCCCAGTCTATGCCCTGAAGTTCTGCCCTTAAATTGGCCCTTTTAAAATTAAGAGTTTTTGCCCTCCCAACATGTTTTTCTTTTCTACACTTTAAGCTAAAAGTCACTATATTGTGGTCACTATTCCCCAGGTGTTCATGGACAGTGACATCCCCAACCAGCTCAGTGTTGTTAGAAATAACCAGATCCAACAAGGCATCACTTCTAGTTGGCTCCTCCACAAACTGGCCCAGAAAATTATCCTGCAGGAGGTTAAGAAATTCCCTCCCCTTTGTGGTTTTAGCTGAACCGTGACCCCAATCTACAGTATATCTGGGTAGTTGAGGTCCCCCATTACCACTACTGTCTCCTCCCGGGCAGCCCGCTCTATTTGTCTATTCAGCTGACCATCTACCTCCTCAGTAATGTTGGGGGGTCTATAGATTATTCCAAGAATAATTTTTTCACTCTTTTCCTCCTTTTGTAGTTCTACCCACAATGCTTCCACATCATCACAGTCATCGCCCACTATTGCATCTTTTACACTCACTTTAATATCATTTCTGACATACAGACATACTCCTCCTCCCCTTCTGCCCACGCGGTCCCTTCTGAACAACGTAAATCCCTGAATATTGACAGCCCAGTCATGTGAGGAGTCCAGCCATGTCTCAGTCACACCAACCACATCAATGGACTCCTCCAGAACCAAGGCCTCTAGCTCCCCCATCTTGCTGGCTAGACTTCTGGCATTAGTAACCATACACTTTATATTACCATCGAGTTTAACCGCTTCATTATAAGAAATGGGATTTATTACAGTGCTGTGGCTACCATCATCCCCACTCTTCATCCGCAACATATGGATCTCCCTATGCACTGGTCTTATCCTCCCCCCACAGGACCGTTCTCCTCCCTCCTCAATGATCTGTCCCCTCTCTTACCTATCCGCCACTACATTACATACTACATCGTCCTCCCTCCACATCCCTAGTTTAAAAACCTCTCCACTCCTTCTAGGATTCTCTCCCCCAGCACAGCGGACCCCCTTCCATTAGGGTGCAAATTATCTGCGGAGGTGCAAATTATCAGTCTCTGTGAGTATTTGTGTTTCCCACCCTCTTCATTTCTGTTATAATGTGCCTGCACTCACACTCAGCTATACACACTGCTGCTTTAATCTGCCTGTACTTACACTCAGCTATATACACTGCTGCTATAATGTGCCTGTACTCACACTCAGCTATACACACTGCTGCTATAATCTGCCTTTACTTACACTCAGCTATACACACTGCTGCTATAATGTGCCTGCACTTACACTCAGCCACTCACATTGCTGTATAGAGAAGTTTCTGTCACTGTCCTCCTGCACAGCTCTGTCATTCTTACTTCCTGATTGGTCCATGCTTAACACACCCCTCCCCATTGCTGTCATGTGACCACACAGACCTCTGACAGCAGCCCTGCTTCTCTAGTCTAGCCTCTAGTACTACGCTACTGCATTATGGGGATCTGCAGCTCCATCCTGTATCTACAAACTGCAGCTGTTTTCCAGGTTTATTCCCTTACTATACATTATACTCCACATGCTGATTGCTATACTGTACAGTAACTTGTAATATCACATAGTCAGCTGTTTCTCATTGTTTGTTTCATCTGTTCTACATTTTATTTAGAATAAAAAAATATTATTTTTGGAGCGTGGAACCAATTGTCTGCATTTCAGTGATTTCTTAAGGGAAAATTTGTTTTGGTGTAAGAGTGGATTTGGATTACAAGTGCGGTCCCAGAACGAATTATGCTCGTAATCCAAGGCACCAGTGTAGTTCTATTCTCTTCTTGTTTATATCCATTTTATGTTTTGTGGGAATGTGTCCTATCATTAGTATATCCTTTCTAATTCTTTCAAAGCCTGCAATCCTAACCATCCCATATAGATCAGTTACACTGCAGTATTAGCCCCTATTAGTATTCCCACCACTTGTGGGACATACGGCTGCATTCCTGCATTGTTCATTCAGCGGGCTGGTAGCCTGTACAACACTGCCGCCTCATTCATCAAAATCCTGACAAACCTCTCGAAGCATCCATTATCACTGACAGACTGGGAGGTTTGAACACATCGCATCTTTGTTGGCGTTCACGGCCTCTGTCACATGTCATATTTACATGATTTTTATTATGAAATTGTATCAACTTTCTATCTCCTTTCTATCTAACTCCTATCTATCTATCTCCTATCTATCTATCTATCTATTATCTATCTATCTATCTATCTATCTATCTATCTATCTATCACCTATCTATCTATCTATCTATCTATCTATCTATCTATCTATCTATCTCTTTATCTATCTATCTATCTCCTATCTATCTATCTATCTATCTATCTATCTATCTATCTATCTATCTCTTTATCTATCTATCTATCTACTATCTATCTCCTATCTATCTAACTCCTATCTATCTATCTATCTATCTATCTATCTATCTATCACCTATCTATCTCCTATCTATCTAACTCCTATCTATCTATCTATTATCTATCTATCTATCTATCTATCTATCTATCTATCTATCTATCTATCTTCTATCTATCTATCTATCTATCTATCTATCTATCTCCTATCTATATATCTATCTATCTCTTATCTATCTATCTATCTATCTATCTATCTATCTATCTATCTATCTATCTCCTATCTATCAACTATCTATCTCCTATCTATCTAACTCCTATCTATCTATCTATCTATCTATCTATCTATCTAACTCCTATCTATCTATCTATCTATCTATCTATTATCTATCTATCTATCTATCTATCTATCTATCACCTATCTATCTATCTATCTCTTATCTATCTCCTATCTATCTATCTATCTATCTATCTATCTATCTTCTATCTATCTATCTATCTATCTATCTATCTATCTATCTATCTCCTATCTATCTATCTATCTATCTATCTATCTATCTTCTATCTATCTATCTATCTATCAACTATCTATCTCCTATCTATCTAACTCCTATCTATCTATCTATCTATCTATCTATCTATCTATCACCTATCTATCTCCTATCTATCTAACTCCTATCTATCTATTATCTATCTATCTATCTATCTATCTTCTATCTATCTATCTATCTATCTATCTATCTATCTCTTATCTATCTATCTATCTATCTATCTATCTATCTATCTCCTATCTATCAACTATCTATCTCCTATCTATCTAACTCCTATCTATCTATCTATCTATCTATCTATCTATCTATCTATCTATCACCTATCTATCTCCTATCTATCTATCTATCTATCTATCTATCTATCTTCTATCTATCTATCTATCTATCTATCTATCTATCTATCTCTTATCTATCTATCTATCTATCTATCTAGCACAGAAGAAAGCCGCACATCCAAAAACAAAGGAGTGGGTGCTAGCGAAGAAAGTCCCTTGGCTGGGGATCCCAAACCCAGTCCGCAAAAATCTGCAGCACTCCAACATATGGTAAGAAGATTTATTCCATCAACACAGGTACAGAAAATTAGCAATTTTCTGTACCTGTGTTGATGGAATAAATCTTCTTACCATATGTTGGAGTGCTGCGGATTTTTGCGGACTATCTATCTATCGAAAAAAGTAGAAAACCGCAGCACTCAAAGTAAAGTCAAAAAAATATGATGTTTATTCCACCCAAAACTTGCGACGTTTCGCTCCCTCACTGGGTAACACTGCGGTTTTCTACTTTTTTATACTTGAAGCACTGTTGGTCCCTTTTGCTGACCGCTTGGCACCCATCCTTATTACACATTGAGGAGTGCTGCAGGACTTTCTTGCTCTATCGATCTATCTATCTATTCACAATTGCTGCTTGCTGCCAGGGGACAAAAAGGCTTGAAGGATTATTCCAGAAAACATAGGGTAAAAGTAGTAAAACAAGTACAGACATGATCCGCAGCTCTATTCATAATAGGTGAATTTAGATTGTGGGCAGATATGGAGATCGGCAGAGGGTAAAGAGGTCAACCCCCCCCCCCCCCCCCCCCCCCCGTATTTCCTGTATTATTAGGAGGTGCATGCCGGACAGGAGAAGACAAGCCAGGAGTGGGGATAGGTGAGACGCCCTTAGGGACCAAAGCACAGGTGGAGCCGAGCCCCGGCATGCAGGCTACGACATCCACCAAGAAAGAAGACCAGGGCAGAGAGTGTGGCAGCCCGGGATACGGGTGTGACACAAACTCAGGGAGAGGGTTAATATCTTTCTACACACAGAGAGGTTATCAATGTCAAAAGTTGCTGTAGGTAGGTACAGTATAGTAGCAAGTGATTCCCAGGGGCTCCACAATGCTGCCCTTACCATGAGGTTCTGCTATCACTTCCTCTATACATTGGCAAAGCCAGTCATTGATCTTAGGCCAGGACTAAAATAAATGTTTTTAAAACTTGACATGTCAGAAGAGTACAGCCATGAAATAATGATGGTCCATGGTTTTATTGTAGTAGAAGAAAATGTGGTAATGCAGATTGCACCTCCCCATGGTGATACCCTGTGCTATGATCTGCGGTGGCTCATGGCAGTGATTGATGGAGCTTCTGTTTTTAAGTCAGGGACTTCATGAGATGAGAGCTGGAAGGTCAATAAAGTCACTAAATGCCCAGAAGGTGCACTCTTGTTGTATAGTTTGCCCGTCCACTTTAATGTCCGAGACACAATGGCTCTCTTTTAAGGCAGGTCCATAAATTTTCTGAAGTTCCTTCTAACCTAAATGCTTTGTATAAATAATATAAAATAATGGGGATTTCAGAATTCATTTTGGGAAGGTTTATATACCGTACAATAATAATTATTAGACTTTGTAATGTAGCCGAGAAAACAGAAATGTCAATATTCCTGTATCCTATATACCATGTATTGTAATGACCTCTTACTATCTAGTATATTTATTTAACACACTCTGATCTCTTAAGTTACAGAGAGGTGAGTTGCTCCTCTGAACACCAGGTGATGGGGGCTCCATTTTATTTTTTGGGTACACTTTATACTGTACAAGCTCCAAAGAAGCTCTGTCTGACTTTTAAGTAAAGGACTTATACTACACTTATATTATTAGTTATCTGCCTATCTTTAACTTCTTCATGACCAGGTTTACTTTCACTTTTTTTGCCTTTTTTTTTTTATTTTAATTTTTTGTTGCTCGCCCTCTAAGAGCCATAACTCTTGATTTCTTTTCTATATAGAACCAAATAAGGGCTTGTTATTTACAGAATTTTTTTTTTTAAAGACCCCATTTATTTTTACTATAAAATTGTTTTGGCAACGCGTTTCTGCCCTCTAATCCAGGAGGGCCTTTCTCAGGCCCTCCTGGATTAGAGGGCAGAAATGCGTTGCCAAAATAAATTACCTTTGTTTTTCATGACAATATAAGGTTGACACTCGTTTGTTAGCACCGCGTTCAGACTCAGATGCCGTTCAGCTATTAGAGTGCCAATATTTGAACACCTGCGCCCTAGATGCGAGAGGACAATCTGTTTTCTGCTGGGTCCTGGCAGTTAACCTTTTCTGGTCATTTCTACTCAACGGTCGTTGTGGTCCCTCCAGTGTGCTGCGGTGATTGACCCCATGCGATTACTAGCGTTGTGCCTAATTGCACAACCCTAGTAGGTGAGTGTATAGTCTGCCCTCCTTGGTTATCTCTATTGCTCATTTATTTTAATTTTCTGACTATATTGCACCAGGAAGCGCCCTTCTGTTTGTGTTTTGTTTTAATTTTGGTTTAGATGGCATACATGTTACAATGATTTAAATATTGACTGCCCAGGTAAGTAACTAGAAGATGCTTGATGGGGCGGTTTAATAGAACAGGTGTCTGAGACAGAACCCATAAGATGGTGGAGGTCTTGGTGCAGGTGCCTTCTGTATTTTGTATAATCAAGTCATGGGCTCTGATAACTTAGCGTAACAACACAATATACATTGTCTATGCAAGTTGTTGCTAGGCTCCCTCTAGTGGTGACAACTGATAACCAGAATATTATCTTTTACATATTTATACACTCCCTCACGACAAGTCTGCTGACATTTCTCAAATTAGTGACTCTAATTCATGGCAGTTCCCGTTATATTAGTACAAATTAATATTATGTTAATTGTATCCCATAAAACAATAAATAACAATAAATAAATAAAAAACAAACAAACAATAAACTAAACAATAAATAAAATAACAGACAAATACCAACATCACGAAAATAAATATCTTCGAAGTTGATACAAGTCAACTTTGGAAGTTCCCCAAAACAGTTTAACTGAAATGTTTTACCGTGTTCTTGGAAGTTTTAGTTCCTCTAAGTATAAGTTAGTATCTTGCCATCATGACCTTTGCAATTAACTTGCCCTTTAAATCAAAACATGTTGAGACAGAGCCTGCACAACACCTACGGTCGGGTCCATATTGGTGGAAGCATGCTTATTTGCTCATCCAGATGTGTAGGTCAGCACTATTAGGCTGTGACCTCTGCACTTTTCTAGAGCTACTGAATGACATTGCTTTGCTCCATTCTTATTTTTTTTTTCTTGGCTTAGTTGAAAAGTTCAATAGATCTCCATTTCCTGACTGTTTCTTTTTATGCAGCGCCTACAAAATTGCAGTTCTTCAACATAAACTACACCTACGGATTACATGATGACTAATGGAGCTTGCGGGGAAAAAAAAAAATCGAGGACGCGTTTTAATCGGTTACAGAGCTAATATATTACATGGAATCTGGAGGTAATGACTTAATGTCGTAAATTATATGGAATGCGTTGCATCCTATGATAGTGTGAGTGCAGATCTGGAAAATATATCGATAATTCATTTTAAGAAGCTGCACATTTGCCTTGAACAAACTTTCACTCCCTGTAGCAAAATGAAAGCGATCTCTACTTCCTATGTGACAAGGAAGACTAACTGGAACCTCGGGGCATTTATTATAAAGTTTTATCAGTGATATTCTTTGCAGATGTGTTTGTGGGCAAAGGGAGAGTCAACATGAGGATGCATGGGATAGTGATTGCATTTAGATGTTTCCATCGTAAACAGGGGAGTAGAAGGAGAGACGATAAACAGGCTTTGGACGACATCAAAGTGGGACTGTTTGTAAACATGTTTCCCAGTATATAACCCAGTGCTGAAAGTTACAAACCAGACTACACAGCCTGATTGGGTTCTAAAAGCAGAAGAAAGGAAAATTCTTTATTTAGCCTAATAATATACGATTTTAATATTGCCTCTCTGTTATGTTTTATTATATGTTATTAGAGGTTATTATATGTTCTGGTCCAAAATACATTTTTATTGTAGCATTTTAAACCACAACATTGTCTGATGACGAATGATTAGAGATGACTAGAGATGAGCGAACCTGGAGCATGCTGGAGTCCATCCGAACCCGAACTTTCGGCATTTGATTAGCGGTGGCTGCTGAAGTTGGATAAAGCCCTAAGGCTATGTGGAAATCATGGATATAGTCATTGGCTGTATCCATGTTTTCCAGACAACCATAGAGCTTTATCCAAGTTCAGCAGCCCAAGCTAATCAAATACCGAAAGTTCGGGTTCGGATCGACTCGAACCCGAACCCGGTTCGCTTATCTCTAGAGATGACCGAATTTATAGTAAGATTGGGTTCATGCATGAAAAAGGAATGGCTCCGGATTTGACTCCCACTACTTAAAGAAGATGTTCTGCATAAATTTTGTCCCGGCAAGTGAAAATTCGAATTTACTATAAGTTCTGTCCTCTCTACTAATGATGCCAGGAAAGAATCCAGTTTCTTTTTGAAGGGGAATAGTGATGAGCGAGCATACTCGTCCAAGCTTGGTACTCGTTCGAGTTTTAGGGTACTTGATGGTGCTCCTTACTCGGACGAGCACCTCGCGATACTGGAGATAATGGCATCTTCCTCTTCCTGCATGTTTGGCGGCTTTTTTCAGCCAATCATCATGCAGGAGAGTATTTGGGAGCTCGTAGCATCACGTGGGAACCCTACATGTTGATAGCAGCAGCAGCAGATGACCTGGGCACATAAGAATCTGGTCCCGCGATGCTAGCGTCAGACGCAGGCTGGATGAGCATGGGGAGAGAGCTGCTGTCTGTCAGGGAGAGTGTTAGGCAGGGAATTAGTGTGCAGTTAGGCAGGAATCTAACACGAAGAACCCAACAGTCCTTCTAAGGGCTTAAAATTTTTTTAATTTATATATTTTTTGCTACTCTTGGCTGCTGGCTTGGACTCTGTTGGCGCTGCGACTGCAGAATCTGTTGGCGCTATACAAATAAATATTATTATTTTTACTTGTAGTGCAGCTGTCAGTAGTCAATTTGTCCTGTTGTTGACATTCTCTTACCTATCCTCACTGTGCTGTGTCCTGTGCAACGGGGGCCTTAAAAAAAAAAAACAAAAAAAACACAGCACCAGTTACACACATACTCTATACAACTACCCCCAAATATGCTGTTAAATCTAAACTTCTGATAGGCCCCTATTGTGGACAGGTTGCCAAGGAGGACTTTTCTCCTTGGCACCATTCCCGTGCAGTTAGCAGTGTAATACTCGGTTTTGAGCACCACTAGGAGGACTGCCCTGCCCCCTTCCGCTTCACTGATTATCATTAGAAGGTTGGGCTGTCTCACACGATGTGGGAAGGGCAGTGCTCCTACCAATGCTCCGGACCAAGGGTTATACTGCTAATAGGACGAGAATGGAGCCGAAGAGGAAGGTAAGAGACTAACCTTCCTCTTCAGTGCCCCATGCCCAATAGGGGGCTTCGACCATACGTTTCACTATAGTTTATGAATTCTGCAAGATACCTCTACCCTCCCCTACTCGGAAATCCTACCCCCTCACAAGGAAACCAGAAGGGGAATACAAAAAAACAAAAAACAAAAAAATACACACACACCTTATCCGCATCTTGAGGCTGGGTTCACACTATGTCTATTTGAGGCTGTATTTGGTCCTCATGTCAGGTCCTCATAGCAACCAAAACCAGGAGTGGATTGAAAACACAGAAAGGCTCTGTTCACACAATGTTGAAATTGAGTGGATGGCGCCATATAACAGTAAATAACGGCCATTATTTCAATATAACAGGCGTTGTTTTAAAATAACAGCACATATTTGCCATTAAATGACGGCCATCCACTTAATTACAACATTATGTGAACAGATCCTTTCTGTGTTTTCAATCCACTCCTTGTTTTGGTTGCTATACAGCTTCAAACATACAGCCTCAAATATACGTAGTGTGAACATAGCCATATCCGCATACTACAATAGAACATTGAATGCACTTTTTACACTATTTGTAAATGGTAACCAAAAGCCTCATTATTTTTGTGGAAATTTTTTTTGGCAGTTGGGGGGGCTTCTTTTAACTATTTTCATGTCTGTAGTGGGTCTGTATCTTGCCATTGTGGTGAGCTGTTGCATTTTTCTTTGTTTTTGTGCTAACAATTTCAGCCATAGCAACGCGCTCCTTCATAGTGTGAATGGTGTTCTAGGAGACCTGACCAAATTTGTCTTTTTTTTGTGTTCCAGATGGGGGAGTGGCTGCCTCTACTTGGTCGTGCACTCCACCCATCCCACCCAGGTGGTGCAATTATTTTTGCAGGTATAAGATCTTGCATGCCCAGAGCATAGGCGTATTATACTGCTTTTAACTATTTTCATGTCTGTAGTGCGTCTACATCTTGCCATTGCGGTGAGCTGTGGCATTTTCCTGTGTTTTTGTGCTATTATAGAACAACCACTTCCTCCCCGTTCCAGGGCCAAAAATATTGCCAAACCAGGTAACCACGCAAGAGCGGGGGGCTCTTCCTGTGATTTTATTTATTCAGTGGTTAGCACTGTAGCCTTGCAGCCCTGGGGTCCTGGGTTCAAATCCCACCAAGGGCAACATCTGCAAAGAGTTTGTATGTTCTCTCTGTGTTTGCGTGGGCTTCCTCCGGGTACTCCGGTTTCCTCCCACACCCAAAAATAACAGACAGGTGAAGTGCTGCGGAATCTGTGTGCGCTATACAAAAAAAAAAATATATATATACATATATATATATATATATATATATATATATATATATAAATAAAAAAGGGGGGGGACCAAACATAAAAATGAGAGAGGAACACTCCTCCCTCAGATTATCTTGCCTTATTTCTTGTTTTTCCCATTACCTTCCTTCCTTCTCCCTCCTCCTACGACTGATAATTCTCTTGCCCTTCTCCTAACCATTTCCCAACTGGTTACACTTAGGTCACTCCCCGGAGTCACCAGCCTCCATTTCCTCCTACCCTTCCATAGCCTGTTGTTATTTCCTAAATGGTCCACAAAAGTGATTTATATCTTACATTCAATGACATCAAGCTCATATGGAAATCATGAAAATTTATTGTTAAGGTGTTTTTATCTCTCTTTTTTTCCCCTACAAAACGTTCATACATTGATACATTGTGCCAGACGTTTATGTAGTATGTGTTACATGAAGGAAAGAAAAAAAGTCATATTGGGTCAATAAACAGTAATATAAGCTTTGTAAAATGTTCTTTTCAAATATTAAAGGGGTTGTCCGGCGATAAAAAATTATTCACAGAATAACACACATTACAAAGTTATACAACTTTGTAATGTATGTTATGTATGTGAATGGCCCCCTTCCCCGTGTTTCCCCCCACCCACGCTAGACCCGGAAGTGTGGTGCATTATACTCACCGCATCTCGTGTCGTCCACGGTCTCCGATCGTCAGCAGTGACGTATTCTTCGGGAGGCGGCGGATCTTCCCGAGTGCCGGGCACCCTCTGCAGCGTCATCCGAAGCTCAGCCGCGATTGGCTGAGCATAACTGTGCTCAGCCAATCGCGGCTGAGCTGCTGATGACGCGGCCACATCATCAGCAGCTCAGCCGTGATTGGCTGAGCACAGTTATGCTCAGCCAATCGCGGCTGAGCTTCGGATGACGCTGCAGAGGGCGGCTGGCACTCGGGAAGATCCGCCGGGCTCCCGAAGAAGACGTCACTGCTGAGGATCGGAGACCGTGGTCGGCACGTGACAGGTAATGTATAGCGCACCACACTTCCGGGTACACGGGTGGGGGTGGTGGGACACGGGGAAGGGGGCCATTCACAGACATAACATACATTACAAAGTTGTATTACTTTGTAATGTGTGTTATTCTGTGAATAATTTTTTATCGCCGCACAACCCCTTTAACAAAAGGTTCTGTCATCTATATAAAACAAAAGGCAAGGATGTACACTCTGCTATAAAACATACTCACTACTCATACACATATAATACCTAAAAACTGAGAGTTGAATTAGCTTGAAAGCAGAAATGTTTTAATACTCAATTAAATTGGCTTCCCCTTGCAAAACCCCTATGTACTTATAAGCCACAAACATATGAAAAACAATGCATTTCTGTTTCATCAGTTCAGCTTCAAGTACTGAATGTCAAACTTGGTTAAGCTGATAGGATTTAACGTTCTGGAACACCAATGCCAATCCGCCCCACCTGCCTCCACCTCCAAGTAGAAGAAAACAAAGGACATATGTTTCCATATCCAAGGTGCATGTTTAATCAATGTAAACACGATGGATCTGAGCGCTGAACCCTACCGGCTCTTTGATTTTTGATATAAGACAGAAGACATGTATGTTAATAGGTATCCTGTCTAGTGGAGGCAAACCTGTTTGTTGTATATTATCAGCACTGACACATTCTTACTTCCAAGCAATTGGTTGGGGCAATTTTTAGAACACAAAGTTCAATTGAGAACAACTACACATCAAAATATACATTAATGGCTACACGGACGAACGCTAAGCATATTTTCAAGCTAAAAGACATCAGGCAGTGTGGGGATTTCTAAGATCAAAAAGAAATCTTAAAAGAGAAAGAGAACAATAACACATACTGGATGAAGGGGACTTTGGTCTGTCTCTTTCAAAATGCCAAGTTCTTTAAGGATAAATCAAAGTATGAGCACAGTAGTAGTAGTAAAAAAAAAAAAAAGACAATGGACGTAAAATTCATGAATCTTAAATTTCAAATGTAATTTTGGGTTGACTGAGAGGTTTCTTTTTAAGTACGTAGTATACTCTTTTTATAAATATTTAATTATCAAAATAAAATGGGAAATTATTTTTATTTGAACAGATCCAAAACAGTGTATGACTTTGTTCCCACAGCACAAGAGACCGGCTGTTCCGTGACCCGGCTGGGTCACGAAACGGACGTCTCGGAAAAG
The DNA here is from genome assembly GCF_027789765.1 of Dendropsophus ebraccatus. Taxonomy (NCBI): domain Eukaryota; kingdom Metazoa; phylum Chordata; class Amphibia; order Anura; family Hylidae; genus Dendropsophus; species Dendropsophus ebraccatus. The sequence continues at coordinate 134,459,579 of NC_091460.1, read as the reverse complement.
ATCATCCTGGCTGGTACTGCAGTACCGGCCAGATGATCTTTTTGCCCGCAGTGTTCGGTCGGATCCGCTCGCTCCATAGTGTGCACTGACATGGTTTTCTGTGGTCGCTATTCACTGAATAGCGGCCGCAGAAAACTGACATGTCAGTTATTTGCGGTGCCGTAGGAGATCCCGGCCGGGGTTATACTATGTGTACGGGATCCCATAGAACAGTAGGCAACGTATCTTTTCGGAAAAAGTACAGCCGTTGTTGCCGATTTCAACGACGGCCATACTTTTACGAAAAGATACGTTGTGTGAACATAGCCTAACTATGTTTATACCAGAAGGACCTCCTTTTCTAAAGTAGTTCCAGATCCCCTGCAAAGCCATATAGTTAAAAGAGAAATATCGCCATCATAATAAAGGAGATCTACTTACCTGTCCCCGTGCCCCCGAAGCGCTACCTTACCACTCACTGACCCTCTCCAGCTTCCTGAATCTTCTGCTCCAGCAACACCATGACCAAGCTGATGGTTTGCCCGCTCAGCCAGTGAGTGACTGGGGTGAGACACCGCTGCCGTCACTGACTGGCTGAGCAGGTAATCCAGCAATTTGTGATCCGGCTGAGGTTAGTGAGGCTGCGAGGGAACAGGGACAGGTAAGTAGAGCCTCTTTATTATCTTCCCCTTGCTCTTGCATGCAGCCAATAATCATTTTGGCCGGAGTTCCCCTTTAATATTCCTGCTTTCACCTATAGGGTAACCTTGTGAAATTCCGTGTACGGTGTAAGCACAAACTAATAAAACAGTAATGGTGCTTTTAGACAGACAGATTTATCTGACAGATTTTGAAAGCCAAAGCCAGGAATGGATTTGAGAAGAGAAGAAATTTCAGTCTTTCCTTTATGACCTGATCTCTGTTCTTGGTTTTGGCTTAAAAAATCTGTCAGATAAATCTCTCTGTGTAAACACACCATTAGAAATAAATTTCTAAGCTCCCCCTGGTGATGGACAGCCATATATTAAATTATTTAACAATAGGTACAGTATATACTTAGAGATCCCGATGCCTAAATCCTCAAAATTGAGCTCTGACTACTGTAAAGATTCTGTGTTGGATTCAATTTAGAAAAAATAAATATACGTGTCCTCTTCTGGCTGTATGTCACATGGTCTGGACAGAGTCAACATGTAATTGTACCGAACTCATAGACGCAGAGAGGGGAGAGAAGCAGGACAATTTACTCATTCTACTAATTGATCAGACCCCGATGGATAAAAACTTTCAACATGTTTCTGTCCCATGTCAAAAGGTTTTTTTTGTTTAGTTTTTTTTTTAGTCTACAGCTACACTTTAAGGCCATGTTCACACAACGTAAGTTCAGTATTAATCACGGCCGTTGTTGCCGGTTTTCAACACTGGCCGTGATTAATACTGAACTTACATTGTGCTGCAGCTAGAGGGAATAACGGCCGGAATGTATACACATAGTATACACTCCTGCCGGGATCGCTAACGGCTATGCAAAAAACTGTCATGTCAGTTTTCTGCAGCTGCTATTGATTGAATAGGGGCCGCAGAGAACCTGTCAGTTCACACAATGGAGCCTGCTGCTCCGGACGCACGCTCCATTGTGAGCAGCAGGAAATTCAGATGCGCCTGCATCCGAATTCAGCGGCGCTAAAGATCATCCGGTCGGTACTGGCCGGGATGATCTTTTCTGAGACTAGCCATTCTGTTAACTGGCAGGGTCACAGAACGTCCGGTCTCATACAACGTGTGAACATAGCCATTGGCAACAACGGCCATACTTTTCATGTTGTGGAACATAGCCTATTCTGCTATGGGATCCCGGCCGGAGCGTACACACTTCGTATACGCTCTGGCCGGGATCCTGGGCGGCGCGGCAAATAACTGACATGTCAGTTCTCTGCGGCCGCAATTCAATGAATTGCGGCCGTAGGAAACCCTGTCAGCTCCGGCCGCTCGCTTAACTGTGTGCTATGGGAGGTTCTGATGCGGGTGCGCGGTGATGCACTCGCATCAGAACCCTTCGGCCAGAAAAATCCTGGGCAGAGACCAGCCATTCCGTGACCTGGCTGGGGTCGCGGAACGACCGGTCTCTTACTGTGTGTGAACATAGCCTTACTATGTTTACTTAGCTTTCGACTATATTCACACACAGTGTTTTTTCTCAGTATTTTTCAACCAAAACCAAGAGTGGATTTAAAACACAGAAAGGCTATGCTCACACACTGTTAAAATTTAGTGGATGGCCGTCATTTAAAGGCAAAGAACTACTTATTATAAAACATTATGTTAAAACAACGGCCGTTATTTGCCTTAAAATGGCAGCCATCCACTCAATTTTAACAGTGTAAGAGCTTAGCCTTTCTTTGCTTTCAAACCACGATTAGTTTTGGTTGCAAAATACTGACCAAAATACTTAGCAAACATACAGTGTGTGAACATATCCTGAAACTGAAAACAGAGATTTTGGAAAACAGGAACCGCACCTTATGCACCACATTCAAAAATCAATCTTCTGGGATTCAGCAGAATACACAAGCAGGCTTTTCATTTGTCCCTTTTATTGTGTAAAAAAACCTAAAACAGTAACAGTAAACCTCCCCACCATTGTCCTTTCTCTTCCTCAGAATCCTGCCATACTGTGAAATAAAATATGTTTCACTTGTGTCATCGAGATTATTAATGAATATGCAGGTTATTATGATTCAAGAAATCTCATCCCATTGTGACCTCCTTTGATCCCAAATTTGACGTTCACAAATCTCCCTCATCTCGGAGCCACTATTTTGATTTCTCTGGCAATGTGGGCAGCATTCATCCTTGAAGTCTTCCCCACACCTTGTGAAATCTCTTTAAGTATCACATAACAGGTCACTTTTATGAAGCGACGCAACACTAGTATTTTTAGCTACTAAAACCCTGGCAGCAAAAGTGTGGCCGTTGTTTATTAATAACATACCGACGTCTTGACTGTGTTTCGATGAAGCATTAAAGAAAATAGTTTGTGTGTATCGTAACAGATATTTAGGTGGGGTTTGTCTTCAATGTAGGCTCTACCCTCCCATGACTTTCAGAACAAGTGGTGTCAACAAAGCTCAGGGCGATAAGGACATAACTCAGGCAGCAACAAAGTTTACTATCACCCAACAAGATACAGACCGCCACAATTGTAAGGAGCCTGTGGGAAACTATTATGCCTACCACTGGGTGTAGTGGTGCGGGCAGATTTTCTGCTGGGGTGCTCAGCCATGAGAGAAAAATATATTCCAACACATCTAATGTATAGAAAGAAGCGGCACTCACCACCAGATTCTCCGCATCTCCCTGGTCTGGAGAAGCGCTGTGTAGCGTGAAACAGCTGTCAGCTAATTACCATTATGAATCGCTGGCGTCTTACCTGCTAACATGCTTGTCGACATGGACGGTTGAAATAAACCAAGCTCTGAATTTTGCACGAATCTGGTGGTGAGTGCTGCTTCTTTCTCACTATCATCTGACATGTGAGTCGATAAAGTTGAGTACACAATTTAAGAGACAGCAATTTCTATCAATAATATTTTAACGTGAGCAAACTTTTCAAAAGTTCAGTGACAGGTTTATCGTTCTGTGTAATAAACACAACAATCAGCCAATGACAACGATTATCAGCTGATCGTTGATATAGGCTTGGTCCTATAATTGTCAGGCACAGACCGAGCGACTGCTATTACACGTATCAATGCGCGGCTGGCAGCTGACGATATGCAAAGTGCATAAATTACCTATCCATGTGCCAGGGCTCCTCCTGTGCTCTGCTTCTCCCCGGGTCCCGCACGCTGCAGCTTCAGAGCGGCCTGTCTTAGCTGACAGGCCACTCAGCCAATCACTAGCTGGGACAGTCGTGGCCAGTGATTGGCTGAGCAGCCTGTCAGCTAAGACAGGCCGCTCTGAAGCTGCAGCGCGCGGGACCCAGGGAGAAGCGGACCACAAGAGGAGCCCTGCAGTATGGATTGGTAATGTATGCAGTTTACGCAAGGGCTGCAAGGACATCAGAAAGTGCCCACCAGCTATGACCACACACACAGACATCGAGCAGAGAAAAGCAGGGAGCTGCTAATCGGGATTGGAACTGCGTCCGGAAATACTGTAACAGGCATGTACATAACGGGCGATAAAATAACGATGTGTGCATACAGCGGACAATGCAATGCCACCCCTGCAGTAAAGAACGGACGCTGATTCCATTGCAATCAGCGTCTGTTCTTACTGAAATATGATGACGTATGAATAAAGCCTTATGCAGGAAGGTTTATAACACAATCTATTACAAAGACTCCAGCTGTGAACAGACAGCAAAGCATCACTCATCCCATGGGTTATATGTGACATCCAGCTAGTCTCACTATATCACTCTCATCAGAATCGGATGGCCAAAACTATACTTATACCTCACAAACAGTAACCTGATCGCAAATATAACTTTATGTTTTTAAATGCTTGTGGTTTTTGTCTAGATAAAGTAATAGGAAAAGAATACGTAGTAACAAGATACATTTAGTATATAAAAGTATCAAAAGTTATTGCTAGATTTGTTAGATTGTAGCTTTGGTGAGGACAATAATATAGAAAATCACTCTCCAAAAGTTTTTCACATTGAATCATTTTCAGGACACCCAAAAGCCCGTTCATAAGTGGTCTGTAAAATTACCTGCCAAGAATATGGAGAGGGACAAGGTAGAAGATTTGGCTTCAAGTATCAATATTTGTCTCATGTTTGCACATGCTGGATACATACAAAACGGTGGACATCTGTGTCACACAAAGGCTATGTTCACACAGCATTTTTTCAGCTCCATTTAAAATGACGTTTGTTATTTTGAGTCTGAAATAACGGACGTTATTTAGCCGTCTTGCCTCCCTTTAGTGCAATGACTGGTGTTTGTACATTATTCTAGTTTGGTTACTAACTGGCCTTTGGATGCGGCTTAATTGAAAAGTCCATTGAATTTAATAGTAAAAACGGAGAAAGAACGGTGGAAAAAGAAAAACTGTGTGTGAACAATTAATAAAAAACGTCCACTGTTTGCAAAAGACGTCCGAAAATAACGTTCATGTTCATTATTTTGACGTCCGCGGCAAAAACGGCTGTTATTCAATACATTGTGCGCATTAGACGTCTGTCTTCCCTTTGACTTCAATGCATTGCCATTGCAGACAGTTAAATCATGGCAAAAACTGACGTTTTTTTAAATATGAAAATCATCCGCTTTTTTTTCTATTTTTTTCTATTTTGTGTGAACATAGCCAAAAGCTGCCCTTAGCATCACATTTACCGGATTCAAGCTTGGCATTTTCAAAAAACAAAAAATGCCATTTCTTTTGGGAAAGAATTATTAATACCTGATGTTATGATGCTTTTTCCTGCCATAGACTTTAATAAAAGGGAAATACCACCAGAAGATATGCCACTTGTTACATGTTGACATTTCCAGCATTTTTTCCTCTAATTCTTTAATAGAAATCCTTGAAAGAAACACAGACATGGGCCAAGTTCACATGGCGTAAGAGACCTGCAGGACCGGCCGGATGATCTTTCCCGCCACAGAGTTCTGATGTGGGCGCATATGTGCATTTCCTGTAATAAGTGTATATTGGTGATTTGTATAACTTTTGGGGAGCAATAGAATACTTTAATAAGCATTTTTGCCGGACTTCTCCTTTAAGCCTACTGTATGCAATCTATCTGCCCCACTCAACTGGGAATATGAAGGTGTCATACAGATTTTGCCTACTTTATTTCCTGGTCTCCTTTTCAGATTTTAATAGTCATCTATTGATCTTTTTTTACTATTCTACTTGAACACCTGTGGTTTACATATGAGTTTCTCATCATGACTGGCCATAATAGGTGTAAAAAAGCTCATTTTAGTCAATTTGTCAACTGAGAATGTGCAAACATGTCACATTTATAAAAAAAAAAAAAAAAAAAAAGAGGTGTGAGATCCTTCCCACGTGCTTACCGAACAAATAACTTATAAGAGACCCCTATAAATACACATGAATGTATCCCGTACTATGGGGCAGGAGCACTGGAACCATCAATTCTTTCCCAGAATTTCTGCCATGCCAAGCACCTGAAACCACTTTAATGGTGGAAATGGACACATATGCTCAGGGACTTTAAATCCTTTATGAGTAACACTCAAATATGATATATAGAAGAAAAGCCAGGACTTCAGAGTGGTTTAATGAGTATGTGGCATTGGGGATTTTATAGCTAGGCTGTAGGGTTACTGATATCTTTATGCACTCTGGAGTTTCTATTACGATATTCTGGATGGAAACTTGCACCTCAGGGTGTATAGGGCAGTGTTATATAGTGAACCAGGGAATTACGGTATAATTTCTACCTTTTTATACATAGCCAGGTATTGTTATAAATGCACCGCTATGATCTTTACACCAATGAAATGGCATCCAGTTAGTTTTAAGTAAAGTTTCACCTATGATGTTTAATGTTTTATAGAAACAGTATATACCATCTATGGTTCATACTCAGAAGATTGTAGTAGTTTTATAGTAGTTAAGGAGCACCTGTCACTACATGAATGGCTGGAAAGCAGAAGGCTCTCCTAACACTGGCCGATGGGGCAAATGGGGGCCCAATATGCTAGATTGGTGCTCTTTACTTTGTAATGTGTGTTATTTAAGTGAATGTCCCCCTTCCCTGTGTTCCCCCAGCCCGGAAGTGTGGTGCAGTATACTTACTCAATTGCAGTCGACCCCGGCCTCTATCTTGGGTCGACGACGTCATCTTCGGGAGGCCGGCCGGACCGCTCCCTCATACCTGCCCCCTCTGTTGCATCATCAGCTGCTCAGCCACGATTGGCTGAGCATAACTATGCTCAGCCAATCGCAGCTGAGCAGCTTATGACGCTGCAGAGGGGGGGCGGCATGAGGGACGGCTGGAGCGGTCCGGCCGGCCTTCCAAAGATGACGTATACTTCACCACACTTCTGGGGTGGGGGGAACACGGGGAAGGGGGCCATTCACTTAAATAACACACATTACAAATTTGTATAACTTTGTAATGTGTGTTATTTTCTGAATAAATGTTAAATGCTGCCCTACCCCTTTAAACAGAAGACATTACCTATCCACGCTCCAGGGCTCCTCCTGCGGTCCGCTTCTTCCCAGGTCCCACGGACTACATCTTCAGAGTGGCCTGTCTGAGGAGGAGCTCTGGAGCGTGGATAGCTAATATCTATTGTTTGCAGAATTGTCATCGATATTTAAAGCGCGGTTGACGGACGACGATTTTAGGTTTGGGCCTAAAGCAACGATCATTTCATCATTTGATTGTTTGATCGGCTGATCGTTGTCTCCGCTACAAGGAGCGATAATAGGCTGAATTGGACAGATTCTGCAGATTATCGCCCTGTGTAATAGGGCCCTTAGTTTGTGTTGCCAGGCGATTTAATAAAGTCTATAAGGATATGGTTTTGTACGCTCCGCATACTGTAGATGTTCCCTCATGTGCCAAAGCTTGGTGCACAGCAGTTACATCTCAGTTACTATTGTTCTACATCACTCTGATGACACTTTTATTAGTTTACATATATTCTTGAATCTTGGTTATTAGTGGCCGTATACGAGAATTTTACATCCAGCAATTGTGTTGTAAGGAGCAAATTGCATCAAATTCATCAAAATCGCAAAGTGTGCACTTGCAGCATAGTGTATCTGATGCATTTAATAGACGTGTTCGATATTTTTCTTACTTCCTTATGCCCCTTTCTGCAACAATGTTATACTAGTATCTTAGTGAAACATTTAGGGTGCCTTCACACGTACCGGATCCGCAGTGCATTTCATACTGCGGGTTTGCACCAAGATTTTCATTCCGCTGCGGATATGTAACTCGGCCCCTTTAACCCCTCCGCCCGCAGCATCTCCCAGTGGTCAGCCAATCAGTGTGCTGCCCCACCGCAAAGCACTGATTGGCTGACCGCCGGGAGATGCCAGGAGGCTCCGAAGCAAGCAGGAGCCTGGAGCAGGTGATGTATGCTCCAGGGCAACCCCCGGCCCGAAGCATACAATACCTGCTCGGTGCCACGGCTGTGTGAAGCTCCCGGCTCCCCTCGCTCCTCATCAGCCAATCAGTGCACGGCAGATGGCTGATGGAGAGCGAGGGGAGCCTCACACAGCCGCAGCGCTGAGCAGGTAATGTATGCTTCGGGCCGGCTGGCGGCCGGGGGTTAAAGAGGCCGGGTCACGTATCTGAAGCGAAATGAAAATATTTAAATGGCTACAAACTGCTGCAAACTCGTACCGTGAAATTCGCTGCAGATCCGGTACGGGTGAAGGCACCCTTAAGGAGAAGCCACACTTCTATTCTGAAGGCCCAATTACACCAAGCAATTATCCGTTACGGCTGATAATCGATTGGCGTATTAGCTCCTGTTAAAAGGCAACGATCAGCTGACATGCACGATGTTGACTGGTCCTTGTCTTTCAACCTGTTGAAAGATTTTTGAACGATAATGATGGTCTGCTGCCTGTCGCTCTGGAAGATCTAAAGGTCCAAGGGCCCCTCCCGCAGCTTCGTGTGGCCCCCCGCTTTGACCCAGCACATGTAATAGTGCCAGGAGTGAGTGGGGAACCAGGAGCAAGCAATCGCTGATCTGACAGGTCGGCACTGGCTTGCTCCTCACCATCGGCCAGTGTGACTTAAGGCATTGTAATGTATCATTTGTAACAACAATTCCAGTCTCTTATCTGTCAGTCATATCCTTGAGATCGCCCAGGAATAATCTATAATTCTTTATTGTACCCCATTAGTTAAGGTCCGATTACCATTATAAAAAATAAAGGGAAACTTAGATAAATAATGACGAGAAAAAAACCCTACATTTTCCCAAGCTTACCTTTCTTTTGAGCACCATACGTTGTGCAGTGTGTAACTCTGTAGGTACTTAAGACATCATTGTGCCATGTTAGACGAGAAGTATAAATCAGGTGTGGAAGCTGGGACTCATTACATTCCCACACCGAGCAGCTGTGAAGTCATAGTAGTTTATGCTGTAGTTTGACTTTACCTATCACCATGAGTGGTAAAAGCTAAACAGAAAAGCACAGCTGCTCTGCCTGACAGCTCGCCACACATCGGTCTTGTTGGTAATTTAGATATATATAACCATATCACACGTTGACAGGGGTGAAATGGAGATAACACTTGCATGCAGGTTCAACAATAGTCATATTTCTTATAGAAAGTTTAAAGGCTTGTAAACAATTGATCAAAATCCCAGGCATTTTTCATCTTCTCAATGGTGACCTACTTTGTACTGAATTTTGTATATATGTCCCTACACTCAAACACAGTAGGTGCATAGGAATGGAAAAGAGGTCAGACACGCAAGGTGGATACAAAATATGCCCAAATGAGCAGAGACATCAACTCTTTCCTCCCTTGGTGTCACCAGCTCGGCCCTCTCCCAGATCTCTTCTTACCTCTCCAACCGCACTTTTAGTGTGTCCCACTCTAACACCACCTCCATACCTTATTCCCTCACTGGTGGTGTCAAGCTCTGTCCTCGGGTCTCTTCTCCAGCTATACTTTGGGACACACAGAATCCCACGTGTTTAACTGCTATCCAGGTTCCCAGAGTGTCTACCTTCGATATCTTCCTTCTTCTCTTCCCATTTTCTATAACTCAACATGGACAAAACAGAACCAATCATCTTTCCACCATCTCTCTCCACCCCTCCATCTAATCTCTCAATCACAATGGCTGCACTCTGTCCCCCATTGCCCAAGTTTGCCCCGGCCTTGGTGTCACCTTTGAGTCTGCCCTATCACATTCAGACCCTGTCCACCTCCTGCCACCTTCACCTCAAATACACTTTCTGAATCTGCTCTTTTTTCAACCCCGACTCAACAAAACTGCTGGTACATGCTCTCTTTACTACCTACTTGGACTACAGCAACATCCTCCTTTCTGGCTTTCCATCTAACTCCCTTGCTCCCCTCCAGTCTATCCTTAAAACTGATGCCCAACTAATGCATCTCTCCCCTCGCTCTGCCTCTGCCTCTCCCCTCTGCCAATCCCTTCCCTGGCTCCCCATTGCCCAACAAATTAATTTTTAATTGTTTACCATGACATATAAGGCCATCCACAACCTGTCCCCTCCGTACATCTCTGACCTGATATCTCGCTATCGTCCCTCATGCACCCTCCGATCCTCCAATGACCTCCTTTTATGCTGCCCCCTTGTTTGTACCTCAAACAACCGTCTCCAAGATTTTGCCCGAGCCTCCCCCATACTCTGCGACTCTCTACCCTGTCTCTTATCCACCATCAAGGCCTTCAAAAGTAAACTGAAAGCTGAGAGTTAACCCTATAGATACTGTGGTCAGCACGACCGCAGCATCTATAGGGCTCCAGACAGAGAATTCTCCCTCTACAGAAGTGATCTCAGAGCCCCGATGGTAGCCATGGAAACCGGAAGCCTCAGGCTTCCGGTTTCCTGGCTACAGAAGCCGGCAGGGGTCGGGAGGGAAGGCTGGGCGCGTGGGGCGTGCGCCCGTGAGCTCTACCCCCTCCTCTATCTCCCCTGCCGCTGATACAAGATAGTAACAGTGGCAGGGGACAGCGGATAAGCTAATGACCTAAAACTACCTGGGCACTGAGGAATCAATGACCCCAGGTCGGGAAAGGGTTAATCAGCCACTTCCATTGAAGGGCAGCAGTAATGGGTGACATGGACCCCTCTGCTGCCACCAAAGTTCATGTCAGGAACTACAGAGGGGACTGTATCGCCGTTTACTGCTGCCACTCAATGGAGGTTGTTAAATAAACAAAAAAGTTTACATTTATTTTAATTAAATTATATCACTAAGCAATTTTAATTTATTAAAGCAATGTATTAGTTAATAATAATAATAATAAAATAAATAATACTAAAAGTAAATAATAAAAAAAAAAAATCTCCAGAGTACCTCTTTAACATGTCATTTCATTTATATTAGCACCATAAAGGAAAAATTGAAAGCAAAAATTGTATAAAGAATAATAAATTATATGTAACCAGATGGTAGAAGTAAAAATATAACTTGTCATACAGAAAACATGCCCTCATGTGGATACCTTAACAAAAAAAAAAAAAATAATAAGTTATGGATCTCAAAAGCAGGAGTCAAAAATGAAAAAAATAAAAATAAAATTGCTTTCTTAAGGCTCAAAATAGCTGCGGTACCATGAGGCTAAAGCCTGCAATGATTGTGGATTATTAACAGTCCATAAAATAATAATAGGAACTCTTTCATTCATCTCTTCAATTTGGTTCTTATTAATCTGATATTATAGTGCGTGTGTGGCATGGGTTATCTAATCTGTCCTCCTCTGACACCGTGAAAGACTAGAACAATACCTCACATACGGTCTACATTTACTCCATTAATGATCAACCATTATTCAATTTGTAAATATTTGGAATTTTACTCCAGTGCAGTAATACAAATATTATATCTTAAAGGGAATATTTCTTTGGGACACATCTCAGCATTATATCAAACAGAAAGTAAAATTCAAGCTCCAGATGAATGAATGTGATAGGAGATAAATGTATCAAGGAGACAAAACTGTCGTCACACAACTCACCGTCACATTTTCGCTTCCTTGCTGTGTGTACACCTGTGTTTAATCCTGGCAAACGCATTTATTGTGGTGAGGTAAGGTTACAAAGTTCTACATAGTATTCTGAACAATAAACTATTGGGAACATAAAAGTACAATGCCGCATGACCTGGTGCACTTTGCGTAAGATGTTCTGCTCCTGTTCTTCAAGTGCATCTTCCAGTTTTTGCAATTCATGCTCAGGGCCGTTTCTAGGGCTGGGCGAGCCGGGCCACCGCACGGGGCGCCCACAGCTAGGGGGCGCCCTGCGGCACCCGACAGTACCCGGCCCGCAGCCCCTGCATCCTTAGGGCTTGCCAGGGGATCTAAGTTCCACATCCCCTGGCCAGAGCGACCTTTAGCTGTGCGTATGCACGCACAGCTAAAGGAAACAGCTGCCGGGGCAGAGACACAGAGGCTTCCTGTACAGGCGGCTGTGTATGACAGGTGGCTGCCGGCACTGGAAGCCAGAAGAGGACGGAGGGACCAGAAGAGGAGCTGGAGGCTGCAGGGTGAGAGGTAAGTATCTAATGGGGGCTATGAGGAGGGGGTGGGGGGAAGCCTGCACAGAGGGAGCCCCAGATATGTCCCGATAAGCCCACCCCCGCGATAAGCCCTGCCCCACGATAAGCCCCGCCCCTGGCACCAATGTTCACAGTTTACCCAGCTCTCCCAGCATCCTGTATGTCAGTGTAATGGAGGTCACCCAGCTCTCCCAGCATCCTGTATGTCAGTGTAATAGAGGTCATCCAGCTTTCCCAGCATCCTGTATGTCAGTGTAATGGAGGTCATCCAGCTTTCCCAGAATCCTGTATGTCAGTGTAATGGAGGTCATCCAGCTTTCCCAGCATCCTGTATGTCAATGTAATGGAGGTCACACCATCCAGACTTTACTGCACCAAACAGCAGAATTACAACAGTTTGGGACCCTATAGGTGGGAAAAGGGGAAGGAAGTTTCTGCAAGTGCGGAGCCTGAGATGTTTGTCTCACAGGTTCTAAAGAGATGAAACGTAGCTGCAAGAAATCATCATGGTGGTCTGGGCCGGATGAAGAGGAAAAGGGAAAGTGATGCCTCAGATCAAAGAAGATGTCACCTGTGAGTCCCTGTTTAATGATTTTTTATTGAGCAGAACATTATCTGTTAGGGGCTCTGCACCGCTCTATGCTGCAATACACACACTGCTTCTTCCTAGTAACCCGAATCTTGATAAAAGCCCCCCTTCCTTCCCTAGGGCTGAACTGAATGAGGGGGGGGGGGGGGGCGCTTTTATCAAGATTCGCCCTGTTACCAAAATGACCTAGAAACTGCCCTGTCCATGCTACATAACAATGTATGCCTTCATGAAGATTGACTTATGATTAGAGATGAGCGAATAGTATTCAATCGAATAGTAATGTCATACCAGTAGAGAAAACAGAATGAGGGCACTCACCACTTGTACGTGCACTGTCTTTATTTCATCTTGGGTGGAAAATCACGTCACAGCAGGTAAAAAATTTAATGTCGGGCACGGACGCCAAACACTCGTTCAGTGATTGCAGTCACAGCTGTATCGCACGCATGCACGCTTTATCAGTCTGATGAAACGCACATGCGCACGATACAGCTGTGACTGCAATCTATTGTCTTGACATTGCTCTACCCTGGTGGACTTTTTTATGTCTTATGATTGCCTCGCGAATTATCAAATATTTCATTATTCGCTCATCTCTACTTATGATGTTTATGAATTATTAAAATTATGAAAAATATATAGAAAACACCACAATATATCTAGAAAAATAGTTAAAAGTAATCCTTCTGTGCTAGAGGTCAAAAAAGACAAATTACATATTTCCGAATAATTAAGATATTTTGGTGTTAATCATATTGACTCACTAGAGGTACCCATTCAATTTAGTTGAAGCGAATGTACCACCAGTTTTTACATTAACAGATCGGCGCTGCGTTGGGATACCGGTGACACGGTTAATTTTTTTAATCGCTGCCCAATTTTTGCTCATGACGCGGGTCTGTTACCGAGCACCGGTCAGGCATGAAGCAGTGGGGAAAGGCCCGTCGGCCCCCAGTGTGACGAAACCCCCTCCCATCTGTGACGTGGCTCTATTAGAATCAATGGAGCCACATGACAGAGGGGAGGGGAGATCGTCACACTTGGGGTGGCGGGTGACGGACCTGCTCCCAGTGTTTCATGCCCCGCCTGTACTAAGGAAAATACCAGCTCCATGTGGGGAACCGGGCAGCATTTTAAAAACTGGGCCATGCCACTGGCATCCTTACCCCTACATATACTGTTCCCTTACTGTAGAACAGGAAAGAAGTGAAAACATACAGTACGAAGGACAGTGCCCCGTGTGATACCATTTGTACAGTTGTAGGTTCTGATCCTAGTTGTAAAGTATCTGTTTTTGTTTTTTTTAGGCTATGTTCACACTACTTAAAGGGGTTATCAAGCGTGGGGGCACTTTCTGGGGGGGACCGGGGAGGAGGTGGCTGAAAAAAAAGACGTTCACTCACCTCCCCGGTTCCAGCGGCGGGTCACTCATCGCGGCGCTCCGGTCCCCGGTTCCCGGACGCTTCCTGGTGTCTGACGCCGCCCAAGACGCTACGTCTCAGGGCCGCTCAGCCACTCAGTGAAGGAGGCGGGATCCGAGCGGACTTCAAACGGATCCCGCCTCCTTCACTGAGTGGCTGAGCGGCCCTGAGACGTAGCGTCACCGGGGAGGTGAGTGGACGTCTTTTATTTCAGCAACCTCCTCCCCGGTCCCCCCCACACTGCCCCCACACTGGATAACCCCTTTAAAAGTATGGCCGTTGTTGCCGATGGAAACAACGGCCGTACTTTTGGCACGGTGGAACAATGCCTTACTTTCAATGGGATCCCGGCCGGAACGTATACACATTGTATGCGCTTCGGCCGGGATCCCGTATGGGGCCGCAAATAACTGACATGTCAGTTTTCTGCGGCTGCAATTCAATGAATTTAATTCAATGAATTGCGGCCATCGGAAACCCTGTCAGTTTACACTATGAAGCGAGCGGCTCCGTTCGCTCGCTCCATAGTGTGCAGGGGTAAGCTCTGATGCGGGCGCGCGCTGATGCACCCGCATCAGAGCTCTGCGGCCTGACAGATCATTATGATCCCATAAGCTGATGTTCTAAAACGACCTGAGCATTGGTGCATCAATGACCCATGGTCGTGAAAGGGTTAAATCAGACTATTATTTCCTCTAAATCTATGGTTCAATACTATTTTTATGCTTCCCTTTTTTTTCATTTGATAGATTAATAGCTTGGAGGGGGAATGTCCTGGTATATAGTTAAATCTGCCTTTGACACTTCTGATACCTCTCCGTGTCATCTCCCATGGCCATAGAAATGAAAGACTTCTTTGTATGTGACTGTGCGAGGAATTGTACTTTCAGTTCCTCAGTAATCTCTCATTTCTTTCACATCTCTAACTTGACCATTGTTGTCAAGCTCTATCTGTGTTCTTCTAACACCCTTCATTTTTATGTCCCTCAATGCTCGTAATTTTTCCCTCTTGTATGTCCCATTGCTAATTCAGCTAAAGAGCAATACAATAGAAATGTCTATATATACCACTGTAACCCCCTGATCTCATAAATCCCTTTCATCTGTACTGTTCCCTGGTAAGAGTGTGATAACTGGCAAGCCTTCACTTACACTTACTTATGTTATAATATGGAATTGTTTAGGATCAATCCTTATACTTACTATACTATAGATATTATACAATTGTCAATTTTATATTTTATAATTTAGTTTTTTAAAGTCCAGAGAATCTTTTTTTTTTCTCACTTTTTCTGCAAATATATTAGAAAAATGTTCTGAGATTTAAACTAAAAAAAAAACAAAACAAAGAGATTTATAAAACTGGTGTAAAGTAGAATTGTCTTAGTCGTCCCTATCACATTCCACTTTCCATTGACTTCCATTATGAAAAAAAGGATTAAACTGCATCCGTTTTTATTAAGGTACACAAAATCATACGTGACCTCATTATTGTGTACATAAAAAAAACAAACACATGCATTTTGATCCTTTTTTATAAGTCAATGGAAAAACGGATGCACACAAATCCCAATAGAAAACTTCTCCTTCTCTCCATACTGGAAAGAATACACCACTTCCTGCAGGACATACAACAGCTGATAAGTACTGGAAGACTAGAGATTTTTTTTTTATAAAGTAAAATAAAGTAAATTACTAATTTCTGGCACTTTCTGGCACCAGTTGATTTGAACAATTTATTTTTTTTTTTTGTGAACTACCCCTTTAAGCAATTAATTTATTGGGGTACGTAGTGCACCAGCTAATAGATCATCATTGGCTTACAATGGCTTTCTAGAAGAATTATCCTGTTCATCAGTAGACATAAACATTCAATGATAAACAATAGAAGCTTAAACTATTTCTGACCAAAATATTTTATGGTATTTTACTTAAAGCTGAAAAACTTTGGGAACATTAGAAGTTGGGCTATTTAATGCGGTGGCTTTCAGTATGATAAGTAGCATATAAAAAGAAATTGAAATACAATAAAAAGTTGAAATAGGAAGAACTTGCTTTGGATTCAGTAAAAATAGTCACACTTTATATTACAACATCAACAGTGCTCAAAGATGTGGCCCGTAAAACTTTAAAGTAAAAAGCACAATATAATGTATGGAAGAAAGGTGGCTCTAGAATCTGGAACAATGGGATTGTGTGCCAAGTCACATTTCTCATACATCAATATGCTTCAACATGTTTCATATGTTTTATTCATCAGGTGCAAAATTAATAGAAAGGGTAGATATATGATTCTTATACTTATGTATAGCCGACGTCTCTTCCATAATATAAGGTATACCTAAATCCATGAAAGAGTTTTCTGGAAGGAAAGAGTTATTATCAGTATAGTGTCCTTAGTTCTAGAACAGTGATATACAAAACTAAAGATAAGCGAAGCGGGAATTCTTTTTGGAAACTTCGCGAATGTTGGGTCAGATTTGTTAATATTCGCGAATTGCTCCATTTACTGATCCCAGTAAATTTGTATAATTCAATAGGTGTGTACAGTGCCCAGTAAGGGAATAATATGGACTGTGTCTTCTCTGGTCCCAGTAAATTCCTAACAAGCAATCCCCCACAATCAGCCCTCCTATCCTCTCCTCTCTGTCCCTATATTGCTCTGTTAGTCTCTCCCTGCTCTGCTGTAACTGCCTGCTGCCATCCTGCTCTCTCCTCCAAACACAGCCGACTCGCCACCAATGTTACCGAACCTCCTCATATAGAGGGGGAGGGGCTGACATCACAGAGGGGCCTGCAGCTGATTGGACGGGCCCTAGGGATTATGTTTAATCCCTTTCTCCCCCCCCCCTCCCAATGATGCTCCAGACAGCATGTGTGGCTGCCATTGTTTTTTTTTTTTAATTTCCTAACGCAGAACGAAGCAAATTGACGGCCCGATTCGCATTGAATTTTGATTCGCTGGATTTGCTTTACTCATCTGTATACAAATTCAACCATGTTGGTGTCATGTTAAGAATCAGAGCTTGTACAGAAATTATAATGGTACATATATAAGAATTTCAGGCGGAGTCCATGCCCCACACCGCCGTCAGCCCAAAGAGTTGACATGTCCACAGCGCAGACTCCGTTTGAAATTCCATGCAAATTCCATATGGTGAACTGGCTCAAAATAACCCCCCTTTTTCCTATTTTTTTTAAAAAAAAAAAACATATTTGCTACGGCCGCATGCTAAACTCGCACAGTAAATAGTGTAAGCACAAAAACCCACCAAAGTGCAAATTTGCTGACTTTTGTTTCTATCACAATAAAAAAACTTTACAAAAAGTGATTTAAAAAATTCCATATTGGCTATGTTCACACAACTTCAAAAAAAAAAAGAGAAAAGGTGTCCGCTTTTTCTATTTAAATAGATGCCTGTTATGGCAGTGCATTGAAGTCAATGGAATGACGGATATCCAGTGAACACAGTGTATAAAATGACGGCCGTAAAAATAATGATCATGACAATTATTTTCGGAAGTCTTTTGTAAACAGCGGACATTATTTTTTAGTTGTTCACACGCAGTTTTTCTTTTTACACTGTGCTTCGCCCATTTTTACTAATAAACACAAAGGACTTTTCTTAATTAAAAACACATCCAAAGAGCGATCAGTCGACCCAAACTAGAACAATGTACCAACAGCCGTCGCTGCCCTGACAGGTGGCCAAACAGCAAAATGATGGACTTAATTTTTTCTCTTCAAAAACGGAGAGGGAAAAACGTAGTGGGAACATAGCCATACGCAAGAATAGTCATATAGGATAGAGCAGAATTTTATAGAATAGAGCAGAGTTTTATTTCTCTTTAAAAGTTTACATTTTTTAAAAGCTCAAAATCTAAAATTCTATAAAATCCTAAATCTAAATTGCCAATCATTGTAATCTTTCTGACTCGAGAAACACAGATAACATGTGAGTTTCAGGCTATGCTTCCACTTTGAGAACAGCTGTGTTGTTGAATAGACATCCGCTAATAATGATCATGATTATTATCAACGGCCGTCTTTATTATGAGACGGCCACCTTCCCTGATATGCTCCTGAAGTGGGAACATAGCCTTATGGACATTATATGGTCCTATTTTTACATTGTGGGAACATAAAGGTATGTCTAAAAACAGTTGCCTAAAAACCAAAAACATTCCCATTGCTCTTGTTTTTTGTTTTTAAGCAGTTATGATGAACATGATATCCGAAATGTTTAAATCTAAATGATTTAGTGAAAGATAATATTAGTGTTAGCAATCTTGTGCTGTTAATATATGGCACGTTTCCAATGACTAAGTGTACTTTAATCGGCCTATGAATTCTCCTTACAACAGTAAAAATCCAATTCATGAAGTGAGAGAAAAGAGAAAAAGAAAAACGAAAAAACTCATCTGCAGTTTTACTTTTCATGATGAAAACTATCTGGTCAGTTGTAAGGTTTCTGGCCAGGAAGACATAGCTTTGTGTTATCGTATAAAAACTTGGTTAATAGTGGAATATAAAATTTGCAGAACATTGGCAATATTATCAAAGGAATGCACTAGGAATGACAGTTTACAGGCGATGCATTGTCCTAACACAAGCTTTCCATTATCTGGAGATGGCTAGTAAACGAGTTTCTTCCTCTCCTAGATTCTTGCCAAACAATAGCATACTGGGGAAAAAAAGCTTCTAAGTGACAAGCTGATAAATGACCTCCTATGTAATTGGAGGAAGAAAGAACCACTCACGTTATTGAAGTGCGGGATTGCATAATATGCTTCTATTGCCTAACTTACCTTTATGATGCCTATATACATTGCACACTAGAACACAATATCCCATATACTTTTATACTACATCCTTGTAAACAGCCACCAAAGATGATATATTTGTCCCTAGAAATTTTTTTATTTTCAAATAGTTATATATTTTTGCATATACTTGTTCTGGATGTTACATTGAATGAACATTACAGGAACACTCCAATAGCAACAGTACTAACTATTAAGCCAATATCCCAATTACATAGGAGTGAAGCGAGATTTGTTATAAACCTTGTAAAAAGTTACAGAACCAAACTTTTTGCAAAGTTCGAAATGAACCCAGTCCAAGATGGAGACCATTAATACACATAAAAAAAAAAAAAACACCCAGTGCTTGCCTGACCATGCTACCCCCATGTCCTCCTACAGGTCTCCGGTGTCCCCTACTGAAGCTATCTCTACTTCCTGATGAGAATGACAGTTAACTCACTGACAATCAAGTAGTAGAAAAGATCCAGCACTCACCAAATATGTTCTGCTTATTTATTGTAGAGTGTAAAGCATCAGGTACAGAAAGGAGGCATTTTGGCCAAGCATGGCCTTCATCAGCTTAGTAGTAGTACACATAATAAGCTGATGAAGGCGATGCGATCCTATCTGTACCTGATACTGTATGCACTACAATAAATAAGCAGAATATATTTGGTGAGTGCTGGATCTTTTCTACTGCCTCAAACAACACAGACCAACGGAAGTGCCTTCCTTCCTACACCTATCAAACTCACTGCCAATCTCTGTTAACCCATAGCTGCACCAGGACGTTATTGAACGTTATCTGAACTGCCGCGATCCCGGGTGCCGCATGTAGCCCGGGCTCGCGGCTATTAGCGGGCACGGTCCGATCGCCGTGCCCGCTAATTAAGTACTTAGAAGCAGCTGTCAAAGTTGACAGCTGCTTCTAAATACTTGCTGTTATACATCCCTGGTGGTCTAGTGGGGGGATCGCCCCCCTGCGGCGCGATTGCGGGGGGGCGATCCCTGCATCCATACCGGGCCGGGGTCTGCTCCATAATGGCGCTGATCCCGTCTCGGCATTCTATTACTTTTGGCTGCAGCAGCCAAAAGTAATAGAACACCGATCTCATGGATTCATGCAGTATAACTATACTGCATGGATCTCTATGAGAGATCAGAGTGCATATACTAGAAGTCCCCCAGGGGGAATAACCCTAACCCCAGGGGAAATAACCCTAATCCCAGGGGGAATAACCCTAACCCCAGGGGGGCTTCTAGTATATGTGTAAAGTAAAAGAAAAATGTATTTTTAATAACACAAAATCCCCTCCCCTAATAAAAGTCTGAATCACCCCCCTTTCCCCCTTTTATAAATAAAAATAAATAAATAAATTAATAAACAAACATGTTTGCTATCGCCGCGTGCGTAATCGCCTGAACTATTAATTAATCACATTCCTGAGCTCACATGGTAAACGGCCTCAGCGCAAAAAAATCCCAAAGTGCAAAATTGCGCATTTTTGGTCGCATCAAATCCAGAATAATTGTAATAAAAAGCGATCAAAAAGTCATATATGCGCAATCAAGGTACCGATAGAAAGATCACATCATGGCGCAAAAAATGACACCTGACACAGACCCATAGACCAAAGGATAAAAGCGCTATAAGCCTGGGAATGGAGCGATTTTAAGGAACATATATTTTCTTTAAAAGGTTTTAATTTTTTACAAGCCATCAAATCAAATAAAAGTTATACATGTTACATATCGTTGTAATCGTAACAACTTAAGGAACATATATAACGAGTCAGTTTTACCCTAGGGCGAACATAGTAAAAACAACCCCCCCCAAAATAAAAATAAAACATTTTTTTTTTCAATTTCACCACACATATAATTTTTTTCTGGTTTCCCGGCACATTTTAGGCAAAAATTACATCTGCCATAGCAAAGTACAATTAGTTGCGCAAAAAATAAGGGCTCATTTGGGTCTCTAGGTGGAAAAATGCAGGCGCTATGGCCTTATATACACGAGGAGGGAAAAACGAAAATGCAAAAATGAAAACTGGCTGTGTCCCCTAAGGGTTAATCACTGTCCCATCTCAGCCAATCAGTGATTGGCTGACTGGGCTTTCATTTCCAAGACAAGAGTGACAGCATGCTCAGCCAATCACTAACTAATTGAGACAATATATGAATCAAGATAGTTTCGGCACTACCAACCGGAGGAAAAACCGCACCATGATCCTCAATAAACGCAAGTGGTGCTCAATCAACAGGTAGACTGTATGAAGAATCATTCCTTGTAAGCACTTGGAAAGTTGAGGCACTCATCACTGCATCTTCATCAAATAAATTTATTTTATTCAAATAAATGCAGGTACATGGATACAGATGAGTGAATGGGCGAAACATGAAACAGGCTGTCGACCGTTCACTCTTCTGTATCCATGTACCTGCATATATGTTAATAAAAGAAATTTATTTTATG
Source organism: Dendropsophus ebraccatus (assembly GCF_027789765.1). Classification (NCBI taxonomy): domain Eukaryota; kingdom Metazoa; phylum Chordata; class Amphibia; order Anura; family Hylidae; genus Dendropsophus; species Dendropsophus ebraccatus. The sequence continues at coordinate 134,438,091 of NC_091460.1, read as the reverse complement.
AAGTCGTGGTGGTGAGTGCCTCAACTTTCCAAGTGCTTACAGTGAATGACTAATTGAGACATGACAGCACTGGGGACAGCCATTGGCAGAGAGCGGCTCTGTCCCATCTCAGTTAGTCATTGGTTGAGCTGGATGTCACTACTAAGACGAGAGTGACAGCCAATCACTGACTGACTGAGATGTTGTGCCGCGTCCAATGATTGGCTGAACGGGCTGTCACTCTTGTCTTAGGAGTAACATCCAGCTCAGTCAAAGTTTGGCAAACCAGCTGAACTGAACTTTTAAAAAGTTTGCTCATCTCTAATCCCAACCACTAAGACCTCATTGCCTAAGGGTGGGATCAGACTAGATTTTTTTAAGCCACTAAAAAAATGTGGTGTTTTGTTTTTGGTTAAAAAAGACTGAGCAGGCAGAAATATGTAACGCAATACCCATTTGGCACTTTTTCTTATGGCCTTTTTTTCAGGTCAGTTTTTTTTTCCCAGTGTATTTGCGTGTTTTTTTTTTTTTTTGTTTTTTTTATTGCAATAGACCCTGTTTTGTGCGTTTTTGTGGTGTTGTTCCGCCATAGATTTCTATAGGGGTACAAATACCAGAAAAAAAAGGCAAGTCTATTTGCATTTCTGCATTTTTTTTTTCCCCCCATTTCTTCAATAGAAATTTTGCAATCACATGATAAAGTATCACTTGGACATGAAAATAAAAAAATAACAATGTTGCAATTTACTGTGCAAAAGTTGTGTCTGGGGGACGTCTAACCATTACAATGCTGCCCTTCAGCGGCTAACCTTATTCATAGAAAGTCATATTCCAGTCAGAAGCATGTAAGTGTTCCTATATAAATGTATTATCTAATAATTTCATCCATTGTTAATGAAAATTTGCTTATCATTTGTACTCTGAAATCCTATATACAGTAAAGATATGACTCAAAATGATGGCTCCAATCATTATATGGTCTGGAGGCAAATATGTGGTTACATGGAACTGTGTCATGTAACAGGATCTGTTCATCTAACACACATTACATATTATGCCAAATTGTATATTAAAAACTTACAAAGGAGCTTGTTGTGTGTACAGAGTAAACTGTAATTTTTTTTGGGGGGGGAGGGAAGGTTGTTATTAATTATCTACAAAAGCAATAATTCTACATCCAGTGCTTGGTAACAATGGAGGACAGTCACTGCACTGTAAAAAAATTTTGAGCGAATTTTTATTGGATTTATATTATACATTTATTGTGTGATATTTGCCCAATAAAAAGACTTTATAGAAACCACATAACATGCCGCTGGGTAATATATGTCTGTTTCTATTCGAATAATCTAACAATCATAATTGTTCATTTAACACATTATGAATATTATGAAAACAACTGCTTTCTATTAAAGGAAAAGAAAACTTTTTGCAGGTTTGCAGAAGCTGTTGTAACCACACCTCCAACATGTTTCATTACCTTCTTCACATTTATGTTGTGGTTCAGTAGTTATTACTTTCATGTAGTGCAAAAAAGGGGTCCGTGGAGCCTCAGTTACGAGTCTCAAAACACGGGAATAGCCAGATATCCCTCTCTCCAGAGAAGGAAGCCCATTGCCAAGGGGTGCCTCCTAGTGGGGAGAGCACCAAACCACCCTGATACGTAGTCCCTCAGGTCCTCACTCTGTAGCGAGCTTTGGGACCTAAATAGGTAAACACCAGGGTGGCCCCTGTGAGTCAAAGTCTAACTCTGTGGCGAGTATAACGACATAAGACAAGGGTTACCAAGGCTAGGCATCCATCCACAGACTGCAGTTTCGGGGTATTTGCCCCTCGTCAGTGTGGAGCAGGATTCTGGCTACTGGGGCAATGATAAATAGACCAACAAAACACAACAATCACTGAACTCAGGGAGAACAGTGAAAACTTCCAATGGAGTACTCATTTACGAGTCTCCATTGATTGTCCCAAAGAGAAATAAAGACAGCCAATCAATTTGGGTTCAAAGAGAGAGACAAACAATTAACTTGCAGGGCAGAAATCAGCTGGAAATGTTATAAACAAGATCAATAATGGTCAGTATATTTAAATGGGTTTCATAACACCAAGAGTTTAAAGAGGATGTAACATCAGGTACATCCTCTTTAATCCGACCCACAGATCGAATGTTGCCCTCACGGGGAAGCTGGTGCCGCGGTCCGTTTTTGGAACCGCGGCCCAGTTCCCGTGTATGGCACCGTTCTATCCACGGGTCCCGAGACAGTGCTGAAGCACAGGAGGCGGGCCGGCCCACCCCCAGTGGTAGGGAACTCCCTCCCCTCTATGAGATGGCTCCATTGATTCTAAAGGAGCCACGTCATAGAGGGGAGGGAATTCCCTCCCAGTGGGGGTGGACCGGCCCGCCTCCTGTGCTTAAGCAATTACCCGGGACCCATGGATAGAACAGCGCCATACACGGGAACCCGGCTTCCCCGTGCTAGCACCGTTCAATCTGTGGGTCGGATTAAAGAGGATATACCTGATGGTACATCCTCTTTAAGGGAACTGAACTGAAAATGCTGTGGTGAAGTAGGTTTAGTGTTCGATTACTACAGCTGACTGAAACTGGCCAAAAAAAAAATTGGACTTAGTGTGTTTCATATCGCATTTTTAAGATTTCTATGCAGCATATGTGTGTTCCCAGGCACTCCCCCTCCAATATTTCTTATCCCCCCACTGTTGACTTTTTTTGCTTGTAAGATTTGTTACAAACCTTGCAGAAAGTTACAGAACAAAACTTTTTGCAAAGTTTGTAATGAACCTGGTTCAAGATGGCAACCGTAAAATTTAATACACATACAAAAAAAAAACACCCAGTGCTGTGTTCCCGGCCACTCCCCCTCCAATCTTTCTCATCCCCTCTCTATTGACCTTTATTGCTTGTAATCCGAGTCATACTCAGTTAAAAAAAAAAGGTCATTGCTAAGCTGTGGATGACCGTTTAGCGTGGAAAGGTGAGAGGGGAAATGCTCGATAACAGGAGAAGTAAGCATTTTTGTCTGATAAGATATATTACAAAGTTTTGCTTGTATTATTGATCCATGCAAAGTTTGTTGAAAAGACACCGCCTATTTAGAATAAATAATTATAACAAAGAATTTAAGTAACTATTGAATCATTATAAACTTTTTTTTTTACGTACATAGAATACATATAATGCCCATAGCCTTAAAATTTTATGTAGACAGACTTTAACCTGGCACATGTTATGGAAAGTCACTTATGTCTATCTGACAAAAGTGTAGTGCTCTCAGTGAAGTTTTAAAGAGATGACTATATTTTTCTTTAGGTTACCGAGAAACTGAATTTTTACAGGTTTCCTCCTGTATTTTCTGCAGCATCAAACATGTTTTATACAAAAAGTTTTCATAATCCTGATTTTATAATAACACTTTCTAATGCTCTCCGATTTCTTTTCTGGCTGTATTTTTCCTTGGTGTGTTTGAAGTTTTGGGATCTTTCTTTGATCTCCTACCAAGCCAGCAGTATAATGTCAAGAAAACAACACCTCTATAATCCATGTCTGTTTAGACAATGCGCTCATTGGGAATGGTCACTGACTGCCAGGTGTTTAACCTTCCAGGCAACTAGAAATTGACCACGGCCACATCAGGGATATGACATGGAAATGCCCAGGCTTTTAATGGTTCATCATGCATGAATATGAGGAGCACGTGCTGCGGATGTTATCTGATCTGTGTGTGCAGTTGTGTGGTCCCGCTAAGACCTATTTTTTCCTATATAAGCACTCAGCTATAAATATTCATGGTATAGAAGGTAACGCCTCTGGAATGTGGAGAAGTACTGTTCTCAGACAAACGTTTCATTGCAACTCCAGCAAAACTTTTTCTTTTCAATTGAACTGGTGTCAGAAGGTGCCAGAAATTTGTAATTTACTTCTATTAAAAAAAAAATTCCCGTATTTAACATCCATTGTATGTCATAGACATAGACATGTAGGACATACAGCAGCTGAGAAGTACTGGGAGAGAAGACTCAGCACTCACCTGGGTGCTCAAGTATCCAGACAAATAGTAGAGAAGACCCAGCACTCACCAAGTAGTTCTGCTTTTTTTTTTTATTGTAGTGCAACAGGCACAGGTACAGTAAGGACGCGTTTTGGCCAAGCATGGCCTTCATCAGCTTAACGTACTACCCTAAGCTGAAGAAGGTCATGCTTGGCCGAAACACATCCTTACTGTACTTGACGTCTATTGCACTACAATAAAAAAGCAGAACTACTTGGTGAGTGCTGGGTCTTCTCTACTATTTGTCTGAATACTTACCACCTTGAGCATCACCGCCCATGGAAGTGCCGTCCTCCATACATCCATTGAGAAGTACTGGAAGACTTGACATTTTTTAATAAAAGTAAATTACAAATCTATGGCATTTTCTAATACGAGTTTATTTGAAAGAATTTTTTTGTCTCCTGACTTGGTCCGTATTTTAGTCCTTATGGTTTGCCTCATTGATTCTGTTTATTGCCCGACGACTTTGTACTAGTATCTGCCTCTCCTGTTTGACCTCAACTTGCTGACCACCCGCCATTGTGTATTTTTAGTCCTGATCTCATAATTGTCTTATATTTCTCTCATGTCCTGTTCCATCTATATTAGCTCAGGGAACATCTCCAAGTTGTCCTGTGTCGCTTAGGACAGGTTAAAGCAAGTAGACAGGGACAGTGGTCATGGGACAGTATCATGGCTGCAGTTGTCTGTGTCATCTGTGTGTACTCTCACCTGTCCTGATACCCCTTTAACATGGCAACCCTGTGGGGTGACTGTAATATTGATCTGAAGAAATGTATACACTGAGAGGTAGTCAAACTCAAAACCTGCTGAAATTCACTTTTTTTTCTTTTTTTAAATTACTTCATTACAACTCATTAAAAAAAAAAAAAAAATAACTCATTGGTAGGTACTTTTTATACTTATTCAACTGCACCATGAACGCGGAGATTGCTTTTATTACTATTATTATTTATTACCATATTAGACTATGCTCACACAACGTCAAAAAAAGTAAAAAGGCGTCCCCCTTTTCTATTTAAAAAGACGGTTGTTATTGCCATGATTTAATTGACTTCAATGAAATACATTGAATCAACGGAATGACTGACGTCCAGTGCACACCGTCAATTATTTTTGGATATCTTTTGGAAACATCGAACTTAATTTTTTTTTTCCGTATTTTTTAGTTCCCAAACATTCAATGGACTTTTCAATAAAAGACACATCCAAAGGCCAATTAGTCCACCTGACTTAGAATATTGTATCAACTGGAGTTCACATTGTGTGAACATAGCCTTATTATTAAAAATAAATAAGTAAAATAAAAACTCCATAAAAAGACTCTTTACCTTTGTATAAAAGACCTCCGTCCATGCTGGGCATACTGTATATTAAGATGAAACGTTAATTCCGTTTTTTTCTAACAGAAATACATTTTTGACATCCTCGATCTACGTTACCTTGAACAGACAGACTGCGTAATACCTAAAATATTTGATTTGTATTTTTATGTCAGTACATGAAAGAAAGCGGGAATGACCTATAATTCGCGATTTTGCAAGAGCGCTCAAACTTGTCTGCACCCGAGGAACAGTATAGTAAAAACTAATCTTATTATTAGAAACAGATTGACTTCAAATAGAGGTCTGCTACTTTGTGCGGTGCCATGCTTATTCCCCAACAATAATGAACAGGTTTCAAATGATTTTCATTGTCATGCCTTCCATAAAGAAAACAAAATTGTGAATTTGCGCGGCTTGAGGCTACATTTCCGAAGAATATGTTTTGCAAATGCTTTGTGCCTAAAGGCAGCGCTTTATTGCCAAGTCCAGAGAATGTGAATTTAATATCGTTCTTGGCCCGACGCCTTTAGTGGGATTTAAAAGAAACTTTTCAATGTTTTACTTCACTCAAGGGGCTATCGCAAAAGTGTTTGTGGCCTTGTTGCTCCAAGTAACCTGCCCTTAATCTCTCCGCGGCTCTTCCAGTACATCAGTGTAAGTGTAAATCTGGTTTGGACTCTGACTTTGTGATTAGAAATGTTTAGAGGAAAACGTGTAGTAAAACGAGGCAGAAAACGTCATTAGGAGGTTTGTTCTTAAAACTGTTTATCAAGGGATATGGTGTGAATGTAATGAATTGAGCAGGTGCAAAGACGAGTCATGGCGGATGCAAGGAAATCATGGCGGATGCGTATGCACTGAGAACATACGCCCGCAGTACAGTTATGCTTCCTTAGCTCGTTTCGAAGCGATCTGAGGCAGGTCATTTACTTGGAAATCTTCGCCCAGCCCAATAAAACACACAGAACCTTTTGGATCGAAAAATCAAGTTCAATTTGACTGAAATAAGTATTTCGTACGGGACCGCATGGAAATCCACGGCCGTGAGTTCGAACATTTCCGTCCTCAAACAATGGTCTTGTACATTTTTCACGGCGCCGCATACGATCCGGCCGTAAGCTCATACGTAGTGTGCATTGTGCGGCCGTATATCGTATACTTTCAAGCGAACGCATCAACCTCAAAACTACGTGCGTATATGCGCGGTTCGCACAACGAGCGGAAATATACGTAGTGTGAACATAGCCCAAATGTAGAAGAAATTTTAAAAAAGAAGTGACTCACTCAATACATACATATAGGGAATATGCTGAGGTAGTATATGGAGTACGGAGCTATATCCAGTGGTGAGAAATTCTAATGTACTGTACCTGTGTGTGTCTACCGCAGGGACGTTTCTACAGCTAGGGGGCGCCCGACAGTGCCCAGTCCCCGTGCACTTGGCTTCATTGGTCATAATATATGACTAATGGGATCCTAGAAGATTTGTTAAAAGTGTGGGCCACATTATTCATATTGTACATGCAGGGAAGTAGCTCGTCATGACTGTGGGGTTGCAGGGTACGGACGTTTGGCCTTACAGGCTCCCTCTACAAGGGATTTTCTGAGCCGTGGCTGATACCTTAGCTGTTACTCTCTAGTAAATGTGGAGAATGGTGATGGTCTGTAGTGTTAATGGATATCAACATATTGAGAGTATATATATATATATATATATATATATATATATATATATATATATATATATGAATATTTATTATACAATTCCCAATGGAAATTATTAAAGGGGAAATTTGGCAGCCGGCAGGGATGGAGGGAAATTGATTACAAGTACTAACTTACCGATGTGAGTGACGTGGATGGCCGTGCGAGCGCCACCGGAAGGCATTTTCTCCCGAGTTCTTCCCACCCCAGTCACTGACTGGCTGAGCAGCCAGTCCATCAGCCGGGTCGTGACATGTCAGCTCCGGAGCTCGGCGGAGGTCCCTGGGCTGGTCCCACTGCTCACGGCAGGCATGGGGAGAGGTAAGTTAGTACCTGTAATTAATTTGCCTCTTGCCTTTGCCGGCTGCAGGATTTTATAATCCGCCGTACTTCTCCTATAATTACAACATTGTCGGATCTTCATTAGTACTGTATATAATACAACCGAGCTAGTTTCTGATTAATAGGATATAAGGTGGGCTTGGGCTGGGATACTCTATCAAGGAGCAAGAGGGGTATACATTATTTAGTATAGGAAAGTAATAATTTGTTAGAATCACCCTGGAAAGTTTTGAGTAACTTTGTTTGTATCCTAGGAGGTTCCTAATATTGATATATGCATTTGATGTTTTATAGTTTTTATATGTTTGTTTGTTTTTTAATAAAAACATATATAAAAATACTAGTCTGGCATTGTGCCAATTTTAGGTAAATTCAGTTTAAAAAGTTTACTGTGATAAATAAATAGGCTGAATTATGTTAGATGTGACTGCCACAATATCTTCTACAGTCCAGAATTGGTTACATCGGTTGCCCTTGCCTTAAAATGTATTCCTGCTTCTTTCTACTGTCATTCAATCACAACAACAAATGTCAGGTTATACATTGCATTTCAGAGGAGCTTTCTAGAACTCAGTTATTGCGTTCCTTGGGTTAATCCTGTTTTGAGAGAACTTTGGTTTATCCTATAGTCCTTCCGTTTCACGGTAGCTGTTATATTGTATTGAACATACACTTCATTTATGCTTGGAATCTGCTGAATTTCACCGGAGGGATAAAAAATAATCATCTCTATTTCTTTATAGTATATATAGTATGATGCCCCCATTCGAGGGCAAACAATCTTAACCTGGGATTTAAACTAATCCCCTTGTCTACAAGGTATAGAGATGTTATTTGTCTTTGCTTTGCGATCATTGATCCACATGGCCGATCACTTGCCTCGTTTTTCTATGCGACCTATATATTTTTAACTAGGTTGCAGAATTAACATCAAGAATAGAGTGCTCTCTTCCTATTTGTTTAGAATAATGTACCAACAGCCGTCATTGCACTGATGGGCAGCCAAACTGCGAAATTACTCAAAAAGACAGGCGTCATTTTAAATGGAGCTGAAAAAAACATTGTATGTACATACATGACACTTGGAGGAAAACTCCAGACTGATAGTCAGGGCTCGAACATCGGAAAAAGCTAGGTTCAATCGAACTTGAACCTAGCCGGACCTTCCGCATTAGATTGCTGATGTCTTCACGGTCCGTGCGGAAGGAGGAGAGTGTCCGGGGACCGTCTGGTATTCTGGGATTCAGCCTAGGTAATAAGCTGAATCCCGGAATTCCAGGCGGTACCCGGGCACTCTCCTCCTTCCCCACGGACCGGGAAGCCTTCAGCAATCTAATGCGGAAGGTTTGGGAATGTTCGAGTTCGATCGAACATAGGATTTTCCGAGATTCAATCAACTCTACTCAGGGCAACAGTATGGAGAGTGCATGAATAGCAGTAGTGCATTGCATATCTTGCACCAGTATTATAAGTGGCACAAGGCAGGTGGAGCCCCCGTTACATTGTTGAAAGCAAATGTACCAGCAGTAGATTCTTTTTAAGATTTTCACATGCATAGAACGGCGCAGGGAAGCAGGAGCCGTGTTACTTTTTAGGTTTCTGCTTACGGTGCTGTTCTATACCAGGGGTAGGTCAGCCCGCCTCCAGTGCTTCACCCCAGGCCAGTCCCCATGAATAGAACGCCGCCGTACGCGGGAACTCAAAAAAAAGGACCACAACACTGGTTTCCCCGTGCCGGTGCCATTCTATCTGTGAGAAAGTCCTAAAGCATATGTACTGCTGGTACATTCGCTTTAATTTGAAGTCAGGCTTTTGATGGGAATGCCATATTCCCTATTATGCTACAGGGCCTTGTCTGACCTTTGTTCTTGGGAATTATCCGGCTGCTATGCTCTGAACTGTAAAAGAAACTAAATTAACCATCAGAAACCCATCTAAGCATAAAAGTGAGCCCACAGTGAGTATCCTGTTTTGTATAAGGATTTCATTAGCTACTTCAGGAACCATGATTGTGAAGCTCAGTTCTGGATATTAGGTCTTTTTAGACATTCGCCGAGACATTTTATTTACAAATTCTGGGATACGGAGTTAGCCCACTCCCAGCTAGTCTTAGTAATGTTGTAAGTTCCCATGCCTGAGCTACCATCAAACAGATCCAGGGGAGATTGTCAGCCCAGTCCTTTTTTATCTGAATAAAACGTACCATAAATATAACGATTTGATGAAAGTGCACGAGATAGACGCAAAATAAAACAGATGTGGTTTAGCAGTAGTAGAAAAAAAAACCTGTTTCATGTTTGGATCATAAGCTTAGCCTTCTCAGATAAGAATTTCCAGAGTAAAACGGCAAATGTTATTTTAGCAGGAAATATGTAGAAAAGAGAATTTGTGTGATAAGAATGTAATGTATTGTGCCGGCATTTTACAGATGTTGATGAAAGAGAGGCATTATGGCGTACGGATCAGCTGGGATTAGACCGGCCATTTTTCTAGAATATTTTCATTTGTAATGATATTCCTAGTTAGATCAGTCTTTTCTTCAAAGCAGATTTACATTGTGTCCTTTATATTCAGTTTAAAAGGCATACTGGAAAAAAAACACATAATACCTGTCACATAGACAAAATAGTACTACATATACCAGATAGACAGGGCCGTATTGACAGCTGCTGCTGCCCTAGGCACTACACCCCATCTTCACTCACTAATTAGCATCAGGATTTTCTAGTTTCTGAACATCATATTGATATCTGATCAGTCTTAGGCCGCGTTCCCACATTTATTGTGCGTCACCACATGCAGCCGAAACCAGACCCTCATGCGGTAACCAATAGGCGTGTGGCCAATAATCCTGGTAACAGCACATGACTACTGGGGGAGAAATGGGTGGTTTCTGCCACATGCATTTCTCTCCATGTAGAAACATTGGGAGAGATTTATCAAACATGGTGTAACGTGAAACTGGCACAGTTGCCCCTAGCAACCAATCAGATTCCACCTCTCATTTTCCAAAGAGTCTGTGAGGAATAAAAAGTGGAATCTGATTGGTTGCTAGGGGCAACTGAGCCAGTTTGACTTTACATCATGTTTGATAAATCTCCCTCATTGTCTGAATCATGTTTTTCATGGTGGTTTTTAACTTCTTAAAATATACACAAATTTTTACATTGAATGATTAGAGCCGTCTGCATATTGTCTAAAGGAATTCTCACCACAGGATTGGTAGATCAGTAGGTAACAGTTCCAGGCATCACATTTAACACAACCACACCAGACCTGACCAATACCACCATACTGTGTCTGGATAACACCGCCACACCAAACCTGACCAATACCGCCATACTGTGACTGCATAACGCCACCAGACCTGAACAATACAGCCATACTGTGACTGGATAATGCCACCAGACCTGAACAATACCGCCATACTGTGACTGGATAACACGGCCACACCAGACCTGACCAATACCGCCATACTGTGACTGCATAACGCCACCAGACCTGAACAATACCGCCATACTGTGACTGGATAACACCGCCACACCAGACCCGCCATACTGTGACTGGATAACACCATCCACACCAGACCTGAGCATTACAACCATACTGTGACTGGATAACACAGCCACACCAGATCTGACCATTACAACCATACTGTGACCACCACACCAGACCTGACCAATACCACCATACTGTGACTGGATAACACCGCCATACCAGACCTGAACAATATCGCCATACTGTGACTGGATAACACCGCCACACCAGACCTGACCAATACCGCCATACTGTGACTGGATAACACCGCCACACCAGACCTGAACAATACCACCATACTGTGACTGGATAACACCACCACACCAGACCTGATCATTACCACCATACTATGACTGGAAAACACCACCACGCCAGACCTGAACAATACCGCCATACTGTGACTGGATAACACCGCCACACCAGACCTGCCATACTGTAACTGGATAACACCGCCACACCAGACCTGACCATTACCACCATACTGTGACTGGAAAACACCACCACACCAAACCTGACCAATACCGCCATACTGTGACTGCATAATGCCACCAGACCTGAACAATACTGCCATATTGTGACTGGATAACACTGCCACACCAGACCCGCCATACTGTGACTGGATAACACCACCACACCAGACCTGACCATTACAACCATACTGTGACTGGATAACCTGACCAATACCGCCATACTGTGACTGGATAACACCGCCACACCAGACCTGCCATACTGTGACTGGATAACACCGCCACACCAGACCTGACCATTACCACCATACTGTGACTGGAAAACACCACCACACCAGACCTGAACAATACCGCCATACTGTGACTGGATAACACAGCCCCACTAGACACGTCATACTGTGACTGGATAACACCGCCACACCAGACCTGACCATTACCACCATACTGTGACTGGATAACACCACCCCACCAGACCTGACCAACAACATTCCTTCCCGTACCATGGCACGCATTTGTGTTGTAGTGATGGGAAGGGGGTACTGAGTGGGGTTGAGACGTCTCACGGCTGCTATCAGTAACTGGGGCACGGCCAGTAACCATTCAACCATTCACATACCTTAATTGGTGGTGTGGTGGCTAGATTGGCTCCCCGCAGTGAGATTGTAGGGAGCCTGAGACATCTCTGAGGCCTCACAAGCTGCCTGACAACAGAAATTGCTTAAGCTTGTCTGCAGCAGAGTTAAGCAATCATGCAAAGAAAAGATGGATTAACACAGTACATATGTATTGCATTGATCCCCATGAGCAATCAGTGTATTGCTCATAGAAGTCCCTAGGATATGTAAAAATATATATATATATATATAAAGTTAAAATCACCCCCTTTTTCTATTTTACAAATAAATAATATTAAAAAAAATAAATAAACATATTTGGTATTGCTGCATACAGAATCGCATGGTAAATGGCATAAGCACAAAAACCCACCAAATGGCATAAGCACAAAAACTTAGCGGCTCTGTCATCACAGTGCCCCAGAGATTCAAACATTTTCCCCCACTGTTGGCATGATACATTATGCTGGGCGAGGAACCAATCCATTACTTGCCTTCCCCGTCCGTAAGGTGAACATGTGAATGAAGCCTAATGGGATGCCATCTAATTTTGGGATAACCTCTTTCAGGTTATGTTCATATACAGTACAGTGAAAATGCCGCTGATTCACGATGCAGATTTGCGTTACATTACAGTTCAAAGCATGCCGATGGAATCTTAACAAATCTTTGAAATGTAAAAATCTATGGATACAGCTATTATCTAGGTTTAGCTACCAAATTCCTACAGATGTCCAATGTCGCAATTATGGAGTATAAGATTCTCTAGAATTAGCACTTCACTTTTTAAAACTATGGGACCCTTAACTATTTCATGTACTCGATGCACCTGTGTTCCAGATGCTGAATGCCTTCTATGTAGATTTATGAAGTGGTGCAAAAAACACTTCCATGTTATTTAGAAAAAAAAACCTCAAAGCTATTGTGTACCATCTGTTTATCTGTTATAATTTTTAAAAAGCTAAATTATGGAAAAAAAAAAAACATAAAATTCTGCTGCCAGGAGAAGGCGATATACCAGTATACAAATCTGTATATAGTATCATCGTCACCATGGTGCTATGAGATGGGCAGTTAGTAAATGACACTACGTTTGATCTGGAGAGAAAATAATGATGGAGGTCTTGAAGCTGCCCCCCCGCCACCACCACCACCACCCCCACCACCAATTCTCAGAATGATGGGACCACAGCACCACAACACCCTAGTCACTCACAGGAGGTTACTATAACTAGACATGGTTCACCTTCTAACACTAGTTTCATTGGGTGCCAAAGCCTCTTTAAAGGAGAGGGGTCTGCTTTTTTTTTTTTTTTTTTTTCTCAAAAGAGCCAGGGAGAAGGTGGCTAAACATAACAACATGCACCTACCTCCCTGACTCCAGCGCTGGGGTCCACTGTTCTCCACTCTGGTTCCCGGTCCTCAGACCCCTGGCCGCTTCCTAGTCTGAGTGGGGACCCGTCAGGCCCCCTCAAGCAGTTAGCCTTAAGGCTCTATTCCACGGGCCGACTGACAGGAGCAAACAAGCACTATTAGCGCTCATTTTCTCCTCGTTCGCCACTCGCTGCCGCCGCTATTCCACATGGCAGCAGTGAGCGGGTGAGTCCAGGGAGGGGCTACGGGGAGCTGCGGGGGGGCTGCATAGGTAATCGCTAGATTGTCCAGGCAGCCCATATCATACAGCAGTGGTCTGCTGCTGCCGCGCCTATTCCACGGAGCAACGGCAGCAGATCGTTGCTATATGAGTTGTTTGTCTTTCAACATGTTTGAAAGACAAACGACGCAACGATCAGCCAACATGAACGATGTTGGCTGATCGTTGCCTTCTATTTCACAGGACAATTATCGGCCATAACGGCCGATAATCATTTAGTGGAATAGGGCCTTTAGCCTCTGACTGGCTGAGTAGGCCTGACACATCATGCCCTAGGTCCCCGCTTAGACCAGGAAGTGGCAGGGGCACCGAGCGGAAACCAGAGCGGAGGACAGTGGGGTCAGCCATGGATTCAGGGAGGTAGGTGCATGTTGTTATTTTCAGCCACCTCCTCCCTGGCTCTTGTGGGGAAAAAAAAAAAGGCCAAACCCGGACTTCTCCTTAACAACTGCACATGTCCCATGGAACTAAATTTGTTAATTTTACTGAGAGAAAATACACTTTTTGAGAGCAAATTCAAGCTCTTGAACCAACACAGTGGGGCAAATTTATCTCTGGCACTTTCTGACACCAGTCGATTTGAAATATTTTTTTTTTTTAGCTGGAGTGCCTGTATATAGCTCCATCAGCAGTTTACTGTATCAACACTACACTGCCCAAACCTTTAAAGATATAAAAGTCTTTTGAGAGAACGCCCCTGTCCCGAAGCCCTGTCATTTCCATTGACTGTATCTCTGCTGGCTTGCTGTTACTGCATCTAATATACCACTCAAGTTATTTAGCAATGTCCTCACAACAAAAACAAGGTATCTGACAAATATCAGAAGCAATGTAACCCAAGCACATGCTAAAAAGTCTTTGTAGTACTAGATTTTTGACAAATTGATTTCTTAGAACTTTCCAGCATTGATCATGTCAGTTGCAAAAAAAAAAAAAAAAAAGAATTGACACAATACAAAGTGAAAAAACTTCATCCTGCAGTCATGTGCTCATGATAAAACAGATGAAACAGCTCATTTGAGCGGATTTTCAATCCACAAATCTTATCTAGAGATTATCTATAGTGTGACATGATAGAGAGAAAGCTAAGGTAAAGGACTTGTTACAGACAAATGTCTTCCTTCTAGCCTCATATATGAGCAGCTTTTCTGACTTTTAATATGTTCTTCTAACTATTCACAAAAGGTGATGCCTGGATGAGTATATACCTACAATATATGTATAAGAGATGAGCGAAGCAGACGGAAATTCGTTTCACGACCTTCACAAATTTTCGATCAAACTTGTTAAGATTCTCAAATCGAATCTTAAGGAATTTCATTAAAACAGCCAAATTATTACAGAAGTACAAATCTGTTAGCGGCTATGATCACACAACGTCAAAAATAGAGAAAAGGCGGCCGATTTTGCTATTTAAAATAACGTCCGTTTTTAACATGATTTAACTGCGTTGAAGTCAATGGAAAGAGGGACGTCCAATGCACACAACGTATTGAATAACGGACATTTTCGTCAAAATAATGATCATGACAATTATTTTCGGACGTCTTTTGCAAACAGCGAACGTTTTTTATTACTTGTTCACACAGTTTTTCTTTTTTCACCGTTCTTTCTCCGTTTTTACTATTAAGTTCAATGGACTTTTCAATTAAGCCGCATCTAAAGGCCACTTAGTAACCCCAAACTAGAATAATATACAAAACACCAGTAATTGCACTAAGGGGAGGCCAGACAGCTAAATGACATCCGTTATTGTAGACTCAAAATGATGCACGTCATTGTAAACGGAGTTGAAAAAAACGTTGTGTGAACGTAGCCAAAACATGTTGTTGTAAAAGTTTCAAAAGTCAGAAAATCACTATAAAAAAAACCTCAATCAGCCAGTCATTCATCCAATTTCCACCATTCCTCTCCTCTCTGTCCCTATATCGCTCTGTTAGTCTCTCCCTGCTCTGCTGTAACTGCCTGCTGCCATCCTGCTCTCTCCTCCACACACAGCCGACTGGCCGCCTCCATTACCGAACCTCCTTATATAGAGGAGGAGGTGCAGACATCACAGAGGGGCCTGCAGCTGATTGGACAGGTGCTAGGGATTATGGTTAATCCCTTTCTCCCGCCCAATGATGCTCCAGACAGCATGTGTGGCCGCCATTTTTTTTTTTTTTTTTGCAAATTTCCTTAACGAATTAGTGGGAATTAGCTTGCTGAACAAAGCAAATTGACAGCACAATTTGCGGCGGATCTTGATTAACCAGAATCACTTCGCTCATCTCTAGTACTGTATATACAGTACTTTAAGCAAAAATGTGCCAGGGCAGGGCTCACTAACCTGTGGCTCTTCACCTGCTTTTAACCTACGACCTTCACCATGCCTTGACAGTCCTTATTTCTCTGTGTATTCTAAGGCTATGGTCACACTTACTAACCAAAGGAAAAAATTGCAAAAACTCTATATATACGTAGAATATAGGTATAGGTATAGAATTCTTTATTTAAACAAATAATTTAAGACTTGATACAAACATAACAATAAAAGATACACATTCGGACGATTATCGCTTTAGGTAATAGGGCCCATACTTTCAGGGCTCAGTACTGTAGGAATAAAATGGTGCAAAGAAGAACATATCCTTAAAAATCCAGTCACTCGTTGAAACGCTGTATGCCCCTATGTTGTATTGGAAGAATGAAGGCTGTTATCAGCTGCTTCCTAACAAGAGTTTGCTAACTGTACTATTACATCATCCGTCAAACTAAGTGCTAAAGTATTGAACCCCTAATTTGAAATTCAGATGGGAATTTAAAAAAAAAAAAAATCACTTGTTATGTCATTGAAAGACCACCAAGGTTAGAACCGGACTGTTGTCATTTTACTTAAAAGTTCAATCGAGGAACAGTAAAACATTTCGGCTAAAGTTAGGGCGCCATTTAACCCAACAATGATTACATTTATTTTCATTGTACAGACTTCTGAAAAGACCATTATTGTCATTCGAAAGGTCTCAATAGTGGCGTACTGTGATTTCTGTAAACACAGTTTAACGAGAATACTTGTCAGATACTTTTCTGATTAATTGGTGGTTTACAAAAGGCCAACTTTTTGTCCTTTCATTTTCTTCTGGTCGCATTTAGTCACTAAGAGATTTATACCAATAACAAAAGTACATACATTTCTTTTAAAGCAAAGTTAGACAGTTCCAGTTATTGTCTTACAGGACAGAACAATATTGTTACCCTTCCTGCCGGCTTTAATTGAGACACACAGGTCAACAAAGCTGCCACAAATTTCTTACAATTACTCGATGAATGAGTTGATTGATTCGGTTTGTTAGCGTCTTTATGAACTCTCGGCAATTCTATTTTTACGTGCAGAAAAATGGAGTGAACAGAGTTGTTTGAAAGCATGTTGCTGTTTTATAGTGAAAATAATTACAAACCGCAAAGGATGTTTCCGAAGCATTGGACTTCACTAACTTTGGGATTCAAAATGATTTCAATGCCATGTAAGTGTTTAGCCAGGAAGCCAAACATTCCTCCATCATGAAGTCATTGTTGTTGTTTTTTGTTTCTTAATCGATGCCACTCAATCTAAGAGAATGGATCACACACTATTTTGTGTTTTTTGATTTTTTTTTTTATAAACACACTTTTTGAGTGACCTGTTAAAACAATAGTTTCAGAGCATGCTTCCTAGCAGGCACGTTATATTAAGAAACACTAGTCAGAGAATGATTTATCAACCTGGAAGGGTGCTGTGGGTAAAGAGGTCACTATACAGATAGAGGATAAAGGATTGGTGTCCATTGGGGCTTTATTCCTGTGACAAGTGAAGGGCTATGTTCACTCAATGTTAAAAAAAAAACAAAACTGAAAGGCAGAATTTCTCCTAATCATCACCTGTCTGAACACTGCACATGTGCTGGATAGTTAAGGCACCTGTGCAGTGTTCAGACAGGTGATGAATAAGAGAAATCCTGCCTGGGGAATTCCTAATGATAAAGAGGGCGGTGACCAAGGATGGAGAGGTGTCGCAAGCCAAGGGCATAAAAAGTCTAGGCCACGCCAATTTGACACAGGGCTGCAAGTTTAAAAGTTGTTTTTTAGGATAGTAACAGCTTTCATTGCACTGCCAAAACAGCAGAATGACGGACATTATTTTAAACTCAAAATGATGGAGGTCATTTTTACGCAGAGGAAAAACCATCAGGGGAACATAGCCATGAAGGAATATTACTCAATGAATACTTTATTCGCATCCTGAATCAGTAAAAAAGATTAAATAAGCCCAACACAGGAGAATGATGTTGTAAAAGTAGATAAATTAGAGGGTCAGTAATTTGTATTCCTCCCCTACTGCACTTCATGAACAACTAGGGAGCGGTGATTATTCAACCATGAAGTCTTCCATAAAGTTTTAGAAGCACTCATGTTAGGGCTAATGCACATGTCTGCAGAAACACATCCGTGCATTAGCCCTAAGGTATCAAAGAATACATAATCTAAAATATATCTGGTCTGTTCTACAGTCGCAAAATAATATGGACATCTGCTTTGAGTAGTTCTTGATTTGCTCACAACGTATGCCATTTCCTGACTTTAGATTTAAAGCGGTTATCCCAAGATGTAAAGCTATCCCCTGTTCATACTGCAACCACTGGAACACCCACTGATCCCAATAATGGAGGACAATTACCTCCAAACGAATGGTGCTTTTGCACATAACCAAGCACTGGGCTTGGGGATAGGGGAAAAGTAGGAGATTGCAAGAGTCTGACCCCTGTACCCCCCGCCAATCTGTATTATGAATAGAAACACAGGTATGGCACGTGACCTGCAGCTCTATTCCTCCCTATGGAGTGATGGAAAGAGCCGAGCACAGCGTAAAAGCACTGTACTCGGCTCTTTCCGTCGGCTCCATAGGGATAAATAGAGCGACGGGTCACTTCCCGTACCCATAGCTCTATCCAGGGCCACCGATAGGTGGTACTGCCGTATGGGGCCCGGACCCTAAGAGACATGGGGGGCCCGCCGGCCGCCGCCCCCCGCCCGATGCGCTAGGGGGGCCCGCACGGCCCCCCTTGCCACCTGCTTTTGAGCATCCCGAGAAGCTGCGGCCACGCAGCTTCTCGGGATGCACTGATTGCTTCGATGTTCCGCCCGCACAGTGAGCGGGCGGAACATTAAAGCAATCAGAATACAGGAGCAGGACCTGTCAGCGTCCTACTCCTGTATTCCCTCCCATAGGCTGCCGGCACTTCATACCAGCAGCCTATGGGAGGCCGGGCCGTGACCTCTCCGGCAGGCGTGATCATGTGACGTCATCACGCCTGCCGGAAGTCCCGTCCCTGCGGCTCGCAAGATGGAGCCCGAAGAGGAGGAAGAGCTGCTGCCTGCAGCCACAGCGCGGATTAGGTGAGTAGGATGTTTGTTTTTTTAGGGGCACCTCTGGGGGCATTATTAGCTGATGGGGGGCACCTCTGGGGGCATGATTAGTATATGGGGGCACCTCTGGGGGCATTATTAGTGTATGGGGCACCTCTGGGGGCATTATTAGTATATGGGGCACCTCTGGGGGCATTATTAGTGTATGGGGCACCTCTGGGGGCATTATTAGTGTATGGGGGCTCCTCTGGGGGCATTATAAGTATATGAGGCACCTCTGGGGGCATTATTAGTGTATGGGGCACCTCTGGGGGCATTATTAGTGTATGGGGGCACCTCTGGGGGCATTATTAGTATATGGGGCATCTCTGGGGGCATTATTAGTGTATGGGGGCACCTCTGGGGGCATTATTAGTTCATGGGGGCACCTCTGGGCGCATTATTAACTCATGGGGGCATCTCTGGGGGCATTATTAGTGTATGGGGTACCTCTGGGGGCATTATTAGTTCATGGGGGCACCTCTGGGGGCATTATTAGTTCATGGGGGCACCTCCGGGGGCATTAATAGTATATGGGGGCACCTCTGGGGGCATTATTAGTATATGGGGGCATCTCTGGGGGCATTATTAGCTCATGGGGGCACCTCTGGGGGAATTATTAGTATATGGGGGCACCTCCGGGGGCATTATTAGTTCATGGGGGCACCTCTGGGCGCATTATTAACTCATGGGGGCATCTCTGGGGGCATTATTAGTGTATGGGGGTACCTCTGGGGGCATTATTAGTTCATGGGGGCCACCTCTGGGGGCATTATTAGTTCATGGGGCACCTCTGGGGGCATTATTAGCTCATGGGGGTACCTCTGGGGGCATTATTAGTTCATGGGGGCACCTCTGGGGGCATTATTAGCTCATGGGGGCCACCTTTGGGGGCATTATTAGCTCATGGGGGCACAGCAGGGAATCCTACATACAGGGGGCACAGCAGGGGATCCTACATACAGGGGGCATCCCACATTCCTACTCGCTTTACTGCACATAACACCAAACAGTGCAGTTACTATGGGAGCCTACAGGGGGGAGAAAGGAAAGGAAGCTGCTAGAAATGTGCGGAGCCTAAATTGTTTGTCTCGCAGGTTCTGTAAAGATGAAACATATCTGGAAGGAATCATCATGGAGGACTGGGCCGGATGGAGAGGAAAAGGGAAAGTGACTCCTCAGATCAAAGAAGACGTCACCTGTGAGTCCCTGTATGACACTTTTCTTATTTTGTAGAACATCATTTAGTAGGGGCGCCCCGAGGTGACAGCTACTACATTATCTGTACTCAGAGATATCACTGTGTTATCTGTGCTGTTACATAGGACTGCAGGTGACTACTACATTATCTGTACTCAGACATATCACTGTGTTATCTGTGGTGTTACATAGGACTGCAGGTGACATCTACATTATCTGTACTCAGAGATATCACTGTGTTATCTGTTGTGTTTGTCACGGCCGCGGCGGCTTCCCGCATCCCGGGTGGCCGCCGCGACCGCCTCCTGTCCCGTGCAGCCGCCGGGGTCCTTGTGTAGGGACCCGGCGCTGCTGCTGCTTCGGCCCCTGGGGCGCCTCACCTCTCCTCCGTGCATGTCGCGGTCTGTGCCGGCCGGCGCGCGCGTCCCCGCCTCCTAGGGCGCGCGCGCGCCAGCTGTCTCAGATTTAAAGGGGCAGTGCGCTCCTAATTGGTTAGTGGCACCAATCACTCCCCTATAAATCCCAGCATGCCCTGTCCTTAGTGTTGGAGCCTCTACATGCTTCCCATAGCGTTGGCCCAGCCCCCTGTTGTTCCTGTGTCCTAATCCGTTACCTGGTCCTAGCCCCTGTTCCTGAGTCCAATCCGTTACCTGGTCCTAGTCCCTGTTCCTGAGTCCTATCCGTTACCTGGTCCCAAGTCCCTGTTCCTGGTTCCTGTTCCCCTGTCACTCCATCTGTTCCCGTGTTCAGCTTGTCACATGCGCTCTCACCTGCAGACCATTGCCTGTGCCATCTCCTGCCACCAGCAACCAAGCCAGGGGTAGCGACCTGGGGGTCGCCTGCCGCAGCAAGTCCATCCCGCCTTGCGGCGGGCTCTGGTGAAAACCAGCGGCCCCTTAGACTCCGCCCCCTGGTGAGGTTAGTGCCATCGCTGGTGTCGGTCCAGTGGATCCACTACTCCAGGCGTTACAGTAGGCTCCAACCATGGATCCCGGCGAGGTGCCTGATCTCCGTGACGTCGCCAGAGTGGTCACTCAGCAGGCGCAACAAATCCAGAAACAGTCGCAGCAGATCCAGCAACTCACTACCGCCTTACAGCAGCAGACTACTGCCCAGCGCACACCACCTCCTGACGCTTCTTCTTCACTCCGACTGGCTCTCCCAAGCAAGTACTCTGGGGATTCTAAGTTGTGCAGAGGATTCTTGACTCAGTGCACCATGCACATTGAACTTTTGAGTAGTCAGTTTTCCACCGAGCGCTCTAAAGTGGCTTTCATCATCAGCCTATTGGAAGGTAGAGCCCTGGCCTGGGCCACGCCACTGTGGGACCGTGATGATCCTGTTGCTGCCAATCTCCGGGCCTTCCTATTCGAGTTTCGCTCCGTCTTTGAGGAACCTGCCCGTGCTTCTTCAGCCGAGACTGCTCTCCTCAACCTCTCTCAAGGCAGCTCCTCTGTTGGTGACTACGCCATCCAGTTCCGCACCCTGGCAGCTGAATTGGACTGGAACGAGGCCGCCCTATTGGCCACCTTCAAGAAGGGTCTGTCTAGTCGAGTGAGAGACGTGCTCGCTGCCCGAGACCTGCCTACCTCCCTGAACGAACTCATTCTACTGGCCACCCGAGTTGATACTCGTTTTTCGGAGAGGGAGGAGGAGGTTCGGCATGAACATTTACTAAGCCGTTCCCGTCGCCATCCCCAGCTGGCGCCGGTTTTCCAGAATCCTGACCTTTCGATGTCCCAGCCCTCTCCTGAGATTCCTATGCAGGTGGAACGGGCTCACCTGACGCCTGATGAAAGAATCCGGCGCCTGGAGCAGAATCTCTGTCTCTATTGCGGTGGTTCCGATCACTTCCGGCTGGGATGTCCCCTACGTCCCCAAACATCCGGAAAATGCTCGCACCTAGGTCCGGTGGGACAGGTGTCCCTAGGTGTGAATGCCACCTTTCCAAGTCCGTCTATGCCAGTTTCCATCCGGACTCCCTCAGGACAAAATCATCAGACTACTGCCTTCCTCGATTCTGGGTCAGCAGGCAGTTTTATTGCGGCAACATTGGTCCAAAGATGGCGGCTACCCGTGACCCGACTAGCCAGGCCCCTGACTATCTCCTCGGTCACGGGCGAAATTCTTACCGACCGTGTGTACTACCAGACCGCACCTTTAGTCCTCCAGGTGGGTCCTTTACATCAAGAAGAGATATCCTTCTACGTCATGCCCCATTCTTCCCCCGCGGTCCTCCTGGGACTCCCGTGGCTGCAAGAACATGCCCCTCAGCTGGACTGGAGAACCGGGAAGATTCTCAGTTGGGGTCTGGACTGTTCCAACCAGTGTCTCAAGTCACCTCTGACCAAGTGTACTATGTCGTTTTCTGTCCCTGCCAAGCCTCTATCCGGCCTACCGGCAGTAGACCAAGACTCGGCGGATGCCTTCTCTGCCGAGGTGTACCCTCTCTCCGTACCCAAGACTGAGGTCATGTCCTCTCACCACTGGGAGAACTTACAGAAGGACCTCGTCCACAGACCCACATTCCCTTGCCACGTTTTACCGCCTGATCGCCTAGTACCAGTCGTCACCTCCACTCTTCGGAGAGTACCCCCCGGAAAGACTCATGTTCACCCTGCGCTTCGAAGAGGTATTTTGAAGTGGGGACATTCCTCGTTGGAGGCCGGGCACCCTGGAGTCTGTAAGACCGGCCAACGGATCGCTCGCCACTACTGGTGGCCCAGTCTATCCCAAGATGTCAAAGACTTTGTGGCTTCCTGTGCCATTTGCAGGCAAGAAAGAGGGGGAGGCCAAAGGGGGGGGGGTACTGTCACGGCCGCGGCGGCTTCCCGCGTCCCGGGTGGCCGCCGCGACCGCCTCCTGTCCCGTGCAGCCGCCGGGGTCCTTGTGTAGGGACCCGGCGCTGCTGCTGCTTCGGCCCCTGGGGCGCCTCACCTCTCCTCCGTGCATGTCGCGGTCTGTGCCGGCCGGCGCGCGCGTCCCCGCCTCCTAGGGCGCGCGCGCGCCGGCTGTCTCAGATTTTAAGGGGCAGTGCGCTCCTAATTGGTTAGTGGCACCAATCACTCCCCTATAAATCCCAGCATGCCCTGTCCTTAGTGTTGGAGCCTCTACATGCTTCCCGTAGCGTTGGCCCAGCCCCCTGTTGTTCCTGTGTCCTAATCCGTTACCTGGTCCTAGCCCCTGTTCCTGAGTCCAATCCGTTACCTGGTCCTAGTCCCTGTTCCTGAGTCCTATCCGTTACCTGGTCCCAAGTCCCTGTTCCTGGTTCCTGCTCCCCTGTCACTCCATCTGTTCCCGTGTTCAGCCTGTCACGTGCGCTCTCACCTGCAGACCATTGCCTGTGCCATCTCCTGCCACGCCTCGCCTGCCGACACCAGCAACCAAGCCAGGGGTAGCGACCTGGGGGTCGCCTGCCGCAGCAAGTCCATCCCGCCTTGCGGCGGGCTCTGGTGAAATGCAGCGGCCCCTTAGACTCCGCCCCCTGGTGAGGTTAGTGCCATCGCTGGTGTCGGTCCAGTGGATCCACTACTCCAGGCGTTACAGTGTTACATAGGACTGCAGTTGACATCTACATTATCTGTACTCAGAGATATCGCTGTGCTATCTGAGGTGTTACATAGGACTGCAGGTGACAGCTACTACATTATCTTTACTCAGAGATATCACTGTGTTATCTGTGGTGTTACATAGGACTGCAAGTGACATCTACATTATCTGTACTCAGAGATATCACTGTGTTATCTGTGCTGTTACATAGGACTGCAGGTGACTACTACATTATCTGTACTCAGAGGGATATCACTGTGTTATGTGGTGTTACATAGGACTGCAGGTGATATCAGGTGATTTCTCCAGGTTGCAGAAGTTCAAACTTCATCGTGCCCTGGTGTGCTGGTGTCTGTATACATGTGTGCTGGTGTCTGTACACATGTGTGCTGGTGTCTGTATGTGTGTATACATGTGTGCTGGTGTCTGTACACATGTGTCCTGGTGTCTGTATGTGTGTATACATGTGTGCTGGTGTCTGTAGACATGTGTGTTGGTGTCTGTATACATGTGTGCTGGTGTCTGTATACATGTGTGCTGGTGTCTGTATACATGTGTGCTGGTGTCTGTATACATGTGTGCTGGTGTCTGCGTGTGAGATCAATTCTAGAGAACTGGCTCATATATCCCATTTTCCCCAGTGGCTTAAAATGTAACCTCTGTTATACAGTTATAAAATTGTAGAACCTAAATGTGAACAAGGTGCAATTCAAATAGACACTTACTTGTATAGCTGCCTCTTGTGCTCTGTGTGCAGTGCATTATATTCACCCTTGCAACGTACAATTTATAGCGTGTCTACAAGCCCAGCCGGGCTCATTATGATGGAGACTAAAACTTATACAAGAGTGGGGTAGGGGTTCCCCTGTATTCAGAATGCTGTTGAGTGCTAGGCAATGCCCCGTCTGGGATTATTGAATTTCGAGGGTCTATGCAGAGCAGGATAAAGACACCTCTGCTGCACAAACAGGATCTCCTAGAAAGCGTTCTCACCGCCATGTATTCGCTATCACTGGCTTGGGTGAGCTAAACTAGTCTGCCTGGGGGGTGTGTGATTTGTATATGCTCACTAACATGGAACATCCTCATTATATTAGCCTTATCAACATATTCTATGTTAGTGAGCATACCGGGGGGGGGGGATATTGGTGAACATATACAAATCAAACAGCCCCCCAGACCCTCAAAATTCAATAACCCCAAACGGGGCATTGCCTAGTACTCAACAGCATTCTGAATACAGGGGAACCCCTACCCCACTCTTGTATAAGTTTTAGTCTCCATCATAATGAGCCCCGCTGGGCTTGTAGACGCGCTATAAATTGTACGTTGCAGGGGTGAATATAATGCACTGCATACAGAGCACAAGAGGCAGCTATACAAGTAAGTGTCTGTATGGTGACATTTAAATTGCACCTTGTTCACATTTAGTTTCTACAATTTTATAACTGTATAACAGAGGTTACATTTTAAGCCACTGGGGAAAATGGGGTATATGAGGCAGTTCTCTAGAATTGATCTGAACCAAATTATACCTCCCAGCAAGGCGTGGGTCGAACACACAATTTTTTATTAATGTGGGGGGCCCAGACACTTTGGTTGTATGGGGCCCCGAAATTCCTGATGGCGGCCCTGGCTCTATCCATTACATAGAAGCCGGGGCCCGATACGTAGATCGGCGGGGGTACAGGGGTTAGACTGCAATCTCCTACTTTTTCCCTACCCACAGAAAAAAGTTGATTTTCCCTGGAATACCCATTTTAGCCCAGTGCTTGGCTATGTTGAAAAGTCCCATTGGTTTGGAGGACAATTGTCCCTCATCATTGGGATCAGTGGGTGTTCCAATGGTTGATTTTTTCCTAGAATACCTCTTTATCATTGGACCCCTAGTTATCATAGCAACTCATCAGCACCCTGCAAATGTCTAACCATTAGAGATGAGTACAACTCAAGCATGCTACTAACCACCTAGATGTTGTCGTCTCAAGTGAGTTATTACTGTTTCCAGAAGCCTGTAGCCACAGTTGTGTAATACAGCTCCACTTCTATGGTTAATCTCATAAGTTCACTGACAACACAAGCTTCCTTGATGAAAAATGATCAACATTGAGCAGAAACAGCCAGCCACATACTATATAACATACATTTTGTCATGTGTCGTTAAGGACTCTTAAAAAAAAAAAAAGGAAAAAAAAGCCGTATTTCATCTTAATTTTTCCATTCTAGAATGTTACCATGGTGTTATGTGATCTATTGCCACTCGATGGCATATTAACAGTCGTGAACATTATGGGAGTAAATATACAAGCAACAGGCAACATCCGCCGAGAATAGTAACCTATCATTTAATCTAAATGATGTTTACGTTCCATTTCTTTGAAAAGTCAAAGGTTTGATGTTAGCTTCTTATTCGTCAAATTAGTAGGTTAAATGGAACATAACTATTACGTTCCAGTTTGTATTCTGTAAGACCATAAAAGCTGTTGTTAAATGCTGCACGTAAAACATTCCTTATCACCAGTGAAATAGTCGGTTTCCAGCTCTCGTGTTTGGCACGCCGTCAGAGCTTTCTAATGTCTTCGAGAGGTTTCAAAACAAAGCTTTCATTTTCCTTTCAGAGCGGTATCATTTTCTTCTGAGGTACTCATTACTGATATACACTATTAGGCTATGTTCACACAACGTATATTTTCATAAAACCATGGTCTTTGTATAACGGCCATGATTTATACAAAAATATACGTGCCATTGCTGCCTATGGAATCCCAGCCGGAGCGTATACACATAGTATACGCTCGGGCCGGGATCTCTCGCGGTGCCGCAAACAACTGATATGCCATTTTTTTGCAGCCGCAATTCATTGAATAGTGGCCGGGATGATCTTTTCAGAGCCTTAGGCTATGTTCACACAATGTATATTTTCGTAAAACGACGGCCGTTTTATAATGGCCGTGATCATTACGAAAATATATGTTACCTTTCCATGTATGGGATCCCGGCCAGAATGTATACACAAAGTATACACTCCGGCCGGGATCCCTAGCGCCGCCGAAAAAAAACTGACATGTCAGTTTTCTGCGCCTGCTATTCATTGAATAGTGGCCGCAGAAAACCCTGTCAGTGCACACTATGAAGCATGCGGCTCCAGCCGCTCAGCCCATAGTGTGCAGTGGAGAGTTCTGATGCGGGTGCGCACGGCTGCGCCCGCATCAGAACTCAGTGGCGCTAAAGATCATCCGGCAGTACTGCAGTACCGGCCGGGATGATCTTTTCAGAGACTGGCCGTTCCGTTATGTAGTCTGAACATAGCCTTATAGCGAACAGCTTTTCATCATAATAACATAAATTAGTGTCACAATATTCTCAGGGTGCTTTATTGCTATATTACTACCATATTATCCCCATTAAACCCTTAACCCACTATGACATACCATGTATGTCATGGTGGCATGTATGAAGTAGGCTTAGAAGTCGTGTCTGCTCCATACCCAGAGGCTGCTTTAAGCTAATGTGAAGCAATCACCAGTGGCTGCTATTAAACTTTTTTAATGCGTCTGTCAAATTAAAAAGTCAAAGGCCTCTTATTTAAAGGGGTATTCCAAGAAAAATTTACTTGTCGCCTCTCCGCAGTAAGAGATCACAGGGGGGCTGACCTCCGAACCCCCCGGCGATCTCCGTATTTGCCCCCAGCTTCTGTGTTATGAATAGAGCCATGGGTATGGCACATGACCAGTGGCTCTATTCATTCCTATGGAGATGCCAGAAAGAACTGAGTAGGGCGGAAGAGCGCTGGACTCGGCTCTCTACAACAGCTCCATAGGAAATAATAGAGCTGCCGGAAAGAGCAGAGTAAGCCAGAAGAGTGCTTATTTTGCTCTCTAAGGTACCTCTATAGGAATGAATACGTCTTGTGCCATACCCACGGCTCTATTCATCACACAGAAGCCAGGGGCAATACAGAAATTGCCGAGGGTTCGTAGGTCAGACCCTCCATGATCTCTTATTTGTCCCCTATCCTGTGGACAAGTTAGTTTGTCTTGGAATACCCCTTTAAGGGGTCGGATTTGCTCCCCTACAATGTAATCACAAGAAGCTAATCCATGGGTATAACATCCTAAGTCCTTTACTAGGATTCTGTGCCTGCCATCCGTGATCTGCTACTAAAGTCTGCCATAGGCAGGCCTTATTAGTGTATCACCAATTTGTCAATTTAATGCAATGCCATTGCTTATTTAACTCCCCTGGGTGACTAAAAAAGTGGAAAGAAAAAGGTAAAATAAAAATAAACCCCTCAATAATACAATTTCAAATCATCTCTCTTTTCTTTTTAAAAAAACAAAAAAAACAAGGCAAACATATTTTCTATTGTTACATGTGGACATGTCCAAACTATTAAACTATAAGATTATTGAAACAGTACAGTGAACAGTTTTTTGTTCCATTATATCCCACAAAAAGTGGAATTAAAAATGAAATCAAAATGTTCGACCAATGGCAAAATGATACTGATAAAAAGGAACATGTAGCTGTGTAAATGGAAAAAGAGTTATGGCTCTTAAAATGTGTCAGCTGATTAAACCTTTTGTGCAGCCATATAAATTATTGTTACCGACCTCACATCTCTCGGTCTAAATAGGGCCCTAAGTCAGAGGACCTTATTTTGGGCCCTATTTTACTCAGAAGTGGATCCAAAACACAGAAAAAGATGTAAATCTTTCCAATATAGTTTCACTTCCAATAGAGAATCAAAGAAATATGGCACTCACCATCTTGTAGTATTGTGCAGATCTTTATTCAGTGAAACATTCCACAGTAACAGGTTAAATTGAGAGAACGCTTAGGGGGAAAGTTATCAAACAAGAAAGTTGTATTTTTTAGTGTAAAATTGCCTGATGCAAATTAATTTATTTGCAAATGGCCGTTTTGCGAATAAAATATTCGCATCAGGCCATTTTACGCCACCTTCGCAAGTGGGGTGGGGAGGGGGTGTGGAGGGGGCAGAACAGGGGCACGGACTCTGGGTCTGCTTCATTTATCATTTTTCGCAAAGAAAAATTATAGGGAAACCTATGCCAGCTCTGAGCTGGCGAAGGTTTCCTTGCGCACACACTAGTGTGCACGGGATTTATGTAGAGGCAATGCACCTCTACATAAATCTCCGTAGTGTCGGGGCTGCAGGGACATTTTTACACTCGGCACAAAAAAACGCTGGACTTAATAAATGTCCCCCTTAGAGCGCTAGCAACTGCTAGCAACATTTGCTAGCGCTCTGAACGTCCTCTTAATTTTACCTGCTACTGTGGAATACTACAAGATGGTGAGTGCCCTATTTCTTTGATTCTCTATTGAAAGTGATGTTACACAGACTTATTCATAATATAGAGCACCACCTACAGTGTCAAAGTCTTAAATGTCTTGGATACAGCTTCAAGAAATCCCAGTGTGTGAATTGAAGTCTAGTAGTGGCAGGCTGATTATTCTACAGGTACTGTACATGAGCTTTCCAATGTCGTTGTTCTCTTGGTTGGACCCCGGTTTTTGCTAAAATTACAAAATAATGTCTAAGGCTATGTTAAGACTACGTAAAACAACGTCCGTAGTCCTCACCGCGAAACTACGGCCGTCTTTGGGTTTCACTCTTAGTTTGGCAATGTTAATGTTGAAAAATGAACATGTCAATTATTTCCGGCCAGTAATACTGCAACAACGGCCATGGATTTCAATGCAGCCACAAACGTAAAACTTATATTTGCCGAATTAAACTTGATTTTGATGTAAAAAGTTTTCAGAGTGTTTTTTTCGGGCTGGGCGCAGTATTTAAAGTAAATGACCTGTTTCAGCCCACTTATAAACATGCTGGAAAGCTAAATTAAACAATGGCCGTAGTTTTACGACTAGCCCGTACGCTCGTGACGGCCATCCACTCAATTTCAAGTGTGTGTGAACATAGCCTTTCTGTGTTTTCAATCCACTCCTGGTTTTGGTTGCAAAATACTGAGCAAAAATACTGTGTGAGAACATAGCCTCACGCAAATTTTACAAGGCAATATGGTGATCAGTATTTTGCATCAGTATACGTATATTTGTTCTCTCTTTGGGTTTCACTCTTAGTTTGGCAATGTTAATGCCAAACACTGATCTAAATACTGCCGCGTGAGAGTGGCCGGTGTGACATACTGTAGCTTGTGAAAAAATGTAAAAAAATAAATAAATATTGAACTACGTGTCCTAAAAATAGGGCTATCTCCTCCAACCATCTGCCAAACATTCATTACAGGAAGCCGAGTAAAAAGTAATGGTAACATTGCACATGCTGCTGTCTGGAAGTAATAGCCAATCTGGAAAGCATTTGGTTTTCCGTTTAGCTTTAGCAAGCCTATAAAACATTTCAGGAGTTCGGGGTGTATGCACATTTAGCTGCAAACACGTCAATGAATGTTGCCCCTTCGATTCTTCGATTTTAGTGGCAGAGAGTGTAAACACTTTGGGTAACATGGGCCGGGATAGACTGTTACGAGTGCAATGAGTTGGTGGAACAGTTCATTATTTTACTCCAGGAAACTTTTCCTGATCAACAATGAATTCTGCCACATGCGGTTTACAAAGCCAAACAGAAAGAAGATATTTGACATCTAAAAAACTGAAGAATGTGTATTATTAGTAATAATAAGTATTATTTACACCAGTCAGAACTACAGCAATGTGTTACTTGACCTCTGCTCTTATATGCTGTTTTAGGCTATATTCACACTATGTAAAAGTATGGCCGTTGTTGCCATCGACAACAACGGCTGTACTTAATGCAGTGTGGAACATTGCCTACATTTCTATAGGATCCCGGCCGGAGCATATACATATAGTATATGCTCCGGCCGGGATTCCATGCCGGGCCGCAAATAACGGACATGTCAGTTTTCTGCGGCCACAATTCAATAAATAGCGGCCTTAGGAAAATCGTAGGAGGTTCTGATGTGGGCGCGCGCTGATGCGCCTGCATCAGAACCCTGCTGCCGGGATGATCGGGGCAGAGAATGGCCGTTCTGTGAGCCGGCCGGGTCACGGAACAGCCAGTCTTATGCAGGGTGTGAACATAGCCTAACAATGATAGAATATGGTGTAGGTCACAAATAACACGTGATGTTATTGTTACAAAATGTCTAGGTGCTGGGCAGGTAAAAGGGATCATTCATTGTGGTTTAGCAGAATTGGAAAAAAAGGTCTAATTTTATTTATAAAAAAAAAATTGTTTACCCAATTTATATGGACCATCAGGAGAAGGAGGCAAGTTTTTTAAAAATATTTAAAGGGGTGATTTTTTTTTCTTCCTTTCAAACCAACTGGTTTGAAAAAGTGCCAAAGATTTTTAAATTTACTTCTATTTAAAAATTTTAAGTCTTCCAGTACTTATCAGCTGCTGTATATCCAGCAGGAAGTGGTGTATTCTTTCCAGTCTGACACAGTGCTTTCTGCTGCCACCTCTGTCCATGTCAGGAACTGTCCAGAGCAGTAGTAATAATAATAATAATAATAATAATAATAATAATAATAATAATAATAATAATTTTTATTTATATAGCGCCAACAGATTCTGGGGGTACATACATAGACAAAAATAGACGTTACAGAGATATACATATAATTATCCATACATGAGGAGTGAGCCCCATAGAAAACCTCTCCTTCTCTGGACAGTTCCTGCCATGGACAGAGGTGGCAGCAGAGAGCACTTTGTTAGACTGGAAAGAATACACCACTTCCTGCAGGGCATACAGCTGCTGATAACTACTGGAAGACTGAATATTTTTAAATAGAAGTAAATTACAAATCTATAAAACTTTCTGAAACCATTTTTTTTAAAAGAAAAAGATTTTCTACAAGTTTATCTGTATTAGTTGAGATGGAAAGAGTCTTTTAATATCTGAAATTAAATCAGACCGTGAAATAATAGGACACATTCCCTTTTATTATTTTATTGCTGTAATTCATTCGTAATTAAACTGATATTTTTTATTTAAAAAAAAAAAACTCCAATTTTGTGTATACAACTCCTATGTTGTGTTGGTCTGTAAACTAGACATACGCCGTTCCACTCCTCGTCCTGTTTTCTTGCTAACCTACTGATATTTTAGGCTTATTTCTCACTCCAAAGCCCAAGAAGCAGTGCAGTATGCAGCGTTCACCTCTATGCCCACATGGTGATACGTAAGCCCATGCTCTGAAATGGAGGCGACTTCGCTGCCTATGTAGAATTATGTTTAGATAAGCCAACAAATTCACCAACGACAATGTTTCATCCAGTTTAAATCATAGTGGACACTCAACCATATGCCCCATTGAGAGGATTTAATCACTTTCACCTGTTAAACATGGAAAGGCTGTGCGGAGACTGGATGAATGGACAGCTATGAAATAAGGGGGTTGTTTATTATGAAAATACATCAGGTCTGGCAGTAAAATTAAAGTTGCTCGGCCAAAGAGATTAACGTTGGAAAAGGTCATTGAGTTTGTGAAACACTTGTCGGAGGAAAGCTAATTAGTAACTTCTGAAAAGGCCGTCTCACAAATTGTTTTTCTGTCAACATTAGGAGCCCTGAGATGATGTGAGATAAACCACAAGATCCCTAATCTTGGCCAGAACACACTTTGTCTTTTTTTTCCTGATTTTAATTTAGATTTCTTAATCTCTCTTTGTCTCTGCTTTAATATTAAGAATGGGAAGGAGAAACAATTGGACTATATAGAGCTGGCTCGAGAAAGCCTGTTCACGTTATTTTGAGTTATTAAAGCAGGTTGTTAAATATGTATAATATATAACAATCAGCCATAACAATAAAACCTAATATTGTGCATGTTCAGGTCCCGAAAACAGCTCTGACCTATCAAGACATTATTAGCATATACTTTAAAGGGAACCCGTCACCATGAAATTGTTACCTAAGCTATCGGCATCATGTTATAGACCAGGAAGAGCTGAGCAGTTTGATATATATCTTTATGGGAAAAGATTCAGTATAATGTGTAATTTTTTAAATTGAAATCTCTGATGTTTCCATGCAAAGAGTCCAGTCCTTTAAGTGGCACCGCCCACCGGACTCCTTAACCCAGAATGATCAGGGATTTCAATCAACATTTTACCAGTTATACTGAATCTTTTCCCACAGAGATATATATCAATCTGCTTGTTTTTTTCTGCTCTAAAACATGATGTGGATAGATAAGATGGCATTTTCTTAGAGACAGGTTTCTTTTAAGTCCTGTAAATTGTAAATGATAGCCTCCATGGACTACAATTACTTTTCCAGCACATGCCACATATGTTTAAACGCAGATATGAGGATTTGAACACCTTGAAGTAAAATCTTCAGACCAGGCCCTCTTTTCCCATGATTCCATGATCTAATTTTTGGCAGATATTCGTAGATTTAAACTATACCCTGTTAGGGAATTAGGTGAGATCCCCTGTTCACGATGCCCATCTTTTGGCCAGAGTGAAGATTGATTACAGAGAATATCATTTTCCCAGGGTGATCTGGCGTGACCTACATTACACAAACAATCTTAATGTTGTTCTTCTACTTCTTTGTAAACTACTGTCCACTTCCTTTTGTTAGGGGCAGTGGCATAGCTACCATGGAGGCAGACCACGCAACTGCTATGGGGCCACTGCCTCCATGCTCCTAGACCTCTCACCCCTGCAGCCGCTGCCGCGATCGTACTCCCCCCTTTCCTGAGACCGAGACAGGACCCAAAGCTCGTGCTACGATCCTCTGTCCACAATCCCCTCCCTCCCCCTGGGAGAAGGGAACGCTGCGGGATAGCACCGGGTCTGAAATTTTTTTTTATTTAAGTATTGTATTGTCCCCCAAAAGTTATACAAATCACCAATATACACTTATTATGGGAAATGCTTATAAAATGTTTTTTTTTCCCTGCACTTACTACTGCATCAAGGCTTCACTTCCTGGATAACATGGTGATGTCACTTCCTGGATAACATGGTGATGTCACTTCCTGCATAAAATGGTGATGTCACGACCCGACTCCCAGAGCTGTGCGGGCTGTGGCTGCTGGAGAGGATGATGGCAGGGGCACACCGAGGGACACAGGGCACTGGAGAAATTTTATTTCTATCTGCATTATGGCCCAGAACTATGAAGGCTGCATCAGTCACAGGCAGAGAAAAAAAACATACATTTTTGCACAAACAAAATCTCAACTTTTTGCAGCATGCAGTAAAGGGAGTGTGCCCCCATACCTGAAAATACACATGCAATCAAGCATACATTGTAGTATAATTCTATGCCAGTTGGCGTTGATTTCAGTAAGGTCACATGGCAGCCTTATATGCACCTGGATTTATGCAGTAGCATGTACCTCTACATAAATCCAGCGCGCTCATCCCCAGGGGATTAGTTAAGACCAGCTTATGAAATGCTGGATTTAGTACATCCCCCCCAAGTTTTCTCCTACAAGTGATATTCAGTCAAAAGCAGGCCATACAGCAGACCACTGTCAGCGTCAGGCTCTATCACACAGTCCACAACCTCCTTTGAAGTTCCGCCAAAGTTCTATATTGGCTTGAGATTTATGTGGTGTGTTAGATACTCTGTGGCAAAAACACCGCTGTTCTAAGCTACGTCTTGCTGCAATATATATCTTTTTTTTTTTTTTTTTTTTTTTTAAACCCCTTTTGGCTACAGGCAATGTGGCATTTATAGACATAAATTACAGATGGCAAAATGGATACAGAATGGATACAGAACGTAAGAGTAAGGGGCCTATAAGACAAGTTTCTAGTTATCCGGGTGAACCAAACCTTTGTAAAGCTCTGGCCTTCAGCCGACAGCGAGCGGGTAAGTGCGGGGGGAGGCACAGGGAGCTGAGGGGGGACAGCACACTGATTGGCTGAGCGGGACATCAGGACACCAAGAACCATAGAACAAGCTGGAGTGCAGACCGGGTAATGTATGCAGCGGGCCACAGAGGGTTAAGAGGGCTGCCGCTTAAATACTCGCAGTGGGATGACAATTCCGCTGCTAGTATGTAATCCTATTGAAACTGACAGGAGGGGAATCGCTGTGGATTTCGCTTCGTACTCGCAACGTGAAATCCGATGTTACATGTGAACCCACCCTTAGGGTTCTATTACACGGAGCGATTTTTAACGATTAACGACTAACGATAAACGATCGCAAACGAGATTGTTTAGCGTTAACCTGAAATCGTTTACCGTATTACATTTTCAATTGTTCCCTGCAATTTCACAGAATGATTATCGTTTAACTTCAAACGATGTAACGATTTTTCACACGATAATCATCCCGTGTAATAGGGTCATAATGTAGCCACATTTAAGGATTTCTACTATGGTCAATGAGTACTTAAAATACCATTTTTAGGCTATGTTCATATAACATAAAAGACCGGCCATTCCGTGACCCCGGCCGGGTCACGGAACGGCCGGTCTCTGGCCGGATCATCTCTACTACTTAAGTACTGGCCGGATGATCTTTCCGGCCGCAGAGCCGCGCGCATCAGAGCTTCCCATAGCGTACAGTGAAGCAGGCAGCCGGAGCCGCTCGCTTCACTGTGTGAACTGACAGGTCTTTCTGCGGCCAGAATTCACAGAATTCCGACCGCAGAAAACCGACATGTCAGTTATTTTTGGCCCCGTATGGGATCCCGTCCGGAGCGTGTACGATGTGTATACGCGCCGGCCGGGATCCCATTGAAAGTAAGGCATTGTTCCACCGCGCCAAAAGTACAACAACAGCCGTACTTTTATGTAGTGTGAACATAGAATCAGAACATTAATTATTTAACAATTTTCCATTCTTGTTATTTCTTACATTTGCTTTTGGTCAAGTTGTACTGTAATGATTTATTAGTTTCATGTTTATGTGTCTTCTAGAAATACTGGTTTATTATACATATATATATATATGTACAGTGGTGCCTTGGATTACGAGCATAATTCGTTCGCTTGTCGCTTGTAATCCAAATCCACTCTTAAACCAAAGCAAATTTTCCCATAAGAAGTCATAGAGATGCAGACAATTGGTTCCACCCCCCAAAAATAATGATTTATTATTCTGAATAAGATGTAAAACAGATGAAACAAACATTCAGAAACAGCAGAATATGTGATATTTTAAGTTACTGTACAGTAATGGAGAAGATGGGAAACACAAGGGCGGACAGAGACTGTGGGAGCATAAAGGAATGAGCATGACAGATGTGGGCACATACATGCAGCACTCTCTGTCCGGGGATAGAGGGGTTACAGCTATGAAGAGATTACCCCCCCCCCACAGTCCTGTCCTCTGATGTAAGCCCCAGCCTGAAGTGGATCTGCTATGATTTGGAAGGTGAGGGAGACTTCCTGGGTCATAGTACAGTGCTGTAGACCCCGCTATGCAGACCATGCCCCTCCTCCACTCCCCCTCCCACCTAGTACAGGGAGCTCTTAAACCAAAGCAATGCTCTTAAACCAAGTCACAATTTTGAAAAACTGTGAGCTCTTAAACCAAAACGTTATATATATATATATATATATATATATATATATATATATATATAATCAGAAAACAAACAGCCTATTTTCCATTGGTGTATGTTGTATTATAACTGTTATATACCTAGGTTATCACTGTAATCCAATCTAAAATGCTTCAAGTAAACTGGCATGGCTCTTTATGGTATACTTGTTTTGGTCCAAATGAGCTAAGAAACCAATCTTCTCGGTTTTACTACCTAAAGCTCAATATGGAACGTGTTAGCGGCATCCTGGCCTCCCCAAAGACACTGCAGGAGCCTTCAACTTGCGTAAATGTTGCATTTAATACAATTGGAATCAGCCAGTGTTGTAAAGATGGTTAACGCATGCATGGAAGTGACATAATAAGTATTTCTAATATATAATAGGTTCTGCGTTTATTTCGGATGTCAGAGAATACATAAAGGACCTTGCCCAGAACATGAAGGAAGCCAATAATATTATATTGTCGGTGTGTAAAATAAAAAATTGGTTTAAGCTGCCCATATCAACAAATCATAGCTCAGCCTTCAGCTCTTGGTTCTTTATGTTATATAGACCGGTAGGTGCCCCAAAAACATCATAAGGCTATGTTCAAAAAGAATATTTTTGAAGACAAGAACGGCTGTTTTGGGCCATTTAAACAACAGACATCCTTGCCTTAAAGGGAACCTGTCACCCCCCGTGCCGGGGAAGAGCCCGGCCGGCCCCCGCTAGAGACACTTATACTTACCTCGTGCACGAAGTCCCCCTCCTGGAGCTGCATCAGAGATGAGTCCGACACTCATAGAGAATGAATGGAGCCATGATTCTCTATGAGAGTCAGGAGCGGCTCCAGGAGCGGGACTTCATGCACAGGGTAAGTATAAGTGTCTCTAGCGGGGGGGGGGGGGGGTTGGCCGGGCTCTGCCCCGGCACTGGGGGTGACAGGTCCTCTTTAAAATAATTCACTGCTTTGAACTCCATGGGAAAATGGCTGTTGTTCACACACTGTGCTCGTTACGGCCATGGACATGTCAGTAATTTCCGGATGATAGAGTGCGAACGATGGCATATGGTAATATCAGCCACAGGGACATGTCAAACAGCGGCCGTTGTTTGTACAGAATGTGAACATAGCCTAAGGCAAATGTGGTTAAAATGCTACCAGCCAGGTTGAATAAAACCATGGACTACACGATTAGATAAATAGTCATCATTTAAATAACACATCAATATTTGGGTCTATTTCTTGGATTGAATTTTAAAGGAGAACTATCAGCAGTTTAGACGAATCTAACCTGCTCATATGTCCCTATTGTGCACGAGGACGCTGAGGATGAAGGCATGTCTCTTACCTTCCTCCTCGGCATGGTTCCCGTG
Organism: Dendropsophus ebraccatus; assembly: GCF_027789765.1. Lineage (NCBI taxonomy): Eukaryota > Metazoa > Chordata > Amphibia > Anura > Hylidae > Dendropsophus > Dendropsophus ebraccatus. Next base: position 134,400,332 of record NC_091460.1, on the reverse strand, counting down.
CACTTAGTAGTTGAGCACCGTTAGGAGCACTGCGCCACCCCCACTGGGCCAATCTGGCTGCCTGTTCCATTGATTATCATTAGAAAGAGCGGGCAACTGTGCTCCTGAACATGGAATCAACTACTAACTACATAGGAACAGAGCCGGGGAGGAAGTCAAGAGACTTACCTTCCTCTTTGGTGCCCTATGCGCATTGGGAGGCTATCAGCTACTTTATTTTTATCTCTAGCATTGTATTAGCACCAGAACACACCATGTCTTGATGCTGGTAGAATGTGAGCTTTGAAGCCAAGAGGATCATATGGATCACTTTGGTCCCTGTCCCCATTGGAGATCACAATATAAATTTAGCCTATCAGTATGTTTTCAGAGTGTAATAAGCCCACACTAACTCCTTTCACATGTTGCCCTTGGAGGGATTTGAACCTGCCATAACTTCCTATCATAGCGTTGTATGTCACCACAGCTCATCAAGGTGATTTTCATTCAAACGGTATACCGAGAAAATACAATTCCCACAGGCGTTTAGCTGCAGCTTGTAAAACCATTCATTTTACTTACCTTTACTTGCTCCCCCAAAGTCCGTCTTCTCTGGTCTCTTTTTTTGGTGACAGTCCGCTCAGCCAATCACTGGCTGACTTGGACGGGGCAGCATCGCAGCCAGTTTCTGGCCGTCACTCTAGAGACAAGAGTGACAGCTTGCTCATCCGCAGGTGCTGTCCATCCAAGTCAGCGATTGGCTGAAAGGGCTAAAAACTCAGAAGACTGGAGGAGGACACTGGGGAAGCGTGGATATTCTTTTTTTTATGTGCGGCCGCCATAATGCCGAACTTGTTCTGAATTTTTGAAGTTCCAAAACGAACCTGGGTTCATCAGGTTCGGTTCGCTCATCTCTACTTTATACCTTATACCTAAATAACTGACAGCCGAATGATCATTATCACACCTGGGAGGAGGGATAGGCTTTGGCCAGACTGCTCTCGTGCTAGCTCAACCAAACAGTCAGGCACTGGAAATTTATCACCCTCAACCTTTCTCTCCACCAGCTATAGGTTTAGATGATTTTAGCAAAAAATGTACAGGAATCTCTAGTTCTAGTAGATTATATGGTTATCAACTACGGCTCCTCCACTTGCTGGAAAAACACAGGGTGCGCTTCTGTATCCTTCCATATCCCAGACCTTTCGCAGTGATACGTTTGATATAAGTAGTGTCAAATGGGGGATATGTACATTTTAATTTGGTGTTGACCAAGAATACAAGTTTCGATACCACCGCCAGTTTGTGGTTGTCTGTGAAGCAATAATTAGGACTGTGTAGGTGTGGACTATATTTGCTGTTGGTTTTGATCTTGGGCCAAGTGCCTAGGGCAGCACATTATATCACAGTGTTATAAATGTTGGGCCCCATTAGACCATTAGATAAGAGCACCATGTATTCATGCAGAGAAGGCGTTTGACAGAGTACATTGGGGTTACTTAAGATCTGTCTTAGACAAATTTGGTATAAGTGGCTTACTTTTATGGGCCATAATGGCACTCTGCTTAAATATACTCCTCTGGCACCCTGTCTTATAGTTTTAATATTAAAAACGGCACAAGACAAGGATGCCCCCTGTCACCAACTATCTTTGTCTTAGCCATAGAACCCCTCGCACAAAAAATTAGAGAAACAAAAGAAATAACGGGCATCAGCATAAACAATGTTGACCATCGTATTGGCCTATTTGCGGACGATGTTATATTGTTCCTGACGCATCCAGAAATCTCATTGGTTAATGCCTCATCGATATTGAGGGATTTCGGATTGGTGAGCTCCTACAAGGTGAACCCCACTAAATCCTTAATACTCAATATGGGGATATCCCAAGAGATTCAAACCGCTCTTCAAAAGGCATACCCATATAAATGGGCGGAAGGGAGTATTCCTTACCTTGGTATTGCACTTACATACCCCTAAATAAATTAGCCTCTACTACTATTACTCTACCCTACTTTCCATGTTAGGAAAGTACGTTTCCCGTTACTCCAAACTGCCAGTGTCATGGGTTGGCAGAATCTCCACAATAAAAATGATGCTTTTGCCTAAAATACTATATTTATCAGGAACCTACCTGTCCATATAACAGCAGCAATGTTAAAACGTTTACAGTGTATTATTATTAAATATGGATGGATGGGACAGAGAACCAGAGTTTCTGAAAAAATATTGTATCAGCCAGTTGCTTGTGGGGGTTTGGGGTGCCCGGACATTACTCTGTACTATTATGCTTCCATTCTTGATCAGTTACACTATTGGTTTTTGAGTACAGATTGTAATTTATGGATGCAAATAGAATCGGACATGGTCCCAAACCATGATCTTAAAGCCCTATTGTGGGCCTCTAGGTTTTCTAACTCACAAATCCCATGGCTCACCCCGACCATGAATGCTGGAATCAGAGTATGGAATAAGGGACTGGTTAGCGCGGAATTGCTCCCATCCTGTCCTCCTAACGTACCGACACGAGCACTGGAATTCCTGATTCCGTATTCGGATTTCACAGGGTGGATTACAGCTGGAATAGACACAATAGCTTGTATGTTTCATCAAGGAACATTAGCACCATTCTCTTATATAGTAGAAAAATTTGGTGTTACTAATAAAGACTTGTATAAATATCTTCAGGTCAGGCACTGTTTGAGTAGTATGGGGTTGGATACGGTATGAGCATTACTTTGCCTCTACAGCCCCACTACGGAGAGGCCTAGCGACAACTTATAAGGCGTTACCACTTAAACGAATTTCCTTACCCTTTATAACAAAATGGGAAGCAGATTTGGGGCAGTCAGTTGGTGAGGAAAAATGGTACCAAATGTTCTCTCTAGTCCCCAAAGTGTCTCATTGTGTGGGCCACTTAGAATCCTCCAGGAAATTGATGTATAGATGGTATCTCACCCCATATTGTCTATCCAAGATCTATCCAGGGACCTCCCCAGATTGTTGGAGATGCAAATCTGCCATAGGCAATTTATTACATATCTGGTGGGAATGCCCCATAATTTTCGCTTTTTTGGCGGAAGGTACGTAGATTCCTAGAAAAAGTACTACGTCTTCCCTTGATGTGGGGCCCTAGTCTTGCACTACTAACTATGGATACAGAGGATATCCACTTTAGTGATCTGACCATACTGACTCATATACTTATGGCTTCTAGAAACGCTATAGCGAAAAAGTGGAAATCTGTGGAGGTCCCTAATTTAAATGAGATTAGTGCAACGGTGCACTTCAACTACCTCATGGAAAAGTCTATTGCTATGACTTTGGACAGAGGGAGTTCAACAGAACAAAACTAGTACAAGTGGATTGAATATCGAAATTCGCTTGAGATGGGTAGTATGCCCTAAACTAAGGTTGATGTACAATACCTGGTGTGTTTACCCTGAAAGATATGGACTGCCCCTTCCTCCCCTTTTCCCTTTCTTCTCCCTCTACCTCCTCCTATTCCCTATTCCTAACCCTCTGACTCTCTATGTCGCATGTTTACTATTCATTTTCATGCTTGTGATTGTGTGATGCAGGACAATGTTAATATTAGTACTGTTATTGCTATTATAGAAGTTAATGTTATTATTGATGATCATAATATTTGACTGTTTGGCTAGCTGTTCACTGGCCACAGGTTCTTATTTCTTATTTTGTATCTTGGTATAAAATCAATAAAATATTTGTCAAGAGCACCATGTATTTATGGCACTACTTGTTTGGACCCACCTGCCAACTCAATGTACTGCACATATCAAATAGAGGTTAACGTGTAATTGCGGAGTGACAAAACAGCACACATTAAAGCTATGTTCACATGAGATTCCTTTTTGGCCGTATTTTTAAATGGCCATCATTTTTAGGTGAAATTTTATATATATATATATATATATATATATATATATATATATATTTATAAAGCGCCCTTAATTCCAGAGCACTATTGTTAGCATCAGGTATGGCAAAGGCAGTCTGGCAAGACACGGACAGTGAGCCACAAGACAGTCCTAGGCGACTGCGGACATCCACAAAGGCATTCCCTACTCTCGATACATGGAACACAAAGCACAGACAGACAGACAAACAAACACAATAAGACAAAGCAGGTCAGCAACAGTCAGGTGGCGTTGTACAAAAACAGTAAGCAGGAGAATAGTTGAGGTCAGGCACAGAAGATTAGAAACACAGAGAACAGAGTAAATGAACAGGGAGCTGGGCAGGCGAGTAAACTCTATTAGTCAGCAGGGAAATGAGCAGCATGATCAGAGATTAGGTCCAGCAGCTGATTGAACCAGCCCTGATCCCAGCCCAAAGTTCAGCTGAACAGATCTAGCAGTGCAGTAACCCCTGCACCGCCAGAAGTCTGACAGGCAAGGTGGGTGTTGCTGGTAAATTCAAACACAATTCAGACAGACACAGTGCAAAAAACACAGACAGAAACTCAGCGCTTCCTCGGCCGCCCAGCATGGACCGAAGAGCACAAAGTCATATTCCTAACAGCTATACAAGTGATAGGGGTAACAAACAGGAACAATACAAGATCAAAACACATTACATGAAGGCAAACGGCAAACTGATACATGGGGAAAGAGGACTTTACAAGGGCTTACAATCTATAAGGTATGGGGAGATCTGGGATTGTTATAGATTGTAGCCTAGTTTGAAGAGATGAGTTTTCAGGTTACTTAGAATGACTTGATGGTTGATGATAGCCGGATTTGTCGTGGTAGTGTGTTCCAGAGTATGGGTGAGGCTTGGGGAAAGGGATCTCGGGACCCCCGCTGGAAAAGGCCTGTTCCGGCTAATGGACTTGCCACTTAGCCAATCAGTGACTGGCGCTGTGTCCCACCCCAGTCACTGACTGGCTGAGTGGCCAGTCCATCAGCTGGGTCGTGATGTGTCAGCACCGGAGATCCCAGAATCCAGAGACCAGTCCTGCTGCTTACCTCGGGCACGGGGAGACGTAGGTAAGTACTTGTTTTCAATCCCACACACACACACACCCCACGCCGAATACCGGATTTTATAATCTTCCAGACTTCTCCTTTAATAACGACCGTTGTTTTGCAACAACGGACAATATTTCCACTTATTTTTACATTTTGGGAACATAGCCTAAATAATAAACACATTCATAATTTATAACCACCTATTTCAAAATACCGCAGTTTTTTACACCTGTTCACGCATTGTTTTATTATGACTGAAAATTACGGTCGTATTTATTTTATTTTACTGTGCATGTACATAGCCTAAATCCGACTCTACAAGAAAAAAATTAGGGTCGAGTAAACTGATCTGAATTTACCCAATCTAAATATTCCGTTTTGAAATGTGAGATATTTCCATCATCTTCCCTTTGTACCGCTATGACTGGTAATTTTTTTCTTTTTCTCAGGCAAATCATTGAAATTCCATGTTCACCTTTGAAGTTGACATAAGGACCTTCTGGATTATTTGCTTAGTGGGGAAGCACTTAAAGAGAAATTTAAAGCAATTTAAGTCAAATGCCCACTAAATTACAAAATGTGTTTTATATACTTGAAATATACTTGAAGGAAGACAAGCAACATAATATATGGCCCTTTGCCTGTTGTAATCTCATAAATTTTCATGTTGAATTTCTGAAAAGTAGCCCGTATTGTTAAAATAATATTTTAAGTGTTCATGAGGCCTTTTTTATGCTGTAGGGAAAAAAATCAGTGGTGAATAGTGTTTGGTCACATATGGCCACACAGCATGCCATCACCATGTAAGCTTAAAGGGGAAGCTGTAACTTTTTATTCTTTGTTTACTTTATCTCCCTGTATACTGCACATGGTCTGCGACTGCCACAGGATGTTACGTGATCCGCTGTTAAAGAAATCAATAAATCCACACTCATTACAAAAGCTTGAAAGAAAAGGAATGAAGCTCGCTAAAGGAGAAACTGCTCAGCTTGTATTGAATTTGTATACCCCATACCCCTCTAAAGAGAAGAGCCGAACCCTTATTCCTATGTGCAATAAGGCATTCATTACTCCTAATATGCCCATATAACGTCTATAAAAAGTAACACTTTCAGAATTACAAGAATTCCTGCAATTTCTTTTCTTCTCCGAGCACTTGAGATGCCTGTGTTGTGAACGTGCAGCTGACGGAAAGCACAGCCACCTTTGGCTCTGTTTAGCTACAATGGTAATTCTAAAAAGGAGCACGAGTAATGTAAAAGTGTGCAAGAACTGTGAAAACTATGGGGGAGATTTATCAAACATGGTGTAAAGTGAGACTGGCTCAGTTGCCCCTAGCAACCAATCAGATTCCACCTTTCATTTTCCAAAGTGTCTGTGAGGAATGAAAGGTGGAATCTGATTGGTTGCTAGGGGCAACTGAAACAGTGTAACTTTACATCATGTCTAATAAATCTCCCCCTATAATGCTGCATTTACACGAAACGATAATTGGCCCGATCGTACGATTAACGATGTCGGAGTAACGTTATTTTTTCCATAACGATCAGCGTTTAGACGGTACGATATATCGTATGGAAAATTTGTTTTGCGATCGTTTTGCGATCGCTTAAGCCTATCTCACACATTGGTTAAATCAGCGAACGATCAACGACGGTTTGAGAACTTGTTCAAAGATCAAAATGAACGATTTCTCGCTCGTCGTCTGATCCCGTTATCCCGCAAATTCGCACGATAATCGTTAAGTGTAAACACAGCATTAGGCGATGCTCTTACTTTGGGAACAGGACGGGGAAGGGCAGCCGTCTCATAATATAGACGGTCACTAACGTTGATCATGATCATCATTTGCAACGGTCAATTTTATGAGGCACACTTTTTCCTGCTATGATCCCGTAGTGGGAAACATAGTCTGAATCTTTACACCAACTATTTTATTACGTTTATAAGAAAACCTGTTTTCCTTATGTTTGATAACTTAAAGAATCTTAGTTTTGGACACTCAAATAAAGAATTAATATCAACTGCAGAAATTCTTGTATTTTTTTTTTTAAACTCTTTATACAGTTAAAGAGGTACTTCGTGCTGGGGTTATTTATAGTGTATGGCCGGGGAGGGGGTGAATATAGAGGCAGCCGGTTACTTACCTCCCCAATTCCAGCGCCGGGTCCTGGATCGCGACGCTCTGTTCTCCCGTCCGGCTGCCACTTCCTGGTCTGAGCTGCGGCTTCAGACGTGACGTCTCAAGGCAGCTCAGCCATTCAGCGGTCGTAGCGGAGTCCCGCCTCGGGTGCTGAATGGCTGAGCTGCCTTGAGACATCATATCTCAAGTCGCAACTCAGACCACGAAGCGGCAGCGGGACTGGAGAATGGGGCGGCGCGCTCCGGGACCCGGCGCTGGAACCGGGGAGGTAAGTGACCGGCGGCCTCTATTTCCACCCCCTCCCCGGCCATACACTGAAAATAACCCCAGCACGAAGTACCTCTTTAATGTATTTATTGGCATTTCATGTAAATATTAGGGTGTAGGTGCCCCAGCTTGTAGATTTCCTTAGTAAGCTGGTATCCCCAGGAGGTAGTTTCCTTCAATATGCTGCTGTCCCCTGTAGGTAGTTATTTAGTTTTCTCCAGTTGATGGTTTGAATGTATGATCCCCTGCTGTGCCCATATATAGTAATAATGCCCCCTGCTGTGCACCTTGATATAGTGATAATGCCTCCTGGCATGAACCCACACACATATAATAATAACGCCCCCTTCTGTGTCCCAACATAAAAAAAAACACAAACATAATAGTCACCTAATCCTGTCATGGGTTGGATCTCCAAGACTTCTGGCCTCCAGCCTGTGAGCAACACTTCCATATCACTGTACCTGGGGATCAAGTCCTAGCATCTCATAGTCTGTGGGCCTGAAGTGCCTGCTGTCCATAAGAATGAATGGAGGAATGGAATGCTGACAGCTCCCGCTCCTCCATTCTCTTCACTTTGATGTTCAGCCCACTTACCCTCATGGCCGGCCTTAGTGTAGATGGCTCCCGGTGCAAAACTTTTCTCGGTGCACCCCCCCCCCCCAAGGGCTTCTACTGAGACCCCCTAAAGGTGACATACAGCTCCTACAAATCCTATGTCCTCCCACCCCTTCGCATGACATCCAACACTCACTACCTGACCCCCCCCCCCAGCCATACAAACAACTACCTTACCCCCTCCAGCCATACAAACAACTACTTGACACCTTCAAACATACAAGCAACCCCCCAAAGCCCCCCAGCCATACAAACAACTAACCGCCCTCAGCCCCCCAGCCATACAAAGAACTACCCCCCTCCCACTAAGAGTTCTTAGCAGAGCACTGGGGGGCACAAGAGGCACTGCCACCACGGGCAGCCGTGGCATACAAAAAGCCAACCAGGAAGGCACCATGTGGTTCGGGTGGGAAAAATCACTGGAGGAGGGGCAGCCAGGGGTGCTCCAGGAGACAGAAAGCACACCTAAATATAAATTTCTAAGTTACATGTACTATCTGTTTGCCGGCAGCCAGTCAGCACATCTAACTTAGTTAGGTTTGCTGTCTGTCTGCTGGAGCACCTGTCTGTCTGCTGGAGCACCTCCTCCTTTCTATTGGGTCACAGGTCGCATACTCCAAAGGCCGGCCCTGCTTACCCTTCACTGCATCTGTGCTACAGTGAAGCCACAGCTTTAGGTGGTGCTTAAAGGGACTGTAGACGATCCTCTTTTGAGCATACTGGTAGTGGGCAGAGTGCTGCACAGGGTGGTTGTGTACATCTCCCCCCCCCCCCCCCCCCCCCATGAATGTTCAGCAGATGGTTGTGCCCGACCACCCCTTTTGTGGTACCATGTGATTCGGGTAGCCAATAAAATGATAGTATTGATGATATTATACCCATCAACAGCTTACCTGTTCCTCTTTGTGCCCCGGAGGCAAGCTGTCCCTCCCTCCCTCCCTGTTATTAAAAAATAAATAAATTCTTATTCAGCTCAGTTGTACTTTTTTGTGTGTAATTGCTCTTAATGGTTTTCTAATATTTGTTTCTTTAAGTCACAGCTGGCGGTTCTGGTGTTAAACTTGAGAGAAAAGTGAAACCCTGGAAGGTCGAGGTGCCCGCTGGGAGTCCGGTGGCCGGCACGCCTGGGTCCGTTGTCTCTATGTTGGAGAAAGTTTTGAGTGGCTTGAGATCATACAAACACTAAACACTGTGGCCGACCACCATAGTTATTGTTGCCATGTCTTTCTTTAAGTACGTTTTAATACAGCAGCACACTGCAATGGTTTTCAGTTGTTTACCTGACTACAGTCTTGTAAATATCGTGATATCGTGAGGGTCCAGGCAGGCATACCCCCACCAATCAGTAAGTGATGTCATATTCTAGTGATATGCTATGATGATGATGATAAATGAGCTACATTATCTAAAATTATTCAAAGAAAATTGGGCTATTTAGAAATAAGTACACCACTTGATGTTGTTATTATGTGAAAGTTTCTAATCAAGGAGTATTCCAGTAAATTTGGACAAGACATTTGAAACAAGACTGCAGTGACATGGCACAAAGCAGCAAAACACCATAACACTACTCCTAAACTTCAACCTAAGGCTATGTTCACACGCTGTTTAAGACCGGCCGTTCCGGCTGGATATTCTTTTGCGACGCTGAGTTCTCATGCATCAGAACTCCCCTCTGCACACTATGGAGCATGTGGCCGCATAATGTGCTCCATAGTGTGCACTGACAGGGTTTTCTACGGCCACTATTCAATGAATAGCGGCCGCAGAAAAATGACGTCAGTTTTCTACAGCGACGCTAGGGATCCCCTCGGCCTGCAGCATAACATAAGTTCTGTACCAATCACTGTCGTTGCAACAATGGCTGTGATTAGTACTGAACTTACGTTGTGTGAACATGGCCTAAATATGTATAATTACCTTCTCAGCACATTAGGATCGGGTTCGGCTTCAGCAAAAACCCTTGCAGGTAGCAGAGTACAGATTGCATCCTACACTGCCAACATTCACTCCAGCACTACCAGTGTCGGACTGGGGTACCTGGGGCCCACCAGAGGAAATGATCCTTGGGGCCCACCAATGAACAACCAGTAAGACACAACAGGCTGACCTCCGCTCGGAATCCCGCCTGCCTAACTGACTTACAATGTGATGACTCGCGCGCCTCTGCTCTCTACTAAAATAATTGACACGTCAATTCTTTGAGTGGAGGTGCTTGAGACATCACACTGAGTCAGTGAGGCTGGTACGATTCTGAGCGGAGTCTACGGCGGGGGCTTTACAAGGAATTTCCGCTTCTTTTGCTTAAGTGTTAACGTACCCCACCTCAGCTTTCCAAGGATTATAAATACATAAACTAACATTATGTTTTGCTTGCAGGTACTATGCGACACTAAAGAGTAGTACAAGTACTGTGACTATCTATCTACTGTATCTATCTATCTATCTATCTATCTATCTATCTATCTATTTATCTATCTATCTATCTTTCTACTATTTATCTATCAGATAATAGATGTATAGATAGATAGATAGATAGATAGATAGATAGATAGATAGATAGATAAAAAACAAAATATTGCTGTAGCACTCCAATAAGGTGAAAAAATATAAGGGGTCTCGATAAAGGCGTGTTGCCGAAACGCGCGTCGGGGCGCATCTCATGGGTATTGTATGAACATACAGATCAGGTAATGTTTCAGTGATAGGGCTTTCTGTGACATTGGTTCATGGTCTTTTGGGACGTGTTGTTTACTATAATGAACCCTTGCTGAACATGTAGACCCTATTTATTTATTGTGCCAGGCACCTTACTTGTAATACTTACAGCACTTGCATTTTTGCACATCTATACTATATGCCGGCACTTTAGTATATGCACTTTACCCATGTTTTTTTGTTATCATCCGTTCTGATTCAGTTTGTGTTTTTATGATATAATAATTTTTATATGTCTTTGTTATCAATAAAAATTCATTTGTGATTGTATTATATCTGGGTACAGTGTTTTTTTGTAGGTGTATATGTATTGTTTTGCTGTCTTAGCACCCAGTAGATTATCCCCATATATATTATAGTCTGCTCTTGCTTGTTATACCTTTGGGGTAGAATATCAGCTAGTACATGTTTTGTTTGACAGTACATACACTCCTTGGGTAATCTCCCCTTTCTGTGGGTGGCAGTGCCAATACTCCGGGTGGGTCACTATTCCACTCCAGACCACCGTGACAACAGCCCAAGGGACCCCACAACAACCCGGCAGGTCACTGTCCACAGGGGAGCAAGGTATAACCATCCCTTTAAAACAAGAGCCAGTGTGCCACCATACCTGTATGCCCAACTGGCACTGGCGTCACAACATAAAATCACTGGGCCCGGTTATATCTCGGCCAACCACCATAGAACTGGCGTCACAAACAGGATTCATACCTCGTTGTTGCCTGTAACTGCTATCCTAAAGAAATGTGTATGTGTGTGATTTATTGTGCAAAGATTGTCAAGAACTGTGTGCTGTGAAGATAACCCTGCAGCTGCCTCACACATACAGACTACACATCACAGAGTTTAGCAGACCGTGTTGGCAGCTGCAGGGTTATCTCATCTTCTTCTCCACCAGGCCTGACAGGAATGACAGGAGGAGAAAGTGGTCCCTCCTCCCCTCACTAACACAACGCGACTCTTCAGTCCACTGCTCCCTTCCCCTGTACTGTAAGTTGGCGCTCGCAGGGTTAATGCCCCTCTTCCAGGCCAAGTAACAATAACACTGTACAGAGGTAAAGATGAGAGACCCAAGGAGTTTGATCTGGGCAGGGGCTTTAATCCTGTAAGTGCCGACTTACTGTACAGGGGAAAGGAGCAGTGGACTGAAGTGGTCGGGTCCTGTGTTAGGGGGCATACGCTGCATGTGCCGCTCTGGCAATGTCTGCAGCAGCGGGCCATGGCACATGCTGTCATCTGACTGGGTGATAGTCTAATTTATGACCCAAGGGCCCAGTCAGGTGACAGCGTGCCCCTTCAGTTGTGGGAGTGGTGGCACACACTGACTGGGACTGTTCCCTGCTACCCAGGACAGTCAGATCCAGTGTGTGTGCGTCTGCAGGTACTGGGCTGGGGGCTCACCGGAGGATCCTCTGGTTCTCCAGTGAGTCCGACACTGAGCACTACACCGGCTATACTCTGCTGTTTCATTCTCCTATAACTTCTAGTTCTGGAACTGAATATTAGTGATGACGGTCATGATTGATCCCCTTTGTATAAAATTTTTTAAAGGGGTTGACCCTTTCAAGTATAATTGCTCAATGTACAGTGTTAGGAAGTGTACTCACTGTATATACTGACAGCAGCTCCCTGTGTACCTCATAGAGCTTAAATCAGGCTCCCCTCCTCCTCCAGGCTGTGCTTTCCTGCTCTGTGGGGATTTTATCCATAAGATGGCCGACATGGAGGAGCATGTGACCATGCCCTGTCCCCCAAAGTCCTTCATAGGCATATACAGGCTCAGTGGTAGACACGGGGGGGGGGGGGGGGAGCATGGTCACATGCCCCTCCATGTCGGCCATCTGACGGCCAGACTCACCTCAGAACAGGACAGCACAGTCTGGGGGAGGGGAGTCTGATATTAGCTGTATGAGGTACACAGGGAGCTGCTGTCAGTATATACAGTGAATACACTTACTAATACAGTACACTGACCTATTTTACTATAAAGTGGTCAACCCATTTAATAGTAACATGCAGATTATTTCAATACTTCGATCCTTTTCCTTTCTATGCTTATATTCATACATTAGTATTTCGTTGTTTTTTTTATCACTCTACTTTGTATGTGATCTGCTCTTCGTTGACTTTCTCAGGACTAATCATTGCCGTTTAGTGGTTTACCATACCATCTGATTGTCCTATTTCTAAAATGATTAACTGAGGTCATTACCCTGTTAATCCTGATTACAGTGAGTTATAGTAGCTATGAGATTTAGAGTATTTAAGAGATCATTTCAGTTTCCCCTTACACAGTTAGTAAAATTCACCAGGGATATATCTAACACCCCCCTCCCCTTCCCATTTCGCATTTTTCCAGTTTGTACTTTGTATTCTGTGGACCCACCGAATACAGTGTGAGGCTATGTTCCCACACAGTATTTTGGTCAGGCTGTTGATTTGAAATAACGGACGTTATTTGCCGTTAAATGATGGCCATTACATATTTCAGTATAATATATTTTTTTGTATTTTTGTGCGGGTGGTATAAAATTTAAAAAACAAGTAATACTAACTACCTCAGTCCCCAAGAGCTACTGTTTCAGTGACCCTCTATACCTCTCTATACCACTTCCAGGTTATTCAGCTCACTGGGTTCACCTGTTTCATTCCTTTTACATTGTCTACTGGCCTATATGAGGGAATATAATCTCAATTACACTTAAAGGGGTACTATGGGAGGGAGGGCTTTTTTCAGTATTGCTGAAAAGGAGGTGGATGAAGACAAATACATCAACTTACATCCCCGGCTCCAGTGCTGGGAGTGGCATCACGCTGCTCTGGTCCCTCGGAAACAAGACTTGAGACGTTACGTTGGCAGGTCCACTCGGCCAATCAGCGACTGTAGCGGTGACAGGCTTCTATTGCTGAAGTTTTACCTGTGTTAGGAAAAGAGAACTCTAGCAACCTCTACAGACTACAACAAAAAGTTCCTACAATCTCCCTACACAGCCATATCCCTGGGGCTCTAAGTCATTCATAATGGATCGTTTTCAGGGGTGAAATATTTTTTACTCTAATTGGCTTGGCAAACATAGTGCTACAGTACATAGCAGAAAGCACTTAGAGTGGTATTCTGTCTGGAACCCCTTTTTCGGCAATGCCAGGAACATCCACTTACCTTCCCGGCTCCAGCGCTACCACCTGCATTCAGCTGCTCCGCTCTCTCCCATCCCCCACCCCGATTTCCCAATCCTTCCTAGTCTTGAGATAGGACTTGAGACGTGTCGTGGCAGGCCTGCTTAGCCACTCAGCTGTAGTGGTGTTCTGCCTCTACCGCTTACTTATCTTACTTGTCTCAAGACAGGAAACATTCGGACAACGTGGGGATCGACCGGAGGGGCGGAATGCGGGCGACAACCCTGGAGCCATGATCGTAAGTGGATATTATTGTTTTTAACTTAAGATAAAAAATACCATTTAGGATTTACAGTACATGTGTTTCCAGATTATTTCCTTGTTGTTACTAATATGTTTGCTACCAGTTACACCACTGGGGTCAGTGATACGTGAGTTCAGTGCTACATGAACTCACGTGTATTAAAAAGTCCCTTAGGATTATAAATCCAGTTCTTTTGGTTATTGATGAGATCATATCCCTAAAATTCATTTACATCATTTACATGTAATAGTAGTGTTCCAGCACCTGGTCATTGCCATTGTCATAGCCCAAGGGAGGATGTCTAACTTGTGATGGTCCAGTGGTCTGTAGTCTGGCCTTTAGTCTATTAGTATATCCTTACTAAATGTCTCTCTAGCTTAACTTGTTTGGTCCCAGATATAAATATTTAAAGTGTTACGGTTATTTAAATGTCATTTTCAGAAATCAATAAATATCAATAGTACAATCGATTTTAAGAAACTCTGTAATTGGTTTTATTAAGCAAAAGAGTTTCCTTCTCTAGTCAAAAAGCTGTTTTCCTACCTCTCCCCTCAATTCAGAAGAAGCAGGATTTCTGTGTCTATTATGCTCTATGGAGAGGGGAGGGGTTGAGGGGGGGTAAGGGAGAACAGAGAGGAGTAAAGTCCTGCAATCCTATCTCACCATAGTCCAAGATAAGCACTGACCTTTCTGACCTGTGAATTCAGCCTTTTATGTGCCCAGACAGTCTCCAAACTGTATAGCTGTTTGTCTCCTCTTCCTGCTCACTCATCTCCCTTGGCCCCTCCCCCCTCCATAGGTTATAATGGACTCAGCAAACCCGTCTTCACTTTGCTCCTTTGTAATGAAGGAGGCTTTCCCTGATAAAACGTGAGAGGAGGAGGCTAGGAAACAGCTTTTTTGAGTACAGAAAGAGGCTTTTTTGCCTAATAAAACCTACTACAGAATTTCTTACAATCGCTTGTACTATTGATTTTTGCAATGAAAATTTAAATGACAATTACACCTTAAATAATAACAAACGATCAAAAGATATATAAGTTCTGGGCCACTTTTTATATTTTGAGTTTTTGATGGACCTTTAGCATTTATATACATGTATATAAGAAACATCATGTTTAGTCACCTGACTTTCTATTCACTTATTTGTTACAGTTATTTCGCAGCATGTTGTTTGTGGAACCTAAAACTAAATTGTATGGCCTCAGAATTATTGATGATGAGAAGATCTGATACGGATCTTGTGCTCCGAGGGTGTAATCGTAAACCGCATGTCAGCAGCTCATCCCAGCCAGTAAATCTATTCTGATCTGGGAGGAAAACTTGGCAACAATTTGTGTCTTCTATTGATTTTAACTGAATCTGACTCAATGTCAGTCTTGTGATCACAGGGAGAGGTCCTTTATCTTCAGTTTCTCATTTAAGATGATTTAATGATGAGATCATTTTATTATTTTAGATACTTCGATTATCCTAAAACTCTGGGACGTGACCTTTGGTTTCCATATATGGGATTTATAATGGCCTAAACACATCTACTATACATATATATATATATATATATATATAAAATCTGTACCTTGGCTGCTGGGAGGATCGGGTCGTCTTCGGAGAGGACCTGCTGGAATGGTCACAACACATAAGCCTATGGACTAGGTTCATAGACGATGTTCTGCTGATATGGAGTTCTACAGTGGAGGATTTTAAAAAGGTTGGTGACCAGCTGAACGTGAATAATTTGGGCCTCAGATTTACATACACGATAGATATGAGGGAAATAACCTTCCTGGATCTAAAAATCTGGAAAAACGATCAGGGACTGCTCATGAGCACCGTACACAGAAAAGAGACAGCCACCAACACAATCCTTAAGTGGGACAGCTGCCACCCCAGGGCGTTGAAGACCGGTATACCAGTGGGGCAGTATTTGCGCATTCGGCGCAACTGCTCCACTATGGCCGAATTCAGGGTTAAGGCAGCTGAACTAAGGGACAGACTGCTCCAAAGAGGGTACCCCCACAAAGTACTAAGAACAGCCTATTGGAAGGCTACACAAAGGGATAGGATGGAATTACTGACACCAAGAGATGACAACAAAGGACAAGAGCAATCAACCCGCATTATAGGAACCTATGATGAAAAGGCAAGGTCCGTGAGACAAATATTGGAGAGATACTGGCCGTTACTTAAGGCAGACAGAATGATTTCACATCTGTTTCCAGACTATCCCCAAATAACATACAGGAGGGGAAGAAATTTAAAGGATAGACTTGTCCACAGCTACTTACCCGGAAAAGCAAAAGGAATAACAAAGGAGAAAGTAAAGGGTACCTTTGAGTGTGGACACTGTACGATGTGTAAACATATTAACCAAAGTAAAACCTTCTCATGTACTGGCACAGGTGAGACGTATGAAATGAGACATTTTGCTCACTGTTCCACCACAGGAATTGTATATCTCCTAACTTGCCCATGCCCTAAGGGATATGTGGGGAAAACGTTCAGAACCTTACGTAAGAGACTTAGTGAGCATGTTGGGGACATAAAAAACAAAAGAGAAACACCAGTAGCTATACACTTCAATGAGGAGCACTCCGGGAGAAGTGATGAACTTAAGTGCCAAGTACTGGAAGTGGTTGAGCGGAGCAAGCGACAAGGAGACTATAACAGAACCTTACTACAAAAGGAAGCCCAATGGACGTTCCGGCTTAATACGATAAAACCGGAAGGGTTAAATGATTTCATTTCATACATGTGCTTTAAGTAAAACATCCCACGTAACTAACATCAAGAGAGAGATGCCTGCGGCAATCAGTCTCTTTGTACCATCTAGGTGAATATCTACTTAAAGATGGAGAGGAGTCTTAAGCGAGGCGTGGAACGCTTAGAGCGTTCCAGGGTATACCTACCACGTGATTGAGTCACATGATCGGGATCCCGGACGGCAAATTAAGCGATCATCAGGCAGTGTTTGAGGTCACAGCTCTGAGTGGTCACTAGGAACGTCAATCAAAAGGGAGGTGGGATCATGGACTACATTTAAGGAAGCCAGGGAAGAGGAATCAGTGTACGGCCATCATCAGAGCTGACCACATGGATACCCTGCAATGAAGCTCCAACACTACAAGCGCAACAAGCCCCTGAGGACTAATCGCACAAGAAACGTGTAGGGATTCAATATCGTGTATGAACGGACTTCTAAAGGGAAGTAAAAAAACATATACAAACAATGAATTATTATTTATAGACGCGTGTTTGGAAAAATACCAAAAAATATGAAGGGGATAATAATATGAAAGCACCTTAGACACAAGAAAATACCAATACCAGCAATACCAGTTTGATGTGCAATATGGATGAAAAATAAAGTTTAAACGTGTGCAATCAACTAAGTGCAATAGAGACTGGGTGCAATCAGAAATACAATATAAAAGAGTGCAATAACATCTATGCAATACTAAGTGTGCAATACCATATGTGCAATAGGAACTGTGCAAAAAGAAGTATGCAATATGTGTTACACACAAAAACAAACTATGATTAAGGACTAATTGATGATGGTCGTGAAGATAAATTACTGTCTATTGATTTTCTTTTTTTTTTTTCCCTGTGTTTTTGATTTTTTTAAAAAAGACAAATAAAAGCTATATTTTATTCCTATCAATTCAGTGAATATATATATATATAAAACGCATCGCTTCTCTGCCATTTGTTTACCACTAGGTATAATATTTGTATCAATATATAATATAATATAATATAATATTCATATCAATGGTGGTCATTGGTAATGACCATATCACACAAGTTGGTGAAAACCTGGATTTATACAACTTGGTCTAATAGAGACCTTTAAGGCCCTATTACACAAAGCGATTATCGGCCGTATTTGGCCGATCGTTGTCTATCAATATCTGTCAACATGTTGAAAGACCAAAGATCCAGATAGCAACGATCTGCTGCCGTCGCTCCGTGTTATAGGATTTACCTACTATATAGCACCGGCAGCAAGCAGGGAACGAAGAGCAAGCAAGCCTAAAAGGTCATGCTTGCTTGTTCCCGCTGATCGCCCCATGTAATAGGGCCTTTTGTGAACTAGGTGCCTCCTGATTAATTCCATTAGTTTGGGTGGTTTAAAAGCCAAAAGAATGAAGTGCCCAAGAGTGGCACCAAAAATTTCCTGGCGGTAGTAAACAAGCCTGGTTAGTTAGGTGCCCTTGTTCTTTCACTCTTTGTAATACACTCACCTTCAGCTAAGGATAGTATTTTTTTTTTCATTAACTTCACTGTGTTTTCACATGATTGTAAGTTGTTTAAGGCTATGTTCACACTACGTAAACTTACGGTCGCAAAAATACGAACGTAAGTTTGAGGTTCACTGATGTGAATGTAATGCAATGGAACTACGGCCGGGAAGTGCACACTACGTACGAACTTACGGTCGGATTTTATACAGCCCCGTGAAAAATGAACAAGACCATTATTTGCGGCCGGAAATGCTGCACCTACGGCCGTGAGTTTCAATGCGGACGCGAACGTACATCTGATATCTGCCAAAGTAAACTTGATTTTGATATAAAATATATTCTAAGTGGTTTCTCGGGCTGGGCGCTATATTTAAAGTAAACGACCTGTGTCAGCCCGCTTGAAATCATGCTAGGAATCCACATCAAACAACATCCGTATGTTCACGGCTAGCACTTACGGTCGGAAGTGCGATCGGACATACGATCGTATGTGCGAACGCAAATCCTCGGCCGTGAAAAATTACGACCGTAAGTTTACGTAGTGTGAACATAGCCTAAAATTGGTAAGGTTGACCCGGGTGTTGCCATTAGGTCCCCAGTCCTCCTGCAGACAAACATTTTAAGATTTAAGACCATTTAGCAGCCCAAAAATGACCATACAAATGAATGCTAAATCATTTTTGGAGCCATACACTTCTATTATAGTTAGCCACACACACCCTCTATACACCGAGCAACCCATAAACAATGTTTTTTTTTTATTTTGGGCCATATGATCCCAGCAATCAGCTGATAAACAACCCTTTGCTCATTCATTGGCTGATCGCTGAGACTTGTACATAAGGCAATTACCTGCCAGTTTGGCTAACAATCACTTTATGTAACAAGCCCTTAGTCCTTACCGGACCATCTTGCTTTAAAGTGTCATTGTTGTTACAAAAAAACTTTTGACATGTCATAGAGACATGTCAAAAGTTTTGATCGGTCTCAGTATTTAGACCTATAGCGATCAGGAGAATGCAGTGCATCCTCTCCCCGAGTTAAAAAAAGAGTTGGGCTCCATAGAGATCTATTATAAATTCAATTCTTTTTCTTAAAGGGGAACTCCAGGTAGAGATTAAAAAAATGAAACTTCTGCAGAAGCATATAACAGTACTTACCTATCTATTCCAGTTTTGAAACTAAAAACAAAAATCTATTTGTTTGGGGGGGGGGGGGGTTGTTCTGTTTTGTGTTTCTGCACTTCCTGGTTTATCAGTTGTACACAGTACTACAGGTTCCAGAATGAAATGCTTTTCCTCAGCTGTTCATCACAGTCCCTCATCCTGCACATTCCCCGCCCAAATCTATTGCAGAACATCTAGGCTGTGTTCACACATTACAGTTTTATTGTGTTACTGAATTATTTGCAGTACTTTATCATTTCATTGTTGTCCCACCCACACAGCACGCTGTATTCTCTACCTGTAACACCACACAGTGCACTGTATTCTCTACCTATAACACCACACAGCACGCTGTATTCTCTACCTGTAACACCACACAACACGCTGTATTCTCTACTTGTAACACCACACAGCAAGCTGTATTCTCTACCTGTAACACCACACAGCACGCTGTATTCTCTACCTGTAACACCACACAGCCCACTGTATTCTCTACTTGTAACACCACACAGTGCTGTGTTCTCTACCTGTAAAACTACACAGCACGCTGTATTCTCTACCTGTAACACCACACAGGACGCTGTATTCTCTACCTGTAACACCACACAGCCCACTGTATTCTCTACCTATAACACCACACAGCACGCTGTATTCTCTACCTGTAACACCACACAGCGCTGTAGTCTCAACCTGTAACACCACACAGCACACTGTATTCTCTACCTGTAACACCACATAGGACGCTGTATTCTCTACCTGTAACACCACACAGCCCACTGTATTCTCTACCTATAACACCACACAGTGCACTGTATTCTCTACCTGTAACACCACACAACACGCTGTATTCTCTACTTGTAACACCACACAGCAAGCTGTATTCTCTACCTGTAACACCACACAGCACACTGTATTCTCTACCTGTAACACCACACAGCACGCTGTATTCTCTACCTGTAACACCACACAGCCCACTGTATTCTCTACTTGTAACACCACACAGTGCTGTGTTCTCTACCTGTAAAACTACACAGCACGCTGTATTCTCTACCTGTAACACCACACAGGACGCTGTATTCTCTACCTGTAACACCACACAGCCCACTGTATTCTCTACCTATAACACCACACAGCACGCTGTATTCTCTACCTGTAACACCACACAGCGCTGTAGTCTCAACCTGTAACACCACACAGCACGCTGTATTCTCTACCTGTAACACCACACAGCACACTGTATTCTCTACCTGTAACACCACACAGCACGCTGTATTCTCTACCTGTAACACCACACAGCACTCTGTATTCTCTACCTGTAACACCACACAGCACACTGTATTCTCTACCTGTAACACCACACAGCACTCTGTATTCTCTACCTGTAACACCACACAGCACGCTGTATTCTCTACCTGTAACACCACACAGTGCACTGTATTCTCTACCTGTAACACCACACAGCACTCTGTATTCTCTACCTGTAACACCACACAGCACACTGTATTCTCTACCTGTAACGCTGATATTGGAATAAAGTAAAGAACTTTTAGAATTTTTTTTTTCTTTTTATTTCCATGCTCATATTATGATCAAGCATCTTTTATCTTTGAAGTTGAGCCCCACAATAAGGCTTTGATCCTTTCTGCCGTTTAGCATAATTTACTTGTGTTACTGCATCATTTTTGTGAATACTCTGCAGTACTGTAATGACACTCCAACATGTGTGAACACAACCCTAATTTCACTGCACCTTTCTGCACAATTAGAGAAATCAGTGCAACATCTGCTTCTGGCTAGTCAGAGATGGTGAATCACTCAGGGGATTGGGGGATCCAGCCCCGCCTCCTGTGACATCACGCCCTGCCCCCTGTCTGCATCATCAGCCTGTGCTCAGCAGACACACACAATGTGAGACAGAGGCATGGAAGATTTGTCTCCTAAGGTGGGAGAGCAATGGGAGCAGGAGACAATGTGGATTGGCACAGTGGCCATTTTTCTTCCCTTCCTGAATGTCTATCAGCTACCAGTGTGGCAGAACAGTACAGATACGGTAATACATTGTATAGACACATCTATATAACTTTTAGTGTACTTTTAATAGAAAACAAGTTTTCCTTATCAAGAGTTCCCCTTTAACTCAGAGCGAGAAGTGGATACACTGCAATGCAGTCTTCTCCTGGCTCGGTCTCCCGATTAGTACAGGTCTGAACACTCAGACCTGAACCGATCAAATTTTTTGACGTGTCTATGAGTTTTTTTTAAGGACGGGGACAATTTAAGGATTGGTAGCCTTTTTTTTAACTGCATGCTAATAATCACTTTTTTGGGTGCTTTTGGGTGAAAAGTAGGTCAAAGCTAAAAAGACAGAAATGGCTGCACATGGCACCCATGGCTGACATGAAAGCTTATTCAGCTACATTTAAAACCAACATCAGAAGTTAGTATATAATTTGGCCAAACCATATTGCCTCATGTACCACGTGCAGGTCTTCTGATACACATGAGTCCCTAACCAAAAAAACATCACTGTGCCGGTCAGCGACGACAATCCCCGCAAAACGTGTGTGAACAGAGAAGGGGGGCAACGGAATGGCCCTGCAACCCCATTGTCACAGGACCAGACCCTAAAGGGCCCCCCCGGACCCCACAGGCGCCACCGTCGGAAAAAGTGGACGCCAAGCAACACAAGTGTGAACAAGCTAGGTCAAAGCTAACCTGGACCAGGTGAGCAGGACAGTTTCTGACCTCGGAAGCCTCTGTTGGTGCTCCTCCATGGGCAGCGTTGATCCATATAAATGGTGCTCAACAGTGTTGCTGCATATCCTATTGCACAACCCTAAAAGGTGAGACCGTTTCGATTTGGACTAACCTGCATAGCACAGAGTATATACCTGAAACTACTTCACTAAAGCCCCTATTACACAGTGTGATCCCCAGGAGCAAGCAAGCACTAATTTGTCAGGTCAGCGCTGGCTTGCTTCTCATTCCCCGCTCACTGCCGACGCTATTACACATGCCGACAGTGAGTGGGTAAGAGTTGAGACACAAAGACAGGTACATATGCCTACATTCACTGACAGCAAGCAGAGATAGAACTATAACTTTTCATATTACAGAAACCTAGGCTCAGGGACACATGTAAGTTTATGAAGGCAGCACAGGTGCATGAAGATGATGCAGATAATGTTGCCTGTAAGGTTGGGTTACCAAGGCAATGGACAGTTAACCCAGCCCCCAGAGAGGAGATCCCATGTCCTGTGACTACAAAGGGAGGGAGGAATAGGGAGCTGAGCGTGGGCAGAGTTGACCAAGAGAAGAGGATTTTACATATCCAGAGCCGATAAAAATTTGAAAAAACAGGAAAAGGGTACAAGATAGGTTACAAATGTATATTAGACATAGGGTGGTATTGGGAAGGGGGATTGTTTAAAATATTGTTGTTGTTACCTGGATAACCCCTTTAAGAAGCACTTGGGTGAAAAGAGCATGATCATCAACTTCCAATTAAAAAAAAAAGTGCACCTATTTCTTCAGCCATAGATACTTCTAGAATCTATGACCCATTCCTAAAACCCATAAACTATTTGCCTTCCTCTATGAATCTAGCTTGAATAGCCTGATCTAAGTAAATATTGAATTTATTACTTTGCATTACACTTATTTCATTGTGAACTATTCTTTTATGTAAACTCTGCAAAGTCAACCAGAAACACCAGTCACCGCGTAATGCTAATAAACTGAAGATTTATATCCTGTTTTCACTGACGGTTTAAAGAATAGTTTTCACAGGAATTAAAAAATTATTTCATAAATTTTTATACTTCCCAGCCCAGATCCCCAACTACTTTTACAGCTGAAAGCTAATAATGAATGCAAGCTTTAAACACCAATCTTTAGCTCATAAATAGCTTGCTGCCATGTTGGACAAGCCGCCTTTCACCAGCTATTACAAGTCAGTAAACAGAATCTCTGCAGGGACCAACAGAAAAAGAAAAAGCATAGAGCGGTAAATCCTAATGGAACATATCCATCAGCGGTTAGTCAGGCAATTAGTTATGTAATCGTGTTCACTAATCTGATACCTAAATAGAACACTGACTCTCCAAACCCTAAAGTCATTGGTATTAAATATTGTGTAACAGAATTATCCCCCTTATAAGACAGGATGTGTAAAAAAAAAAAAAAACACATACAAAAGTAGCTTTCAGAGCTGAAGCCTTGTGCTCCTCCGTGTGCCCCTTTACCTTACTTACACTCTTATGATTGAATGAACAGTAGAATAATTCATACATTTAAAGGGGTTATCCATTGAAATCTTTTTCTTTCAAATCAACTGGTGTCAGAAAGTATAGATAGAGTATAGATTTGTTATTTACTTGTATTTGAAAATCTCACATCCAGTACTTATTAGCTGCTGTATGTCCTGCACGAAGTGGGGTATTCTCTTCAGTCTGACACAGTGCTCTCTGCTGCCACCTCTGTCCATGTCGGGAACTGTCAAGAGCAGGAGCAAATCCCCATAGAAAACCTCTCCTCCTCTGGACAGTTCCTGGCATGAACAGGGGTGACAATAGAGAGCACTGTATCAGACTGAGAAGAAAACACCACTTCCTGCACGACATACAGCAGCTGATCAGTGCTAGAAGACTTCCGGGCATCTTCTATTTACATCAAAGGGCATGGCCTGCCTGCAACTTTCAGGTACAACAACCATAGTACTGATCAGACATGGTCAAAAGCAGAATAAATATTTACATCCAGTGATGTCTTCTCTGATCAGAGTCATTTAGTTTTCTTCTTCCTCAAGCCCAGAGTGCGGTGAAGACTACCTGCAGCTACATCTCAGTTCAGCTGACTGATATTTTTTTTAAAAACTACTAATTAATTAATTGTGCCAATGTGTCTCCTTAGGTAATTCAATGATGCAACTGCGCCCTTAATGAACTGTGTCAATAAGCCACTGTCCCCTAACGATCAAAGCCACTGCCCCCTAACGATCAGAGCCACTATCCCCTAACGATCAAAGCCACTGCCCCCAATGATCAGAGCCACTGTCCCCTAACGATCAGAGCTACTGCCCGCAATGATCAGAGCCACTGTCCCCTAACGATCAGAGCCACTGTCCCCTAACGATCAAAGCCACTGTCCCCTAATGATCAGAGCCACTGCCCCCTAACGATCAAAGCCACTGCCCCCTAATGATCAAAGCCACTGTCCCCTAATGATCAGAGCCACTGTCCCCTGACGATCAGAGCCACTGTCCCCTAACGATCAGAGCTACTGCCCGCAATGATCAGAGCCACTGTCCCCTAACGATCAGAGCTACTGCCCGCAATGATCAGAGCCACTGTCCCCTAACGATCAGAGCCACTGCCCCCTAACGATCAGAGCCACTGTTGCGATGCCCTGGCCCCTGGGGGCCACTTCCGCAGTGCTGGTGTTATGAGCGGGCAATGACCGGGGTGTATACTTGTCACGGTATAGGCCTGAGGGCGGCACAGCTGTAGGGCCGGTCTGTGGAATCTGCGGGTGATGATGGGCATGCGATTCTTCGCTGCACTTAGTCAGGGCACCAGTTAGTGGACACCAATGCCAGGGTTCAGTAACAGCGGTTTTATTATAGATGAGGTAACTAGTAGCAACAGTTCTGTCCGGATGCAACCGGGTATATAGCAGGCTTTGACAAATAAAGCAGGAGTGGTGCTGCATAGGCTGTGAGAATACGTGCCGGATGATGGGAGTAGGAGTATGAGAGAAATAGCGTTGCTGGGTGGATTAGCTTGAGAATAATACTTGCTGTGAATCCTTGCAGCGATGAGGAGAGATAACGGAATGACACCCAGATGAGAGAGAAGGAACTCCGGACACTTGAGCAGGCAGATACAGCCGAAGACTTGAATACAGCAGAGCACTCGATCCACACTTCTAGTGGTGAAGTGGGAGCTGCAGAGAAAAAGCCCAACTCCTCTGAGGTAGGAGAGGGACGACACACATCCTCCTTGCTTGGAAGCAGGGGGAAGACTAACTTGTTAGGAGGAAGTGGGAGGTCACATGGTTGCTCCTGGCCAGAGCTAGTCAGCCATTGGAGGAACCATGGTTACAGGGCACTGGCACGGTCACGTGATCAACAGCCTTGCATACCACTGTACAGTGCAATAATACACAGGAATACATGAGAATACACATGAGAATGCACATTACCAGAGAATACTAGGGGAAAACCAGCAGCAGTTGCAGTGCAAACACTTACCAGAACAGGCATTGACACAGCAAGAGAAATGGCCATAATAGGAGTAGTAGTCTGCATGTTCTGGGACACTGCACTGTCCCCTAACGATCAGAGCCACTGCCCCCTCATGATCAGAGCTACTGCCCCCTAATAATCAGAGCCACTACCCCCCAATGATCAGAGCCACTGTCCCCTAACGATCAGAGCCCCTGCCCCTAACGATCAGAGCCACTGTCCCCTAACGATCAAAGTCACTGCCCCCAATGATCAGAGCCACTGTCCCCTAACGATCAGAGCCACTGCCCCCTAACGATCAGAGCCACTGCCCCCCTCATGATCAGAGCTACTGGCCCCTAACGATCAGAGCCACTGTCCCCTAACGATCAGAGCCACTGCCCCCTAATGATCAGAGCCACTGCCCCCTCATGATCAGAGCTACTTCCCCCTAATAATCAGAGCCACTGTCCCCTAACGATCAGAGCCCCTGCCCCTAACGATCAGAGCCACTGTCCCCTAACGATCAAAGCCACTGCCCCCAATGATCAGAGCCACTGTCCCCTAACGATCAGAGCCACTGCCCCCTCATGATCAGAGCTACTGGCCCCTAACGATCAGAGCCACTGCCCCCTAATGTTCAGGGCCACTGCCCCCTAACGATCAGAGCCACTGCCCCCTAATGATCAGAGCCACTGTCCCCTAACGATCAGAGCCACTGCCCCCTAACGATCAGAGCCACTGCCCTATAATGTTCAGGGCCACTGCCCCCTAATAATCAGAGCCACTGCCCCCTAATAATCAAGGCCACTGCCCCCTAATGTTCAGAGTCACTGCCCCCTAACGATCAGAGCCACTGCCCCCTAACGATCAGAGCCACTGCCCCCTAATGATCAGAGCCACTGCCCCCTAATGATCAGAGCCACTGCCCCCTAATGATCAGAGCCACTGCCCCCCAATGATTAGAGCCACTGCCTCCTAACAATCATGGCTACTGCCTCCTAATGATCTCCCCAAATAAACTGGACTGGCAGCAGATGTACTGTAGTATGTGGCGAGAGGGGAACATTTGCGACCACTGTAACCTCTATGGGGGGGACATTGATTACAAGTAACAACTTACCTCTCTCCAAGCCCGTAGTGAGCGGCGGGACCCCTACCAGGGTGTCCACGTCACGATCCGCCTGATGGACTGGCTGCTCCAGCCGCTCACCGCAAGAATGGGGAGAGGTAAGTTCCTCCTTGTAGTCAATTTCGCTGTAGTTTTTGGCTTTTAGAAATTGTCAGACTTCTCCTTTAGAGGGGTGTTCTCATCAAGACTAGGGATGAGGCATCTTTGCTCAATTAGTATGCCTGCGATACCTACGATCCCAGGTGCATAGTTGCGCTCCCCAGAATCTGCGGGCAGGATCTTCCAGGGAATTTAAGATACATTCCCTGGGGAATGTATCTTGAATTCCCTGGAAGATCCCAGCCGCAGATTCCCGGGAGCGCAACTATGCACCCGGGATCGCAGGCATCGCACTGGAGTAAGTGGCTTTCGGACCGAAAGTCCGAAAGTTCCGCTCATCTCTAATCAAGACATCTACTTTCCATGTGTCCCATTTGGGCCATATGGACATCAACAAGCATCTCCCATTCAGAATCCAGTCTCTGAGCACTGTGTATCAATAGCTCCCAACTGGCAAACATGCCCTTGTGGTACCCAGGTGGCCATTCACTTGAATGCGTTTGTTTAAAGGTAAATGTGGCCTATACTACAAGAGCTAGACCCATGACAATCAGCAGATCACCAGGCTTGCCTTGGTGAGATGACAGGGCTTTTACAAGACTTTTTTTTTTTATTAATGGATCCTCAGGATAGACCATCAGAATTTGATTGGTGGTGCCTGAAAAGTGGTACCCCCTGCAGATCAGCTGTTTGCCAGTGTCATGGCTCCAGTAGATTCACAGTAGACAGAAGCAGTCACCTTCATACATTGTGAAGTAGTCGTGTTGGGTTACTGTCCCTCAGCTCCCATTCATTCACTAAAAGGATACAGCATGCCACAATTGCTATTAATTTTATCAGTGGCTACAGTACATTATAGGGTCAGCCCTATAATGTATTTGGGGAAGACCGACACCACTAAGTGAGGAGGGACAGGCGGGTGGCATCACAGAGCACAGTGAGGGAGAGGGGGGTTAGCTAGCTGAGCCAAGCGGGGGAGACAGGGATTGCCGACGCCCCTGTGGAAACTCTGGGACGCTTCCCGCTTGCCACCCCAGCCTCACTTAGCGGTGTACGCCTTCCCCTAGTACATTATAGGGCCAACCTTGCCCTAAAATGTACTGGTGGAAGAGCGGACCCGTGGTCTCCTCTGCCCCCCCACCCAGCCCAGCCTGCCCCTGCATTGTAGCACGTAAACAGTTAAAGGGGTTATCCAGAGACAACACGACTCTTGTCTCCAGTTCAGGTGCGGTTTGCAAATAAGCTCTATTCACTTCAATGGAGCTGAGCAGAAAGACCCCGCTCAAGTTGGAGACAAGAGTGGGGATGTCTGTGGAAGAAAGTGGCCATGTTTTTGTAGCGCTGGATAACCCCTTTAAATGACCGGTTATGTCGGTTATTCCAAAGGCTACTGGCAGCAGATAGTAGTCAGGTATGGGGCGTATTGGACTCCCTCACTTGAAAGATGACGTGCAGCTACCTCATGGGTCAGGAAGGGGTTAACATAGCTAGAATTCATAGGATACTAAATCAGAATTATTCAATATTATTGTTATTCAGTATTAAGCCTGCTTCCCACATGGCGCGTGACAAGCTTGTGCACTGGAGGCAGACGTGGAATTATTAATACCAGTTACAAAAGCAAATGGTGGCCCACAACTCTGAACTGTGCCCCGAGCCCACTAACATCATAGAGCGGCTCCGATAGAAAGGGCCAGATATATTTATAGGTGTTATTTTAAGTAAGAAATTTAATAGCAAGGGTGGTCCTCACTAGAGTTTAAGTTTACAGATGCTCAAATCTTTTCTATTGAACTTTCTATATGAACCGGAGTCCTTGAACACTAATTTACATCCACTGGAGAGATTCCAATGCACACATGCAAAGTTCTAATCATGACCGGGAGGCAAAAAAACATTGGCTTATTTTGTGTCATTGAGACCCAGTTAAACATTATATATGCTAATGCTTGTAATGGGGCTCAGGAACTGGCAGTAGAGCCTCCAATTTATTGGGCTAATTGCTCAAAGTACTGTGAAATGAAAGCCCTGATTAGAATTGATATTGTAAGTTCAGATGATGGTTTTCTACAATTTAGACAATTCTCTTACGTAAAGGAAAAAAATACAAATCAGTGTAGAAGAATTACTGCTTAACGGTAATATATAGACATTGAAATATGATGCAATTTGCTGTGTATACAAAGGGTTATAAACAAGGCTAGAGCTACACAGTGACTTTGGTCGCTCAACAGTTAGGCTGGGTTGACATCGCATTTTTTGCAGTCTGTTTTTTATCCGTTTTTGCAAAAAAAATGATGTATTTGTGTGCATCCATTTTGATACTTTTTCCATTGTATTTCGTTATTAAAAAAACGGATCAAAAAAGAGTTCAATACGCATCAATATTTTAATCGTACACAAAAACGTGGTCCACAGAAAAAAAGACAAATTTGGTCAGCTCTCCTAGAACACCATTCACACTAGGCAGGAACACGTTGCTATGGCTGAAATTGCAAACACACAAAATAATGCAACAGCTCTCCGCAATGGCAAGATACAGACCCACTACAGACATGAAAATAGTTAAAAGCAGCCCCCCGAACAGCAAAAAAAATTCCCACAAAAAATAATGTGGCTCTTGGTTACCATTTGCTAACAGTGTAAACCACCCCACCATGATAAGGTAGCCTTATGCTCGGGGTGGACCCTACACTGTACTCTGGCCTCTCCATGGCATGAAATACACCTATGCACTGGGCATGCAGGATCCATCTTATACCGGCAAAATTACACCACCTGGGTGAGATGGGTGGAGTGCACGACCAAGTAGAGACAGCCACTCCCCCATCTGGAACACAGAAAAAAGACAAATTTGGTCAGCTCTCCTAGAACACCATTCACACTAGGCAGGAGCACATTGCTATAGCTGAAATGTCATGTCTGTAGTGGGTCTGTATCTTGCCATTGCAGTGAGCTGTTGCATTTTTTTATGTTTTTGTGTGTTTGTAATTTCAGCCATAGCAACGTGCTGCTGCCTAGTGTGAATGGTGTTCCAGGAGAGCTGACCAAACTTGTCTTTTTTCCTGTCTTCCAGATGGGGGGAGTGGCTGCCTCTACTTTTTGCACTCCACCCATCCCACCCAGGTGGTGTAATTACTTTTGCTGGTATAAGATATATAGCCGGTATAGGCGTATTACATGCCATGGAGAGGCCATAGTATAGTGTAGGGTCCACCCCGGCATGAGGCCACCTTATCGTTGGTGGGGTGGTTTACACTGTTTGCAAGTGGTAACCAAGAGCCTCATTATTTTTGTGGGAATTTTTTTTTTAGCAGTTGGGGGGGCTGCTTTTAACTATTTTCATGTCTGTAGTGGGTCTGTATCTTGCCATTGCGGTGAGCTGTTGCATTTTTTTGTGTTTTTGTGTTTACAAAAACGTGGTTGACCAAAAAAAAACAAACAACGGATGCGTTTTTATCCGCTTTTTTTTTATCATTGGAGAAACGGATCAAAACAGATGCACACAAATACATCAGTTTTTTACAACATCAAAAAATGGATGAAAAAATATAATGCAAAAGTCTTATTAAGATGTCAGCCAAAATATTTTGTAAAACTTGTCTGCAAATGGAAAAGACTTACAGTTGCAACTTAGCATTTTAGTCTCAGTCACAGCATACAGTAAAGATTGAAAAAAACTTTCCAAGTGTTCCACGCCTTAGCAGGAAGCTTCAGAGCCCAGGCCTGGGGATGCCCCTGCTGCAGGGAAATAACAATAACAACTTTCTCCTGTTGGGAAGGGAAGTGGTTTACACGGAAATATGACATACGTGAGTTCTTAAAAGTCTTGTATTTCTCTCGACCACCGTAAAACCAGCTAGGAAGTAACATTGTGGGCTTAGAAGACTGCCCCATTGCTGGAGTCTTCCCGGCTGCCCCAGCCTCATTTTCTATTAGGACGCGAACTTGATTCGCCAGGTCTGCTACCAGTCCTGCCGCAGCCTTTATTTGCGTAGCAAAATCCAGATCCATAAGCATACCAAACTGGTCGCTCAGCTTCACTACCAGGCCGGACACCCTCTCCACCTAGGTAGCAAGATCTTCCACAGTAGCCATGATACCAGATGGGGAAGTAGTTTTTAGAGCCGGTTATAATGCTATGAGCCATCAGGACAAACAGGAACACGGACAAGTTAGCCCTGACTGGCGCCCCACCCTAAATAGGAGCAGGTAACTGGGTGATGGTCCTTACACTGAGTAGGTGATGAACAAGACACTACAAGATAGACAAGAACTAATTTAAAGAAAACAGTCCAACGGTCCAGGTCATATACTGACAGGTAGCAAAGGTAGTGAATCGCAAAACCAAAAGCAAAGTCAAAGAGAATAGCAAAAGGTCAAGGCAGGTGACAAACAGGTAAGGTCCAAGAAACACAGCAGGGTCAAAAGCACAAGTAAATAGCAAGGCAATAGCAGCAGGCAAGAGACTAGCAAGGTGGCTCAATAACCGGCAATAGAGCTAGCCTCAGCCAAACACTTATAGGGAACCAGGAGACAGTCCCAGCCCCTATTGGACCTAGCTTCTGGTTCCAAACTGAAGCACCTGTGGGCCAAAACTGGCAGCAATGTTAACTCCATGATGCCAGAACAGACAGGAAGCGGGTGGGGCTGAATCTCATTTTTAGTACATTATTATGGGGGTTGCCATCTTGCCTGAGCTGTTTTAATACCATCTAATGACATGCTTTACGGCAAGCCTCAACGGCATAGACACAATGAACATCTCTGGTGTAACAACAGGAGTTGTGGATCCACTGTACCACTGCTAGCATTGGCGTAAGCCGCACCAGGGAGTGGGATCTGCTCCTTACCAGTGCCCACCGCAAGGCAGGTCGCTACCCCTGGTTTGGCTTGCTATCGGCGGCAGGTGAGGTGCAGCTGGAGACACATAGACAGGCAGGAAATACAGCTGGGATTACAAGCGGCAGGGATCATGGAGAGCTGGGACCACACTCTATGGGAAGCATGCAGAGGCTCCAACCACTATAGCAGGACAGGGCAGCAATTTACAGAAAACAGCAGCCAATCAGGGGTGCGCTGGCCCTTTAAGTTTAACTAGAGCCGATACACGTGTGTTCTAGGAGACGGGGACACGCACGCCAGCCCAAGAGAGTGAAGGAGCAGTCCCGGAGACAGGAGGCTGCTGGGCGGCACAGGGGAACATACAGCCACGGCGGGAGCTGTAACATCTGGACCCGTTTTATGGGACACATTTGTAAGCATGCTCTGTGGCCTCAATCCTAAGGCTGCGTTCACACTACGTATATTTCAGTCAGTATTGCAACCAAAACCAGGAGTGGATTAAAAACACAGAAAGGATCTGTTCACACAATGGTGAAATTGAGTGGATGGCCGCCATTTAATGGCAAATATTTGCTGTTATTTTAGAACAACGGCTGTTGTATTGAAATAATGGCCGTTATTTACCGTTATATGGCGTCCATCCACTCCATTTCAACATTGTGTGAACAGATCCTTTCTGTGTTTTTAATCCACTCCTGGTTTTGGTTGCAATATGAGGACCACAATACTGACTGAAATATACATAGTGTGAACCCAGCCTTATAAAACTGCAAAGTTTCAGGATTATTTTATAATATACAGTAAAATACCCCTAAAATTCTGAAATAGGCAAGTTCTAGAAAGCTCTTAAAAAAAATAAAAATAAATTATATATATATATATATATATATATATATATATATATATTATCATAGTATCATATTTCATTTTACTGTAATCAGTTGTTTTCAGGTACATTTTTTTTAGTTTCCAATCAGCCCTTTTTCAAAAACGCTGCCACATTTGCTCCTCTCTCTATCATGTCCATTTGTTCCAGCAATCCTATAATTTGTATCTCTTTCTGATTTTTCCTTAGGTTTCCCTTTGAACCTCTAAATTATTTCATGTCATCTTTGAACAATACCAGCCCAACATTTTCCAAGCGGTTACACAAACCATATCCGTATAAATCATAAGCACTTGACATAAACCAGAATACTTTAGCTCTATACGCTACAAGCCCTATATTCCAGCAATCATTACGACTGTGACAAATATGCTAAGCACTCGCATTCCCTATAGAATCCAGGATAAGGGTTCGGTTAAACCCTCTTACGGACGGACTTTCTTCGCTCTTCTGTGAAGCAGTATAGGATTCATCTGGATTTTATTGATCCCTTCCTTCGAGTTTTCTCATGCATATCTGCAGACATAGCGGCTGGTTGCGCGGCATAATATTACAACACAAAATAGGCGAACATCTAAAAGGGCTTTACTTGTACGAAGAGAAGAATTATCACCATTGGGAAAGTATGCGGCTAGGAAAAAAAAAAAGTGTGAAGTAATTTAGGTCAAGAATCCTTTTATTGACGAAGAATGTTTTTATGACACAAGAAAAAGGCTTCTCATTTACAAATGAAAGGCGGCTTAAAAGATTTCATCCCAGCTGGGTAAATAAATGCACATGGACCACGTGGATTCTGTGCAATGGCAAAGCTGAATTGAGTTCAGACAAAAAAAAAACAGATCCCTTCCTATTATTTTAATAAATGCTCAGGGTTGTGGTTAGTATAAAAAAAAAAAAAAAAAGGAAAAGACACAATTTTCGAATCCTTGAAATAGACA